>NC_090734.1:117726684-117756684 GCF_036898095.1 Palaemon carinicauda | reverse complement strand
CACCGGCCAATTTTGTGGAGAGTCCTGCGTTAATATGGATTTCCTCTTAGATATGTAAATTTGATCAAGTCTGTTCATGAGCATAGCAAGTGCAAATTTAATGTTAGTGGAATCCTATCAAATGAATTTCCAGTGAACAGTGAATTACTTACCTGTGTTGTTTATCCTCCTCGTGGATTTTGTAATGCATAGAACAGTTGGAGATGGTGAAGGATTGAACTAGATTGGTAATTAGCTGACCTAGAGTATACTGATGATGCTGTCCTTATTAACAGAACACCACAGGATTGGCAATGCTTGCTTACCAGAATGCATGAAATATCACACGACGTTGGGCTCAAGATAAATAGAAGAAAGACAGAGATGATGAGAACGGAATACGCAATGGAAGATGAAATATCATTAGAAGGAGAAAGGATTAATGAGGTAGAATCGTTTAAATACTTAGGAACTATGATCTCTAATACAGGGTCTTTAGAATTAGATTTTAATGAAAGATTGGAAGAAATAAATCAGACAAAGGCTAGGTTAAGTAAAATTTGGAAATCAAATCGCCTGAAAGTACACATAAAAATCAGACTTTATATCAGTTTAGTGAGATCGGTGTTATTGTATGGACATCAGTCATGATATAACAATGAAACAATATCCAAAAGATTTTGTAATTTGAGAACAAAGCCTTCAGAAAAATATTGGGAGTTAAATGACATGACAGGATTAGAAATGAAACTATATGCGAGATTACCAGAGTGCCTCATGCGGATGAGATCATGGTGAGGGGTAGATGGATATGGTTTGGTTATGTTCTTCGTACTCCCCAAGAGAGATTAGTTCATTAACTTTTCAAATGCGCTCCACAAGGCAGGAGAGGAGTTGGAAGACCCATGCCTACATGGCTGAGGACTATGAAACGTGATTTAGGAGAAATATCGAATGGAAAAGTATTGATTTAAAAGCTCAAGATAGACACGACTGCCGAAATCTAACTGATGACCTTTGCGTCAACAGGCGTAAGAGATGATGGTGATATATATATATATATATATATATATATATATATATATATATATACATATATATGTATGTATATATATATATATATATATATATATATATATATATATATATATTTATATATATACATATATATATATATATATATATATATATATATATATATATATATATATACATATATATATATACATATATATACATACATATATATATATATATATATATATATATATATATATATACATATATGTGTGTGTGTGTGTTTGTAGAGAGAGAGAGAGAGAGAGAGAGAGAGAGAGAGAGAGAGAGAGAGAGAGAGAGAGAGAGCTCCATGTTATTGAATACTGAAAGGATAAATCATCATATTTTATGGTCGTATCAGACGTGCTAGATAAATAATGCTCACTAGCAACACGTTGAGACCTTCAAAGAAACGTTTTCCTAGAAAAAATAAATTGTATTGTGCTCAGTGTTAAATGGCCTTTAGATACATATTCATATAGGCAAATGTGATATAATAAACAGTACCAGTCATTAATGAAGTATCTGATTAATTTGTACAAGGAATTCTAGTATGTGTCTAGAACCTTTATTACACGATTCTCAATTAATATTGGCATACAATTAGAAAATGGTAAAACGTTATAAAGCGTTAAAATACGACATTACTTAGTGTATTTACCTGTGAAAAGTCATGCATTTTGAAAAGTCATGACGTGAATTCAAACATTTCGCATATCAATTTTTGCCAGCCTGCGAACATTCTGAATAACGTAAGGATATGAGGTTATTGGCAAGGTATATATATGGTGTGTGACATGGATCCTACTAATATCAGTTTATGGAACAGTTTTAATATAGGAACAGAAAATCTATCATTTGAGAACCCCTGTGTACCAGAAAGAGAAATTCATGTCTTCGCCGATGCTCCTCATTTAATCAAGTTAGTGAGAAACAATTTTCTTGATTCAGGTTTTGAATTACAAAATAGAAATTTTGTTCTAAGTGGATGTGTTAGGGAAATTGTCAACCGAAGTAAAAGTGATTTGAAACCCACATATCGTTTAACAGAGAAACACATAAATGTAACAGGTACACAACGTCGAATGTGAGGAAAGCAGTGCAGCTTCTTTCGGAAACAACATCTAAAGCTTTAGATTTTTATGGAAGTCAGGGACTTTTGAAGAGCATGTACTGGGAAAGTACAAGGGACTTTATAAAGCTTGCCGACTCCTGGTTTGATGTGTTCAATTCAAGGGTACCTTATGACAGAAAAAAATCTAGACATGCCTATGGGATGCAACTGTCGGAACAGAATAAAATCCTTGACAATATGAAGTGTACAGCTGAAAATATGCGAGTTTTGAAAAGTAATAAGATTTATCAGTTCCAAAAGGGACTTATTGTGTCATGTAAATCCTTGCCAAGGTTGCATGATATGTTGAAAAGTAAATATGATGTATCATACATAATTACTTCCAGACTTAACCAAGATGTTTGGCTGTCTTAGACAAATGGGTGCAACTTATGATCATCCTACGTCAGTTGAAGCCAAACACAGAATAAGGTCATATTTACTTGGCAAAGGAAACTCTATAACTGGAAAAAATTGTAACTCGATGAAGGAGTGCGATTCTTCAAATATGTCGGAAGGAATGTTCAGTCAAGAGAAAAGTTGTGAAAATAATGATTCAAATGAAACTGATCTTGAAAGAGAGCTTATGATTTCTGCAATGGTGTTTGCCTCTACTGAAGATGAGAAGATGCCAGAAGAAGATTCAGAAAACTTTGAAAATGAATTTTATGAAAGAACTTTAGAGAATGTTGCAGACGATATGTTGGAGGTTATGTGGCATCTAAATTTCAAGATTATCAGTTCTTAGGATGTAAACTTAAAAAAGTGAAAGGTACCTGGATTAGTGCAGTAGAGCGACATGATAATAAATTAACGGAACCAGGTGCTGATTTTTTGGAAAAATTAAAGGTAATGGAAAAAATGAATAAAACATACAATGGAGAAAATACACTGAGACCAGGCAATGGAGTATTATACGACTTGGCACGCCATATTGAAAATTGTGTATCCTTACCTTTTAAAGTAATAATGTTTTTTGTTAGATGTCGGATGTTTTTTAGGATGAGAGTTCTGAATGCCCAAATTATATCAAGTAGGCAAAAAAAGAAAAAGATTCATAAATTAACTAAATAATGCCATAGATTTATTTTTTTTTTACTTTTACTAAATATTTCTCATTTCTATTATGAAGCCAGATACTATTATGTGTTATCTATGTATATTTATGTTAGTTTATCCAATAATGTATTGTAAAATTGTAAATAAGTCTTTGTAAATAAATACCAGGTGAAATGTTAATTGAATATTTTTCAAGTCCTATCAAGCATATTAATTTATGGTTTCTATTATATATTAGAGATAAAAAATTACCAATGCACGATTTTGTATGTGCATTACAGTGACCTATATGAATTCATCATGGACATCACGAACAACCTTCTGGACACCCCGAGGATACACAAGAAACCGAGGAAGACAAAAAACCCGCTGGCGAGATGACTTAGACCAACATAAGCAACAGTGGCACAGAATAGCTTGCGATAGAAGTCAGTGGAGAAACCTGAGGAAGGCCTACATCCAACAAAGGACTTTTGAAGGCTGAAATGATGATGATATGAATTCAAAAGAACACCAAAGGTATACAAGATAACAGAGTGAAAAGGACATCACACACACTTACAGACAGGCCTAATCCCTTCGACCCAAGGTACTTAAGTTCTGTTATTCCCTTGACCGCTCCCACCCTGACCTCCAGGAGCATCACGGAAATACTCCACAACTACCCCAGCGACTAAAGTGACTGTACCTCTCTCCCTTATTCTATATACCTTGGTTATTGGTTGGTCAGGGCACTAGCCACCCGTTGAGATACTACTTCTCTCGGATTACGGCTCATTTTCCCTTTGCCTACATATACACCGAATAATCTGGCCTATTCTTTATATGTTCTCCTCTGCCCTCATACGTCTGACAGCACTGACATTGTCAAACAATTCTTCTTCCCCCAAGGGGTTAATTACTGCACTGTAATTGTTCAGTGGCTACTTTCTTCTTGGTAAGGGTAGAAGAGATTCTAGCTATGGTAAGCAGCTCTTTTAGGAGAAAGACATTACAAAATCAAACCATTGTTCTCTAGTCTTGGATAGTGACATAGCCTCTGTACTATGGTATTTCACTGTCTTGGGTTGAGTTCTCTTGTTTGAGGGTACACTCGGGCACACTATTCTATCTTGTTTCTCTTCCTTTTGTTTCGTTAAAATTTTTATAGTTTATGTAGGAAATATTTATCCTGTTGTAACTGCTCTTAAAATAATTATCTTATTTTGTTTCCTTCCCTCACTGGGCTATTTTCCCTGTTGGATCCCCTGGCCTGATATAACATCCTGCTTTTCCAACTATGGTTGTTGGTTAATAGTAATAACAACAACAACAACAACAACAACAACAATAATAATAATAATAATAATAATAATAATAATAATAATAATAATAATAATAATGATAATAATAATAATAATATAAAAGTTTGAAATAAGATGGCGAAAACTGTATATCAAAATAACCTACGGTTTAAAATGTGATACCGAAGCAGAAAATAAGTTTTATAAAATTTAGATAGCAAAGAGTGTGTATACCACGTGAGCAACAAATGATAATCTTTTTAATATGAACCAGAACCATTAAAGGTTAGGCAAACAGAACTTTGTTTGCGGACTGCCATTAGTGAATGAGCCCGTGACTTACACACTTTTTGTAATTGTCGCTCTAATGCCTACCTACACACCAGTACTCTGCAACCAGATTAATGAAGATTTGGTATAAAAACATTCAGGCGAGAACGTTAAATTCCAAGAGAGTTCTAAATAATCCAAAGAATAGTTTTCTGTATACACATGTCTCTATTTTGTACCAAATTATTGTCTGAAGAAGTTATACGATCTCATTCAGAAGGAAGGCAAGCCAAATCTTTCCTTTTCATAATAGAGTATTTTTTTTTTTACATAAATTGTAATGAAAAAAAGTAAAACTTAATCATATGGAATACGTGGAAATGCGTTACTCTTACTAAAATCCTACTTAACGAGTCGAAAACAATTTGTGACCCTCGATGGCCATCTCTCAGAGGTTATGGATGTCAAAATAGGTGTTCCCCAGGGATCAGTCCTAAGCCCCTTATTTTTCCTCGCCTATATCAATGATCTACCTCGATCAGTAGGTAGGTTAAGCTCCATACTCTTTGCCGATGACACTACGCTTCATTTTAGACATAAAAATATCTACTCCCTCTGTGATACACTAACTGCTGATTTAACGCATGTAAAAAACTGGCTACTAGCAAATAAGTTAACCTTAAATGAAAGAAAGACATACTTCATAATCTTTTCTCTACGTAGAGTTCCGGATAACATAAGGGTTGCTATAGGAAATCACACTCTGGATCAGAAGTCCAGTGGTAAATTTTTAGGGATAATTCTTGATAATAAACTAACTTTCTGTGAGGATGTAAATATGACGGTTAATAAAATTGCCAAAGTAATGGGTATCATATATAGATTAAAAGAGTATTTCCCCTTATATATTATAAAACAATTGTATCACTCGTTAGTATCTCCTCACCTAAATTACTGCAATACGGCGTGGGGGAGTAGTAGTAGAAATGTCTTGCAACCATTAATTGTAATTCAAAAAAGACTGGTAAGAATCATAAGCTCCAGTGATTACTTAGCTCATACATCGCCACTCTTCCGGTCTCTCTCGATATTGATGCTGGAAGACACTTATAAGCTCTCCTTAATGAATATGATGTTCCAAACACTTATTTTGAACAAATTTCCAGATTTAGGACGAAAAATAATTCAGGAACAATCAGTTCATCCATATTGAACAAGAAATTCAAACTTAACTCTTCCTTTCATACGTATTAATAGATGCGAGCAATCGTATCTATACCAAGGTATTAAACTTTGGAATACTCTGCCCGCTTATCTAAAGGCACTGCAAAGCGTTCGATCTTTTAAGAAATCATATACAAATCTCCTGTTATCTGGGTATTAAGCTTTATTAATAAATATTTATACTTGCCTACCTAACCAAAACGCAAGTATGTTTCATTGTTTAGAATATTTCTATTTGTAAAACTAATTCTTTTACTGAGTTTTTTGCTTAATATCTACAGTTTTTCAATGTATATACCATTAGCTTTCATATACAATCCTTCTTTATCATATAAATATGCATTTCCATTTGTCTTTAGGCTAAGAATCTCATTTATATGTATCTATTTGTATACATATGATTATGTATATGTATGCGTACATTTTGTATATCTATATCCATATTTACTTTATTCTTTATTTTTACTTAATTGATGATATTATTTTAGTTGTATCATTGTTGTTGTTGTTGGGGTATTAAAGCCAACACTTGTTGTTGGCACGGGCCTTTCCCTTGGTTGGCCCGTAGGGTATCATTGCCCGAAGAGCTCTGCTCCACATGGGCTTGGACCGAGTCTTTTTTCTTTTTGTAAATCTTTGTATGTAAATATTTTTTGTCCAATAAACATTATTATTATTATTATTATTATTATTATTATTATTATTATTATTATTATTATTATTATTATTATATAATGAACCTCATATATAATCAGCCCCATGTAGTACTACAAAGTAGCCTAATCATAGAAAACGAACTAAACACACGTAGCCTATAGGCCTATAGGCCTAGAGTAACCATTATCCGTACAGGGCACTAAGACTAGGGAAAGGTATAATGCAGAAACTTGGACTCCTAAAATGAAATGGTAGATATATCTTATTAAAACAGATATGACTTAAATTACTTTTTTTTTCTTTAAGAAAGCTGAGAACTACTGTATATGTGACCTATGCAAATAAAACCTGTTAGACAAAATGAGAGTTGATAGGAGCTAGGGCCTTTTTCAATGAAAATGATTTCCTACGGTTTAACATGAATTTCTGACTTTAGAAAATTTGAAATTTCAAAGCAAACACTAATTTACTGTATATATATTCTCATGAAAATAATGCAGTTTCCTATCACATTTCTCTTGTTTGTATTACCCACCGTACCTCCATTTTCTAATATCTCAAGGACTTTTCTGTTATATTTTTTGGGGTAACTCGTTGAAAATCTATGATCCATGAACTTGGTTATTTATTTCGTTGTCTCTATTAGATAATGATTTCCCCTTTCTGTAATCTACGTTGCTCTTAATAAAAATACATTTGGTGTAGGGTACTCATTATCATACACGAATAAAGAAAAAGGGAAATTCACGCTCACAGCTTAAGAATTTCCTTTTGGTATGATTAATGTTTTGGTGCTTGCACGAGTACAATCGACATAATCATTTATATGCAGTGATTATATATGAACAAAATAGTTATGCTCCAAACAAGAGGGATGTAATGGGATTTTCGTACATGTTTACCATGCATTTGTTTTCTGTGAAATCATAACCCGTAACTAATCTAAATGCAGTATGCTAAACTCGGTTTTTTCTGTTGCTTTCAGTTAAGAATTACTTACTTTAGCGGATTTTTTTTTTTGGTTTTGCCGATACCATGTTTTATTAATAGATTAATATTGCTAATATAATTCTATTATATTGATAATAGAGAATAAATACCAAAGAATTATTGATATCAAGCTGATGTTGTTGGCAAGATGCCGTACGACAACGTTTCCCGATTTCTTTCAGATGCGAGCCGGTGTTGTCCGCTGCTGCCGTCCTCTGCTCATCTGTTTGATACGTTTGTCAGTCTGTCACTGTCCGCCAAATTGTTAACACTAGTTTAACATTTCAGTTGCAAGCAATGTCCCAATCTCTCGCCAATATGATTGCTGAAAATAACACTCATTTCTTTGAGGGCGTTGAAAAACTGTTGGAAGTGTGGTTCACGCGGAAGGATGGAATGACTTCTAATTGTGACCTTAGGAAAGTTCCCAGGTAGGCAGTGCGGGAAAATGGTTGTCTCCAAAGGCATGTAGGAATCTGATCCTCTCTTGATTACTCATAATTAAATAGTGTTGGTGACTGGTGCATTGTTAGTGCTACGTCTTTAGCGTCTGTGTTTTATTCTATGGTGAAGGTGGCTAGACTGAAACTTGGCAATCCCAAACTTGACTCTTTGTTATATTTATAACATTGTTTACATCGCTATATCGATTGGTTGATATTATACAATTTATGTTTTGACCCATTTCCTTTAAACGTCCCGGTACATTCCACTTTATTTTCCTTGCAATTTACTTCACGCTGCATATTTTAGCTATGAGTTGTGTTGATGTTCATGCCAAGTTAACCGTTGACGTCAGAAATTAATGTTTAGTCATGAATGGCGGGGTAGGAATGAATAATGGCAAGACAAATATGAAATTATATAAATTCAAGGTCATATTTGTTGGCATGTGGCTTACTTGATCAACGAAACCGTTGGGACGTTGGAAATGCTTCAATGCAGTTCAGGGAAAAATGACTTGGGCTGCGTAGGGCTAGCTTCCTCCCTCCCTTTCTAATCTAATCCCTCCCCCGCCTAGTAAGGACATGGCTTACCAGGTTGGGTTAGAAAGGAGCGCTAGGATTTTGTTTACCAGTGTCGGCGCAGCGGTAAATGTTTACCATATAAGTAACCACAATGTAAATACTCTCCCATAATTTTATTTTACATTGGGCCCCCTCCTATCAGCCCGTATTTTTTTTCTTTTTTTTTATTTTTGTAAAGAAAGCGGGCCCCTCTGATTGATTATAGCGGCCCCTATCTGCCCGAGTACGCAGTGAAATATTATACATTGGGCTTCAATTTTTAGTTATACATTGAAATTAATGTTTTTACTTGCATCTGTTTGTAGGTGCTTTGATTTTGGTATATATATATATATATATATATATATATATATATATATATATATATATATATATATATATATAATTTACAGTACTTCACGAGCGAAATCTAGCCGAGGCCCTTTGCCTCAATAGACCTCGATATATATATATATATATATATATATATATATATATATATATATATACATATATATATATATATATATATATATATATATACATATATATATATATATATATATATATATATATATATATATATATATATATATACACACATACATACATACATAAAATCGTTCCTTTTCAGATAATCTATCTCGATTTTATAGCTTTGTATAATCTTATTCAGTAATGTCAAAAACAATAGATAGCTTACGATTAGAGAGCTATGTACAGGGATGACTGAGATACGGTTATCTAGTTTTATATATTTAGAAATGAGACATTTCGTTGCTTCTGTTACATATTTTCATAATTTAACTTTATTCCCTTTCTTTGTATTTAAATTTTATTTTGATACATATTTATCACTTTTAATTTGGCTATTATCTGCATAAATCGAATGTAAAATAATTTTTCATTTTCATTTTTTGTCATTTATAATTTGACAATCTGCGCATTAGATGATTAGATTAAGTTATTTTACTTGTTATTTTCGATTTGCACTAAAGAAGTTTCAGTTGATTAGATATATCTTAACTTCCCCTGATATTCTATATCCTTTACGTTTATAGTCTTAAGTCCTTAACAGATAACTAATTATAAATGATTATAAGTTCGAGATAGGTGACTGGTTATCTGATAAACTATATTACATATCTCAAGAATTTAATTTAACTAATTATTAAGAGTTAAATGGGCTCCATCATTCATTAATTGTTGAAAAGTCATTTATAATTTTGAGATGGAGCTAATATTTTACTACAGATTTAGTTATACTATATTTGTTAATTTCCTCCCGTAACACAGCATATCGAATTTTGAAATTGGCAAATTCACAATAATTCAAAAGATTATTTTTTTTTCCGAAGAATTTTACAAAAATATATTTCAACATTCGTGTCGTAAACACATTTTTTTCAATATTTTTACCACCCTCAACTAGGCCTATTTAGAATGGCAAGAGATAGTGACAATGCCCTAGCATGACAGTTTACAAGAGTCTGACAATTATATACATATGAACAGCGCCCAAACCTCCGCTCTACCCAAACTAAGGCCTGGAGGGCCAGGCAAAGGTTATTATTATTTTTTTTAATGATTTTGTCATGTCCATAGGATTCCTTTTGTCCCCTAACTGCACTCGCTTTTTATCCTTCTTTACCTCAGTTCCCGATTTCTTTTTACCGTCCTTCTGTCTAAGAGGTTTTAGCTTTCCCGTATTGCAACTGTGATGAATGGTCTTCCAAACCCCAGCGCAGTAGATATGGCCCGTATTATATACAGTGTATATATATATATATATATATATATATATATATATATATATATATATATATATATATATCCTTGGCACGGTGTGAATAACCCGCAGGAAATGTATGTTTGTTTAACTGTTTGCTTATAACCGGGAGCAATTCTTGGCTTCATTTACCCCACGGTTGATAGACCGTGATTTACCGGAGGTATATGCTGGCAGAGTCAGGTAGGAAAGATGAAAGCCGAGATTTCATTCCCCAGATGCTGTGGTATTTACAGGTGGAAATTCCTGTGTACCTATTTACTTGGCTGAGGTGAAGGTCATCTCTCTCTCTCTCTCTCTCTCTCTCTCTCTCTCTCTCTCTCTCTCTCTGTATATATATATATATATATATATATATATATATATATATATATATATATATATATTTATATATAAATAAAATAACCCACAATGTATGAAAAATGAAATTTATTTAGCTTGCGAAGGGACCATCTCCGTTCCTCTTCAGAAAACAATTTTGTTTTCTGAAGAAGAAGGGAAATGGTCCCTTCGAAAGCTAAATAAATTTCATTTTTCATACATTGTGGGTTATTTTATTTATCATAAATACAGGAAAAATTGTGTATTTTAATGTATAATACACATATATGTGTGCAAAAATTACAAGGAAACGTGATGCTCAGATGCAGAAGAACCACAGGGAAAATGGGAAATATAAGATTAAGTCCTGACTTTCGTGATACCTCTTTAGAGGACTGATTTATTGAACGACTTGTATTTGCATTTTATATTGTACAGTAAACATACATACATAGAGATATTTATAGAACAACGAGGCACTCCCAAACCAACTCGAGGAGTTCACCATTCATTAGCTTCGTGCCAGGAAGAGTCATTTCCGATGACAGGTAAATTTGTTTAGGCTTTCAATACAATTTATTTATATTAATGGGGGGTAGCCTTATCAATAGGGCTGTTTTTATTGTATTGCTACTCTTAAATGCTACATTAACGTTGAACTTATTTAACAGTTTGGAAATTTCTTTAAAAGAAAGACTATACGGCAGTAAAAGTAGGTTTTGTGTATTATAGTTCTTCCTGTTATCATTACCGAAATTTTTTTTTCTGTTCTTAGTGCATCATCTAATGCAATTAGAGAGTACTTTAGTTTCTAACCCATTGTTCTAATCTCATTTATTTCATCATCAATATATTGATGATTCATACTTAGATGTGGTTTGTAAATCTGCAAAACACGTCGCTGTTGTAACTCAGTCGGGCATCTTGCATTCAGTTCTAACCTCATTTGCTTTCATTTATTCATGAATATAATCGTCTGTCTCTTGGTAATTTTTACACGGGATCACACATAAAAAATAAACTGTCTAATCTGCTCAGACTTTAAGCCTCCTCACAACATTATTAAATTAAAATCGAAATTATTCGGAATAGGGTTTTGGTGGCATGGAAACGCTCCTGTCTAATAATATACCGGACTGGGGTTCGAGTCCACTCAAGCTCGGTAGTTTCTCATATTGTCTGCAATCTCGCCATCCTTGTGAGCTAAGGATGTGGTGCTGGTTTTGGGGAGCCCATAGGTCTATCATCTGAGATATCAGTAGCCATTGCTTGGCCCTCCCTCGCCCTAGCTTGCATATACGGTCAGTCTATAGATCATTGTCACTGTCCCTTGCTTCTGCCATTCATGAGTGGCCTTTGAACCTCGCATCAAGGGACAAACTTCACAATGTGAGGAACGAATTTCTTTATTGCAAAGCTAGATAGTGTCAGGTTTCTGTAATTATTAAAGGGTGGGTTAATGGCCGGTGGTGGAAATATAATACGGGATTTTATTGCATTATTTTCCCATAGGAGAGAACATTCTCCTTTAAGTTGAGTGAGGTAGGTTTTGAGCAGGTGGGTTGACTTCTCAAGGACACGTCTGTGCAGGGGGTGATGTGCCAAATTCTCTCTCTCTCTCTCTCTCTCTCTCTCTCTCTCTCTCTCTCTCTCTCTCTCTCTCTCTCTCTCTCTCTCTCTCTCCTGCAGTAGGAGTGAATGATTGAGTGCGAGTTATTTGGCGTGACAGGTCTCAAGCTCAATGGCGGGGATCTTGCAGCAGCAGAAATTGAAGCTTAGTTTAGGGGATTGTATATATATTATATATATATATATATATATATATATATATATATATATATATATATATATATATGGCTAAATGATATCGTTACTGAAATGCCAGCTTCTTGAACCAGGCTTCGATTCCCTGACCGGCTAGAAGCTATTATCTTTGAGTGGTTTCGCCTTGGGACTCTGACCCTGAGGTCGGTAAGAGAATCGAAACATTAAGGTATTAAAATATATGGCTTATTTGAATACACGTATACAAATATATATATATATATATATATATATATATATATATATATATATATATATATATATATATATATATATGTATATATATGTTCAAGTTAATGAGAATAATTGCTATTTTGCAACACTGATTCGTCCTTCCTTTATAAAATGAGATATTACTTTTTATAAGGTATAGACATTGCCATACCCAACTCGATTCAAACACCTTCACAGGATAACCCCCCCCCCCGCCTCCAGCTTTTGACACAACATGCCATTCAGCTATTCTTGCACTCAATGTTTTGCCTAGTGTTTATAAAGGTTTGTTTTCATTTCCAATGTTCATGTTCCGTTTATCAAACACCTCCAGGTTAATACATCTTAATATTTTACCGAACAATCTTTTCTATACTCTTTCATGTTATATTTTCTTTCCAACAACACTATATATATTTATATATATATATATATATATATATATATATATGTATATATATTTATATATACACATATTTGTTATACACACACACACACATATATATATATATATATATATATATATATTATTTATATTTATATATATATATCATTTTCTAAATTTCGAACCTTGAAATTCCTCTTTTTTGCGCCATTAGATAGACTCCACAACCATCCTTTCTCTAATTACAATGGAATATGAAGTTTTTTGCTGTGAATTATCTAAAAAATACTTGAGGCAGAGCTGTAAACGATCGGCTGTAGTTCAAGAATGAAATAGTTTGTTCATTACAACATTAATCTATAAATGATGTTTGTTGTACTCGTTCTTTTTCATATTTTATTTTTTATTTTTATGTGACTTTATCTTTTCTTAACTTTTATCTAGTCATCACATTAGTATAGAAATGTATATATACAGTATATATATTTTACTCGTAGTTTTTCATACTCATTTTTATTTTATGTGACTTGTCCTTTTCGTAAGTGTATCTTAGTGTCTGTCATGCCAGTCCTTAAATGATAATATTGGCTGGAAAGATGAAAGTTATCCTCTAAACGTGATGATGTGCTTCAACTGCTAATTCCTAATCTAATTTTGTATCCCCGTCCCGAACAGGTCACAGCTGGAGACCGTGATGCAGCTGGTTAAATGCGAGATCATCTCTGTCACCTCCAATGACGAACTGGACGCCTACGTTCTGAGGTAGGTAGTTTTACATTATGTTATTAAAGCTGTCCAACCCCTTCGATTGCTGTTTCGTAGTGCAACTGCCGATGTTTCCTCCAGCTGCACTTGGGCACTGAATGGTCTCCTGGTCCCAGCGTTGGGCTATATGGCCTAATTTTGTGCATCATGCTTCTTACAATTTATCAAATAATTCGAGAGATGGCGGGGTGAAGGCGTGGGTCGCATTTGTATCAATTTAGTATTCATCAGCTTGGTGATGAAAATGACCAAATCCCAGACGTGAATAAGTACATGTCTGAGGCCTTTGTCCTGCAGTGGAATAGAAGTGGCTGCATTTGCTGTTGTAATGTTAATATTTTCGTAAAATATATTTTTTCCCAATTTTCATTTTTATATTTGTAGTCTTTTCGATTAGCTAAATATCTAGGTACGGTGAAAAGAAAATTTCCAATCTTTAGTAAACCTGTTGTTGATCGCATCTCGGAGAGAGAGAGAGAGAGAGAGAGAGAGAGAGAGAGAGAGAGAGAGAGAGAGACAGACAGACATAATGTTCACTATCAGACCTTCAGATTATATATATGTTTGTGAGAGAATATCTTGATATCAAACTGACTGCGGCGGAGAGAGAGAGAGAGAAAGAGAAAGAGGGATATTTCTCATTTCTTTGATAAACTTTTGGGATTTATTAAATATTCCGGTACTTCGTTTTCGAGTTTTCTTTTAATTGGGCTGGAGAATGTAATCCGCTATTTGTTTTTTATATTGTAATTATTAAATGGGGAAAAAATTATGTTATGGAAGTTTGAAGCGACGAAATTTAGTATTTCTGAATCACAGTCGCTCCTGATAATTAGACTGACAGTTTGTCTGCGTTGATAGAGAGAGAGAGGAGAGAGAGAGAGAGAGAGAGAGAGAGAGCGAGAGAGAGAGAGAGAGAGAGAGAGAGCGAGAGCCCATATGTTCATTATTAGACCTTCAGATTAATTCGTAGGGAATAATCTCTCTCTCTCTCTCTCTCTCTCTCTCTCCTCTCTCTCTCTCTCTCTCTCTCTCTCTCTCTCTCTCTCTCAGCGCAGATAAACATCCAGTCTATCTGATATCAAGATATCTCTCACAAACATATATATAATCTGAAGATCTGATAATGAACATCATATGTTCTCTCTCTCTCTCTCTCTCTCTCTCTCTCTCTCTCTCTCTCTCTCTCTCTCTCTCTCTCTCTCTGATAAAACCCAGTGTGAGCATTCATAGATAGAGACCTGTTCATTCATAGAATATTAATTCTGTTGAATTCAAGAATATGATAACAGTGTTAGGTAGCTAAAGGAAGAAGGAGAGAGAGAGAGAATTAAATTATCTTTTTTTTATCTCTGGTTATAAGGACAATTATTATGACGCCACTCTAATTGTTATTCATTTGCGTGATTAAATTTGTTTATCAGATTATGCTGTGTGTGAGGGTAATATCAAGAGCTGTCAGTAACACAAGTACTGTAGATAACACGAATTGAGTATACTAAGGATTTTTTAGTAACACTCTTCTTCTGTAGCTTGAATTTGTTACTCTTCTCTGTAACATAAATTTTGTAGATTTCCTGTAGAATGTATTTGGTAAGAAATCGGTCTGTAACGCATTTTGTATCATCAGACAGCAAGTGGGAGTCGTAATAGTGTAGTTTGTAAACTAACTGGTCAAAGGAATTAATTCCATAATAGAAATTCGAAGAGAAGCAAGCCTTGTATGTAATACAGTAGGGATAATCAGTAACAGACCAACTTGCAATGGAAGATAGTAACAGGACTTACCACCCCTGCAACAAAGAGAGTTCACTGAAAGAGGACTTTGAGCCCCTCCATTTAATCTGAGACAGATGAATGCAAGAGATAGAGGAGAGAGATGATAAGATATCTATGTACTCCGTTGTGGTTATTAACCTTCTTATCGTGACGAGACAAGTTACTGATAAAGCTTAAGGTCCTATTTTCGTATAAGTAGCCGAGGACATTTCTTTTGACTCTTGATAAGACTTCGAATATTTATGGTCAGATGATGTAAATTAGTTACGTTTCGGTGATCCATGGGCCGTATTTTTTTCTTTTTATTTATAAAAATATAGGATGAGTTTATTAGTTCCTTACCTTGAAAAGGTGGATACAATTATCATATAGGGTTTCATCCAGTTTCGTAGACAGGATTAATAGAATACTATGCTGATCCTGTTTCATAGAGAGCCCCCCCCCCTGCTTAATGGTGCGTTTGAAAGCCCCCCCCCCCCACCCTCTCTCTCCTCTCTCTCTCTCTCTCTCTCTCTCTCTCTCTCTCCTCTCTCTCTCTCTCTCTCTCTCTCTTCGTGAGAAAGAAAACTGATAATAATATTAGTTCGGATGCGACGCAGCTACGATGTGTATCGAACCCCTGCAGGTGCCAAGGCTAAGGGTCCTATTATGCGGTGAATCTCCCGTTCAACTTTCCTTTTTATCATTTAGTATTCATGCAAGAGTGTACGCGACCCGTAAAAGATGACTGGTAAATATTTAGATACGCACAGAAACGCATGCACCCCCCTCTCACCAGGGTATGACTACTCCGTCTACCCCATGCCTAAGCGACGGAGAGAGCTTAGCGTAAGTGATATATATATATTATATATATATTATATATATATATATATAATATAAATATATATATATATATATATATATATATATAATATATATAGCCAGACATTTGCTATATTATATAATGAAGGTGAAATTCCTTTTTTTTTTTTTTACTTAATTTTAGATCTTTAAAGTGACCTCCGTTCAATTTTCAACCATTGTTTAGGGTTAATTCCTTTGGGAAAGCCCGATGAACGTCCAACGATGTGACTAATTAATTTAATAATAATATTTCTTATTGGGAGGATAATAGTAAAGAAACCAATCCACGAGTTTGTTCTGTGAGGGAAAGTTGCCAACATTTCACTAACTTGGCAAACTCTCTCTCTCTCTGCTTTCACAGTAGTCGATTACATAAGAATCCTCATGCAACATAGTGAGGTTTGTTGCAATCCAAAGTGTTGAGTGGATGGAATAGCAAGGGGAATGATCTTTGCTTTTGTCCGTGTATGTACATACGCTTGTGTGATCGTCTCTTGTGGCTGCCTTATTATGATGGACTGCAGTATTTCTACCTCCCGGTCTTTTAGAGGCTTCCTATTACACTGTGCAACATTGTTTTGAAGCCCATTGCATCATTTGTTGAAACAATGATTTTCCATATCTTGCATTTTTCAACATGAAACGCCCTCTCTCTCTCTCTCTCTCTCTCTCTCTCTCTCTCTCTCTCTCTCTCTCTCTCTCTCTCTCTCTCTCTCTCTCTCTCTTCAGATCTGCCAATTTTGATGTGGCAAAGATGCTTATAACTAACGAAAGGTTTAAGTTGAAGACAGGTGCGAAATTATATCCCTAACATAATGAAGAGCAAGCGTCTGGAGATATATATATGTATATATATATATATATATATATATATATATATATATAAATATATATATATATATATATACATATATATAAATACATACATACATACATAATTTTTGCGCATTTAAACGTGTTTTTCATATTTCAAATAAGCCATATACTGTATATTAATACATTAAAGTCTGGATACTCTTAACGACCTCTGGATCAGAGTCCCAGGCGAAATCACTCAGTCTATAGTATCTGACCGGCTGGGTTTCGAACCCTGGTCCAGGATTCTTGTATGACATTGACCATACCACTAAGCCACGAAGAAAGTGAGAAAGTGGCCGGTCAGATACTATAGTCTTTGAGTGATTTCGCCTGGGACTCTGATCCCAAGGTCGTTAAGAGAATGAAGACTTTAATGTATGAATATATATGGCTTATTTGATATAAATATTATATATATATATATAATTATATATATATATATATATATATATATATATTATATATATATATATATATATATATATATTCTTTCGGGGAAATAGACTGAACAAACTGAAGAAAAATCACATGTCAAAACATAAAGTCATTCATGAGTATGAGTCCTCCTCCTATCTCACCATATCTTCACCATAAGTCCTTCACTTCTCTTCTCAAGGACTATACCAAGGGATCTCATGTCACATTCCTTGTTTCTAGGAAGAGAAAACTTCTTGTAAGGAGGCCGACGAGGGTTAAACTTGATAGGCAGTCAGAAAGTACTCAAAGGGAGAATGGGGGTGGGGTGGGGGGGGGAGTCCTTCTCGGGTTGGAGTGTCATGTGGCCAGTTATTTTGGGAATGCTGCTGTAGACAGGGATAAGTTTGATGAGGTCTGGTGCGGGTAGACGACCTCGAGGATATCGGGGTGTCTTGTAAAATAATAAGCCCCCCCCCCTCTCTCTCTCTCTCTCTCTCTCTCTCTCTCTCTCTCTCTCTTTGCGAATGTAAACTTTGGATCAACTTTCAAACAATGAAGTAGTGTGAGAGCTCTCTGTGAATGTAAACTCTGGATCAACCTGCAAATAGAGAGAGAGAGAGAGAGAGGAGAGAGAGAGAGAGAGAGAGAGAGAGAGAGAGAGAGAGAGAGAGAGAGAGTCAGTCAGTTTCAGTGTAATTTAAATGCCAAGAGATGCATTCTAAAAGAACGCATTGAGAGAGGACTTTTTGTTGTGGATTCATTGATATGGCGTCGCGGGAAAGAATACGAGTTATTGCAGTCTTTGTTGTTGTATGTCTTGACTAGACAGCAAGTTAACTGACGACGCTGTGTTGTATCCACTTTCTTTGTAAGAAATTAATCTTTATATGAAGTTTTTCTCATTTACTACTCTACGTAGAGTACAAGAGATAATAAAGTTAATTAACATGAGGTTGGTGTATGATATTTATACGTGTTACCATGTGATTAATCCACACGCAGCCCAGCCAGAGACCCGAATTTAACTCCTTGTTGTAAAAGACTCTGTTCGGTCTCTCAAAATAAACAGTGCGTTTGTTGACCTAATCAGTTTATTATCTACAAGAGACTCTCCCTTATATAATAAAGAGCAAGTGTCTTTATTTCTTTTCGGTCACGCTCAGCGGTAAGACGTATAACAACAAGGTCTCTCTCATCGTCCTTGGGGTAGAGGGAAGGTGATTAGTCATACCCTGGTGAAAGGGTTTGTATTTAGGAAAGGGGCATGGACTGGAAAAAGTTAATATTGTGTGTGTGCATATCTAAATATTTAGCCATTATTTTTTACTGGTCGCGAACATTGTTAATTAGTGAAGAATTAATGTGACTCCGCCCCTTCTCTCCTCATCTTATTGAGAGAGGAAGCCAGTTTTGTATTAGTGTATCAGCACCACTAAGCTATTAATTTGCGTCACTCTTCGTACCAGAAAGCAACCAGTTACTGGTATTGACTGGGTTTGTTGACGAAAGCAGGGTTTTCCGAGAGGAAGTGCCGTAGCTGAGTGTAACTGGCTTCAGTTAGTTTTGGCTCTTATGTTCTATGAAAATATGGGGTAATTATTCTTGGAATTTAAACCAGTCATGCTTATAGCTAGCGAAGGGTTTAAGTTTAAGGCAGATGCGAAATTATCTCCCCTATTTAGTAAAGAAGTGTCTGTATATATATATATATATATATAGATATATAGATATATATATATATATATATATATATATATATATATATATACATATATATATATATATATATATTATATATATATATATATATATATATATATATTTTCCTGTCACGCTGAGCAGCGTAGTCAAACGTATAACTACTCCGGTTTCTTCTCATCTTTTGGGTAGGGGAAGAGGGAGAAGCCGTGTTGTAGTTAAGACAGGCGGAGGGTGTGGGAAGGGTTCAATCTGTTTGTTCATATCTATCTAAATATTAATGTCAATTTTTGACGGGTCGCGTCCACTAGTGCATGTAAAGAAACTGTTATCCTGGGATCGAGATGCAGACTGAGGCTCTTTTCTTTCCCGGTTAATTTCTTCCATCTTGCTGTCCAACCTCTTCAACTGCCTGTGTTTCCCAGTTGCACCTGGCACTGAATGGTCCCCCGGCACCAGCGTTATGCTATATGACCTAATTTTGTGCACACTGCTTTTTGTACATATCTAATCAATTGCTCTCTCGATCATATTGGGTCTTTTCATAACGTCTCATCAAAATTCGTTTGTTAGTTTATACATAATCTTCCCATTGTATTTTGGGATATAGAAATGATGTGCCTTTTCTTAAAACTTGATTGATTGAAGGATTGAATGAATGTAGCAATTGTTGCAATGACATTTCTAATCAACAAATGAGGAAACATTGTCAAATTCTTTAATTGATTTGTCTAAGGAGAAAGTGTTATTAGAAGTCATCCTCAGCCGTTGCTAGTCCACTGCAGAACAAGGGCCTCAAACATGTCCTTTCACTCCCGTATGTTTGTGGTCTTTCTAAACCAGTCTGGACCCGAAGTATTCCTAGCTTGTCAATCCATCGTTTTCTCTTCCTTCCCTTGCTTCGTTTGCAATCTCTAGGTACCCATTGTTATTCTTTTGTTCATCTATTATCTGTCATTGTCATTACTATATATGTCCTGCCCACGTCCATATCCTTTTCTTTCATGTTGTTATATAATCCTCTACCATGTTACTCCTTTTTTTTTTCCTTCCATAGCTCTTTGAGTTGTAACTAGCTTATGTTGTAAGGTTTTGTTAAGGCTCCAAGTTTCTGATACATAAGTTATTACTGGTAAGATCATCAGATTAAATACCTTTCTTTTTAGAGAAAGTGGCATTTTACTTTTCATAATGTAAGTTTGTTTGCCCAAAAGCTCTCCATCTTATGCTTATCCTTCTAATAATTTCGGTTTTGTGTCCTGGGGAAACACTTACTCTCTGTCCTAAGTACGTATTTTCATTAACAATTCTTAGAGGTTCATCCAAAGCCCTTTATTTGTTTTCTTTCTGTATTTTCATTGAACATTATCATAGTTTTATTCATTCACTTTTAGCCGTTTATTTCTGCTTTCTCTATTCAAATCTATCATCTTTAGCAATTCCTCCCACGATTCACTAAATAGAACTGTCATATGCAAATCTTAAGTTACTAAGGTATTCCCCATTGATGTTAATTCCTACATTCTCTAAATTTGAATTCTTAAAAACTTCTAGGCATGCTGTGAATGATTTAGGAAAGATGGGTTTTCCTATCGAACTCATTTCTCAATAGGAATTTTCCTGCTATCTTTATGGAGTTTAAGAGTTGTTGTACTTCCTGTATAGATATCTTCAAGTGTTCTAACATAAGATTCATCTATTCCTTGCTTTTGAAGGACTTTCATCACTGCTGAAATTTTGACAGAATAAAAAGCTTTCTCATAATCTATAAATGCCATACATATTGGTTTCTTTGGAAGTAATATTCAATGAAAGTTCAAACATTTCGATCATCCCTATAATTACTCCGTCTGTAGTGTCATTAGTTTTGTAAGTAACAATGACACCAACTTACCCATTTCATTGTTATCATAATTATTATTATAACGACGTCAACCTCTTGTTGCAAACCAACGAGTAAAATAGCTCCAATGTTTCTTAGGTGCTTGTCGGTTGAAACCAGTGACGTTAATGATATTTCATTGACCGTCGAGTGTGTGGGGTTAGTTCATGAATTAGAGTGAAAAAGAGTTATGTACTGTTGGGGAATTACACGAGAACTTCCATTCACTGGTACGAACCAGTGTCCCTGGTCTTGGCTTTCAATTTTACAACGCTGCTTGACTGTATATAAGTTCATGCCCTCAGACTTCGAGAAGTGAAGTTTATCAAAGGCACCTGCGTTAACGTTTTAATATCTCATATCCTTATCCCCCTCTGCTTTCCCCCATCTTCCCCTCTTCGTAAGGGGGTATTCTACCCCTTTCCCCCATGACTTTTATATTTGACACCTGCATGTCTGCCTTTGATATCACTTGGGGGATCATCTGTTACGTCCCATTTGAATAGTTCGGGGTCTCATTGGAAGGACGAAGCCCCCCCCCCACCCACCCGCCAATCCCCTCCCTCTTTCCATGGTCTGATTTGACGTGTCAAATTGGTCGTGAGAGGAGTTGATAAGTCGCTTGGTCTTGTTGTTATTGTCATCTATGTTGTTTTGGTATATGGTAATGTTGTTTTGTTTGAAAAGGGAATGATTTATTCTCTCTCTCTCTCTCTCTCTCTCCTCTCTCTCTCTCTCCTCTCTCTCTCTCTCTCTCTCTCTCTCTCTCTCTCTCTTCTCTTCTGTTACTGACCACAGTGTAATATGTTTGTTAACGTTTTTTTTTTCATTATTATTATGACTACTTCATCGGATGTATGTTTTTTCAATCGTAAAGATAATGTGTTTATAATTTTTATTCCTTTAAACAAGTATAAACAAATAAATAAAACTAAAGTAAACAGAGGAGCCTTTCATGCAGCTGTAATGCACCTGCAAATGATAAATAATGATTCATTGGAACTTCCTTGTGTTTAGTTACGAAACTCCCTCAGCCCCGCCAGGCCAATATAACAGCAAGCTGTGTGACCTTCGCTTCTTATGAAGACTAATAAGGAGACTGACGCAGTCTCTTTTTGGCTCTTGTTATTTGCTTTTCCATCCATCCCTCCCCCCCACTCCTTTTCCAATTTGTCCCTCTCCTATATTAGCTCTTTTATATCCTCCCCAAATGGCCGCCTCCTTATGTTGTTGTGTCTTTTACCTCTATCCTATTTTGGTCTCTTCCTCTTCTTCATCTATCCTATTTTGGGCTCTTCTTCTTCCTCCTCCTCCCTATTTTGGCCTCCTCCTCTTCTTCCTCTATCCTATGTTTGCCTCCTCTTCTTCCTCCTCTATCCTATGTTGGCCTCCTCTTCTTCCTCCTCTATCCTATGTTGGCCTCCTCTTCTTCCTCCTCTTCCTCTTCTATCCTAGTTTGGCCTCCCACTCTTCTTCCTCCTCTGTCCTGTTTTGACCTCCTCTTCTTCCTCTTCTATCCTAGTTTGGCCTCCTACTCTTCTTCCTCCTCTGTCCTGTTTTGGCCTCCTCTTCTTCCTCTTCTATCCTAGTTTGGCCTCCTACTCTTCTTCCTCCTCTGTCCTGTTTTCGTCTCTTCCTCTTCCTCCTCTGTCCTGTTTTCGTCTCTTCCTCTTCCTCCTCTATCCTAGTTTGGCCTCATACTCTTCTTCCTCTATCCTATGTTTGCCTCCTCTTCTTCCTCCTCTATCCTATGTTGGCCTCCTCTTCTTCCTCCTCTTCCTCTTCTATCCTAGTTTGGCCTCCCACTCTTCTTCCTCCTCTGTCCTGTTTTGGCCTCCTCTTCTTCCTCTTCTATCCTAGTTTGGCCTCCTACTCTTCTTCCTCCTCTGTCCTGTTTTGGCCTCCTCTTCTTCCTCTTCTATCCTAGTTTGGCCTCCTACTCTTCTTCCTCCTCTGTCCTGTTTTCGTCTCTTCCTCTTCCTCCTCTGTCCTGTTTTCGTCTCTTCCTCTTCCTCCTCTATCCTAGTTTGGCCTCATACTCTTCTTCCTCTATCCTATGTTTGCCTCCTCTTCTTCCTCCTCTATCCTATGTTGGCCTCCTCTTCTTCCTCCTCTTCCTCTTCTATCCTAGTTTGGCCTCCCACTCTTCTTCCTCCTCTGTCCTGTTTTGGCCTCCTCTTCTTCCTCTTCTATCCTAGTTTGGCCTCCTACTCTTCTTCCTCCTCTGTCCTGTTTTGGCCTCCTCTTCTTCCTCTTCTATCCTAGTTTGGCCTCCTACTCTTCTTCCTCCTCTGTCCTGTTTTGGCCTCCTCTTCTTCCTCTTCTATCCTAGTTTGGCCTCCTACTCTTCTTCCTCCTCTGTCCTGTTTTCGTCTCTTCCTCTTCCTCCTCTGTCCTGTTTTCGTCTCTTCCTCTTCCTCCTCTATCCTAGTTTGGCCTCATACTCTTCTTCCTCCTCTATCCTATTTTGGCCTCCTCTTCTTCCTCCGCTATCCTCTTTTGGTTTCCTCATCTTCCTCCTCTATCCTATTTTGGCCTCCTACTCTTCTTCCTCCTCTATCCTATTTTATCCTATTTTGGCCTCCTCCTCTTCTTCCTCCTCTTCTTCCTCGTCTATCCTATTTTGGTCTCCTCTTCCTCTTTCACCCTATTTTGGCCTCCTCCTCTTCTTCCTCTTCTATCCTATTTTGGCCTCTTCTTCCTCCTAAATCCTATTTTGGCCTCCTCTTCTTCCTCCTCTATCCTATTTTGGCCTCCTCCTCTTCCTCCTCCTCTATCCTATTTTGGCCTCCTCTACGTCCTCCTCTTCTTCCTCGTCTATTATATTTTGGCCTCCTCTTCCTCTTCTATCCTATTTTGGCCTCCTCTACGTCCTCCTCTTCTTCCTCGTCTATTATATTTTGGCCTCCTCTTCCTCTTCTATCCTATTTTGGCCTCTTCTTCCTCCTCTATCCTATTTTGGCCTCCTCCTCTTCTTCCTCCTCTATCCTATTTTGGCCTCCTCTACGTCCTCCTCTTCTTCCTCCTCTTCTTCCTTGTCTATCCTATTTTGGTCTCCTCTTCCTCTTTCACCCTATTTTGGCCTCCTCCTCTTCTTCCTCTTCTATCCTATTTTGGCCTCCTCTTCCTCTTCTATCCTATTTTGGCCTCTTCTTCCTCCTCTATCCTATTTTGGCCTCTTCTTCCTCCTCTATCCTATTTTGGCCTCCTCCTCTTCTTCCTCCTCTATCCTATTTTGGCCTCCTTTACGTCCTCCTCTTCTTCCTCCTCTATCCTATTTTGGTCTCCTCTTCCTCCTCTATCATATTTTGGTTTCCTCTTCCTCTTCTTCCTCCTCTATCCTATTTTGGCCTCCTCCTCTTCTTCCTCCTGTATCCCATTTTGGTCTCCTCTTCCTCCTCTATCCTAATTTGGTTTCCTCTTCCTCCTGTATCCTATTTTGGTCTCCTCTTCCTCCTGTATCCTATTTTTTTTGGTTTCCTGTTCCTCTTCTTCCTCCTCTATCCTATTTTGGCCTCCTCTTCTTCCTCCTGTATCCTGTGTTGGCCTCCTCCTCTTTCTACTCTGTCCTATTTTGGTCTCCTCTACCTCCTATATCCTATTTTGGCCTCCTGTTCTTCCTCCTCTATCCTATTTTGGTTTCCTCTTCCTCCTCTATCCTATTTTGGCCTCCTCTTCTTCCTCCTCTATCCTATTTTGGCCTCCTGTTCTTCCTCCTCTATCCTATTGTGGTTTCCTCTTCCTCTTCTTCCTCCTCTATCCTATTTTGGCCTTTTCCTCCTTATTCTTTCCTATTTTGGCCTCTTCTTTGTCCCCGTCTTTCCTATTTTGGCCTCCTCTTTCCTCTTCTTCCTCCTCCTTCTCCTCCCCTCTTCCTCATTTATAGATGATTCTGCATGTCATCCTTACATTCCCCCAAGCACGCTCTTCTCGTAGCCTTCTCATTAATGTTCTCAGCTCATTCAAGCATCTTGAGAAGCGAGCAGGCAGACAGCTGCTGTAAATCATCCAAGCAGTCAGTTCGACAAACACTGACATTTCTTGGGGAGCTTCTGAAATGATGACGTTTTGCCCATCAATCTGCTTCACTTATCAATCACCTCTGTCATTGTAAGTTCGTGGAAAAATGGTGTATGTGTCAGGAATTGAAATTTTCAGATGGTGTGATGCGTGGGCGTCTTGGAATTTCACTCACAGTGTTTATGTATATGTATATATATATATATATATATATATATATATATATATGTGTGTGTGTGTGTATATGTGTATATATATATTATATATATGTATATATATAAATATATATATATTATATATATGTATAAATATATATATATGTATATATATAAATATATATATATATATATATATATATATATACATATATATATATATATATATATATATATATATATATATATAGATGTGTAAAGAGCTCTAGGAAGAACAATGATGGCAATAACGCTAAGTGACCAAGTGACAGAAAAAGAGCAACATGGATAAGAGAGCAAACTAAAGTAGAGAATATGCTAACAACATGTAAGAAAAAGAAATGAACATGGGCAGGACATATAATGAGAATAACCGATAATAGATGGGCACTAAAAATAACAGAATGAGTCCCTTGAGATTGCAAAAGGAGGGGAAGGAAGAGAAGACGATGGATTGACGAGCTAAGAAAATATGCCGGTTTGCTGTACACTGGCATAGATAGACCATAAACATACGGGAGTGGATGGACATGTCTGAGGCCTTTGTCCTGTAGTTTACTAGTTACTGCTGATGATGTTTAAAGAGAGAGAAAGCATTATTATTATTATTATTACTACTACTACTACTACTACTACTACTACTTGCTAAGCTACAACCCTGGTTGGAAAAGCAGGATGCTATAAGCCCAAGAACTCCAACAGGGGAAATAGCCCAGTGAGGAAAGGAAATAAGGAAAAAATACAAGAGAAGTTTAAGAACAATAATGTTAAAATAAATCTTTCATATATAAACTTTAAAAACTTGAAAACGAGGAACAGAAACGGGATAGAATAGCGTGTCTGAGTGTACCCCCAAGTAAGAGAACTCTAACCCAAGACAGAGGCTATAGCACTACCCAAGGCAAGAGAATAATGGTTTGATTTTGGAGTGTCCTTCGAGAAGAGCTGCTTACCATAGTTAGATAGTCTCCTCTACCCTTGCCAAGAGGAAAGTAGCCACTGAACAATTACATTGCAGTAGTTAACCCCGTGGGTGAAGAATAATTGTTTGGTATTTTCAGTATTGTCAAGTGTATTAGGAAATAGGAGAATGTGTAAAGAATGGGTCAGACTATTCTGTGTATGTGTTGGCAAAGATGAAATGAATGTAACGCGAGAGAGAGAGAGAGAGAGAGAGAGAGAGAGAGAGAGAGAGAGAGAGAGAGAGAGAGAGAGCGATCCAATGTAGTACTTTCTGGACAGTCAAAGGACCCAATAAATCTCAAATGGTAGTATCTCAACGGGTGGCTGGTGCCTTGGCCAACCTACTACCTATTCGCATTTGTGGTAGAACTTTGCCACATGAATTATAACGATCCCTGTTCAGTTGTATAACCCAGAGAAATCTGATACTTGCCATGGCTGTAAACTTGATTTCACAAACTGAAGAACTTAATATTACTCTTACTATAGATCCATCGAGCATCAATGTTCGTGGTGTGCATGCAAGTTATACCCTGACGCCTTTTCAAATATTTTCCATCAAGGCACGGAAATCTTCCACCCTGTACCCAGACCCTTCATGTTTGATTTTAAGGGCTGCTTTCCTGGTCCTATACTGTAGGGGAATCCTTCTCACTACAAGACCTTTCGTAATTCATTTTATCGTATACATTCCATAGCTTTCAGCATTTCACACCGCATATTGCTCGTTTATTGTTGAATCCATATTATCGAAGCACCAAGAGTATAATAAAGTCTTCAGTTTCCTCGTGAAAGCCGTAATGTCTTCAATCTTTGATATGTCTAGTAGGAGCTTCTTGTACAGTCTTGGAGCCGCATATTTGGAAGTTCTAGAACCTACAGTAGACATATGTATTGGTTACAATAATCTGAAACCATCTGTGGCTATTCTCGTGTCAACACGATTTGTTGTCTGAACAATATAAAACGGTTCTCGTAGATAATTTGGACGTCAGGTTCTAATAACTTGGTGGGTAATAGTATTGCACACATTTTAAACTCAATTCGTGCTTTCATAGGCAGCCAGTGTAAATTACTTAGTATAGGAATGATCCTATCTTGGGGATATTTCTTCCCCTTATTTTAGTTTCTGTATTTTAAACTGTCTTTAGCACATATGGATATGATTGCTTTCTACTGTAATGTATAAGGTCTTTGAAGCTGCTAATAATGACCGCTGAATTGTCCATTCACTTGTGCTTAGATTCTCAGTAATTTAGAAAGCCTTGCAATTAATTTCCAAATTTGTGCTTTGGGTAACCAGAAACCAAAAGCTACGATCCAAAACCGCTTTCCAAAAATGCTTGCAGATGCATATGCTGGACTCATTTCAAGCTGTCATCAATATTCGTGGTGTCAGCTCCTAAATTATGCAGGTTTGTCATCATGTTCATTGACCTACGTTTCTGAGTGTTATGTTTTCGAGAAATTCCAATACTCAAGGAAAACTTCTCTCTCTCTCTCTCTCTCTCTCTCTCTCTCTCTCTCTCTCTCTCTCTCTCTCTCTCTCTCTCTCTCTCTTCTCTCTTCTCTCTCTTTGCTGTCTGAGCAGAGATCTGGCAGTAATTGTCTTCTGGAAGGGTTTTTAAACATTATTGATGCTGTCTAATCAAAGATCTGGCAGTTATTTTAGTATTCTCTCTCCTCTCTCTCTCTCCTCCTCTCTCTCTCTCTCCTCTCTCTCTCTCTCTCTCTCTCTCTCTCTCTCTCTCTCTTTCTTTGCTGTCTGAGGAAAGTATCTGGCAGTAATTGCCTTCTGGAAGAGTTAAAATTATTAATGCTGTCTAGTCAAAGATCTGGTTGTAAATTTTAGTATTCTCTCTCTCTCTCTCTCTCTCTCTCTCTCTCTCTCTCTCTCTCTCTCTCTCTCTCTCTCTCTCTCATTTTATTCCGTTCACCATCTTTCATTATAAATGTTTGCGCAGATAATGGTGCTGACGATTGGTGGCGATGATGAGTGTTCCTTTCTTCACAGTGGGAGAATTCGTAAATCATCTGCTCTGAGTTGTCTCTCTGTCGTTCAACACATGGTTTTGGTCATGACACAGACCATATGGCCTGTGAATCTTCGTCGGGATCTCTCGCTAACACATGAAAGAAAATATTCTCATGGACTGCTTTCACGTCCGTGTAATTTCCCATAAGCACACAGTTTAGGCACGAATTTTTGTCTGCCTAGCCAGATGCCCTTCGTTCGTTCCATCAAGATTGCCAAGCAAAAAGCAAGACACGGGCTCTTGCACGAAAACAATCCGTAGAAAATTGTCCATGCTTTGTTCAGTCTGCTTACAAACTGTGTTTGGGTATCATTTGTTTATCATTTCTATATTTTTGACACTTGTTTCGTTGTTTTTTCTTTCAACTGAGATTTTTACAGAACGATTTTACTTATTTATGGTGTTATAATTCTTATCCGAAAAGGATTGGACTTCCTTAGCTAATACGTCAGGGTTAAAATCATATAGTTGGTTCTTGATAGAAGAAGTCATGCATTTTTCCCCTAGCTCTCTCTCTCTCTCTCTCTCTCTCTCTCTCTCTCTCTCTCTCTCTCTCTCTCTCTCTCCTCTCTCTCTCTCTCTCTATATATATATATATATATAATATATACATATATATATATATACATATATATATATATACATATATGTATATATACATATATATATATATATATATATATATATATATATATATATATATATATATATATATGCACACACACATACGCTTAGCAAAGCAATTTAAAACCCTCCAGGAAACATTGTTATGGTTGAATATTAAACAAACTTTTTCAGCATATTATTTTTATGACAAACACTTGGTTGCGCTCCTGTGTGCTGCGTATTGAGGTCCAGAGAACGAACTAAAATACACTGCAGTAAACCTGCAATGAGAAATGAGTTCATTGTTGGTGTCCATCCAGAACTAGTGTTTGCTTGTTTAACGTTATTTGCAGAAATGAAAGAAACAAAGAATAATCGAAAAATGTTGGAAATGATAGTTATTGCCCACGTGGAGGGGTAGTGCCAGCAGTGTAACTCGGGGCGCACTGTATGCATTACTTTAGGTTCTTGGGTGTTTTTTTTTCTATCCATAGCTGCACCCACTTTTTAGCCTTTTAACTCCAATTGCATCTCGGTGTTGAATGAATTCCCCGACTCCAGCGTTAGGCCGTATAGCTAGAATCAATAAAATAAAACGAAAAAGATTCGGAAATCAATTTTGTTCTCTTGGTTTTAAACATGAATTTATCTTCATATATACTTGTAATTAGTTTTATTTGTTTAGTGTTATTTCATTCAACTTTTTCATACTGGTGATTGACCCAATTGGTAGTGTTATTACATAGCCTGAGAAATCTGAAC
>NC_090734.1:117544184-117721684 GCF_036898095.1 Palaemon carinicauda | reverse complement strand
TGGGATCCCTCGTTGTTGAGACCTATCCTTTTTTTATTTGGCTACAATTTGTATTTGTTGTTACTGGCAACCACTGACGACTTCACATATCTACACAGAAGGTTTATTCCTATTTTTATTGCCTTCACCAAAATCAAAGATTTTACGAAAGGGCATGTATTCACCCCTGTCTGTTTGTTAGTTTATTCATTTGTTTGCGAGTAACTTTGCACAAAAACTATTGTACTGATTTTGACCAAACTCGGTAATCATGTTGGGTATGACCTTAGGATGAATCTAACACTTTGGATAAAGTGAATCAGAATACTAGTACGCAGAAGTACTTTGAAAACAATGTTTAATGGCAAATATTTTGTTATTTTTTTTTTGCGAACATTACCCAAAAAACAAAGAACCAATTTCAACGAAACTCGGTGAACAGGTGGGGTATGACCAAGGCCGTCTCGAATACAGGCCTGGTCAGTGGGGGTAGAACTAGAAGGAGGTCGATTAATATGGAGATGGAAAAAGGTAGGAGTTAAGTTGTGACAAGACGGATCAGATTAAGTCCTCAGGCTAACGAAAACACCTGGCAAACCCACCTGGTCATCCACAACCCTTCTTTCTCTCACACAAGCACTGACTATACATACACACTTGTTTCTTTCTTTCTTTCTTTTTTTTTACAGTCTTGGTATGACCTTTGGACAAGCCGTTAGATTTTGAAAAAAATTCAAGTACAAGTACGAAGTGGAGTTGAGAGTAAAATAAGACTGCTTGGCGTGGCGGTGGCATGCACTCTACTGGAGTGCCCAGTTATTACTGTTATTATTTTAATTAATATTATGGATGGTAATAGACCTTTTCTTTCTTGCGGCTCCTAGATAAAATTGTTTATATATATATATATATATATATATATATATATATATATATATATATATATATAATTATTTATTCTGCTTATTTTTGTTTTGTGAAGGAATTTTTATTTTCTTGCGTAGTATAGTTTTATTAAAGGATTCACCGATTAATCTGATATCAACTGGTGTTGCAGATAGAAGGGTCATGGGCTGCCTTCGTGAATGTAAAATTAGATACATAAATCTGTATTTTCTAAGTCATTTATAACCTGCGTAATTATAAGGGTCGTTATGTCATCATAGACATATTGAGAAAGATTTGGTCTGGGGTTTAGTTATACGTAGCATCTGAATGCTCTCTCTCTCTCTCTCTCTCTCTCTCTCTCTCTCTCTCTCTCTCCTCTCTCTCTCTCTCTCTCTCTCTCTCTCTTCTCTCTGTGTGTTACCGAGAGTCATCTGCGTATATTCTGTAGTTTGACATGTCTTCGTCTTCGTGAAATCTATAACGTTTTCTCTTACAGAAACCAAAATTTTATGCCTCATTGTGATCCCTTATGATGTGTCGCCTCTTATTTTATGAATCGATTTATAGAATCTGGACCATAGGGTCCAGTGCAGTCAGTGGCCGGGGAGCCCATTAAGCCGAGCTATACTCTAAAGAATATGTTGAAAGGGAATTAGAAAAAATGAAATAAAACGGGTAAAGTAGGAGGTTAAGAAGTTAGTCAGATAGGGGTCGAAGTGAGGCTAGAAATCGCCTTGTAAAGCTTACAGTACACCATGTGATAGCTGTGTGTATGTAATATAAAGTTATTTGTTATATCAGCTTCACCTCAATAAAGGATCTTCTCTTGACCGAACCACTCATAGTTACCATCCAGTGGGTTATGAAAAGCATTTGACCCAACAAGGGCACTTGGCCCTTCGATGGAATCATCATCTTTGGAGTCTCGGTGTCCCCCCTTTCTATTATTATTTTCGCCGAATACGAAATTAGAAGAGGTCAGAAGTGGCCTCTTCATGGAGTCACTACATCGAGACAAGACACGGATTTTGGGGATTTGTATAAGGTCCATATACGCGGATGGTATTAGTTTATTTTCTTCATTTTTAATCCAATTTTAATGAGGTTATTTAATTAACTAATTTTCAAAACAGTATATGTACTTAGTCACACTTGGGATGCCATTTTGCGTTTTAGTTTTGGTCGCTATTTTTATTTTTATTTTGCTCTATTCATAGCGGATTAAATTAATCAACAATCTCTCTCTCTCTCTCTCTCTCTCTCTCTCCTCTCTCTCTCCTCTCTCTCTCTCTCTCTCTCTCTCTCTCTCTCTCTCTGAGATGTAATGCGTAGCATTATGAGACAAAGACAAGGAAAATGAGACATGGAGAGAAAAAAAATGTCTACCATCACATCACAATTGAAACCAGCGTGGTACTATTCACTTGGCATTCATATTACGCTATTTCTTACTCAGTTCAAGATTACATAATAACTTCCCAAGGTTATGTGGCATCTTTCTATTCCTAATAGTAAAATAATAGCAGTATATAATGATCTTTTTATTAGCAATTATTTGATATACGAATCATAGAATCAATACGACTGGGTCACGATATCGATCGTGACATCTGAAAGTCTTCCAATTAGCCAAGGGAATTTAATGGAATGGAATCATATAATTGGATTCGTTTCTTTATTTCTCTTAATAATAATATTAATGCGTGATAGAAATGTTCTATGTCTTCCCAGTGTATTAAGTTTACCGTGGTATTTAAGTTACGAAACATAAAAAAATATGTTTATTAGAATAATTTTAGCTGACCCATGCTAAGGAGAGTGGATAGTGCCATAGCCTCTGTACCATGGTCTGTAACTGTCTTGGGGTAGAGTTCTCTTGCTTGAGAGTACACTCGGACACACTGTTCTATCTTCTTTCTCTTTCGCTTGTTATTTTTTTAAAGTTATAGTTTATATATTTTAGATTTATTTTGATATTGTTACTGTTCTTAAATTATTAAATTTTAGTTGTTATTTACTTCTCTTGTAGTTTCCTTATCTCCTCTCCTCCCTGGGCTATTTTCCCTGATGAAGTCCTCAGGCTTATATCATCGTGCTTTTCCAACTAGGGTTATAGCTTAGCAAGTAATATTAATAATAATAATAATAATATTGTTATTATTATTAATAATAGACATTATTTTTCTGAACTGATATGTAAGAAGCCACTTCAATTCACCCCTGTAATGATTACTGTTGTTGGTTATTCGAGGCCAGAATAGTCATGTAGCGAGTGAAAAATCCAGCTGGCAAAGGCTTCAGTTAGAACACGCAATGAATTGAGTTCTCGGCTGTTGACATAACACGTTTGCGACATTTAATGAAGCCTTGCAGTGCATGATATTCTAGTGGAGAGAGAGAGAGAGAGAGAGAGAGAGAGAGAGAGAGAGAGAGAGAGAGAGAGAGAGAGAGAGAGAGAGAGAGAGAGAGAATGTTATATTTTGCCTCCCTTAGAGGCAATTGAGTGTCTGCGTGGGTGTCTGATTTGCACCCTGTAGAGAGGGAGAAATTTAATGTTCTTCCCTGGAGAGAGAGAGAGAGATATGGGGCACCGTCCCTGTTATCTGTCTACCGGTAATTTACCCGCGAAAGTAAGAACCAGAATGGTCAGTATGTCTCCCTACACGAATCTCAGATAATAATCTCCATCACTTTTACCCTTTTCACTTGAAATCATCTCCATTTAAAAGTAGACACTACTTTCTCTCAGTTATGAGGAGCATGTCTAGTGTGGTGCGGTAGAATTTTCATAAAATTCCAAGTTAACGACGGCCACGGATTAGGTAGGATTAATCCTGGGTTTAGCCCAAGGAGATTTACATCCTTGGGTTTAGCCAACACAGCAAACCTCCTCCTCCTTCTGCTTTACGACCGGGCCCGTCGGTTATTGCCCGAAGGACTTTACATCTCTCCTTGGTCCTTCGCTGCATTCAATTTGTAACCTTCTACTCTACTTACATTACCACTGCCTTTCTCCTCTTGTTGTTCAACCACTTTTATCTAAGTTTTCCCCCACCATTTGGACTTATGTGATGAATGGCTTCCCCGGCACCCGTGCTGGGACTAACATACTGTATCTCCATAATTCCTAAAGTAATTGACAACCAATGGAATTTTTACTTATTTTTATCAAAAAAAAAAACCCACAAAAACAAAGAACAAACCGGAAACAAATGACTTGTGATTTTCCTCGTCCTTGATATAGATTAACGGGTCCCCTTTCATTTTGATACTGAACTGTTACTGTTTTAAACCTAGCTGAGAAATATTTTTATACTTACAATTATGAAATGAATCGTGCCCCTGTAAGTTTCTTATTATACTTTTTTATCTTATTGAATTTAATTTTTCGTATTTTATTCAACATTTTGAAGTGATTAAAGTCTAATCAAGTCCTTGCCGAATGGTTTAAAGAAGCGACCGTTCCATGATGGAAGGGGCAGCCACGATTTCCTTTCCATGCAACCTCGAACTGCATCTGGGAAGAAAGAGGAAATCCACCTCACACTTGCGCAGCTCTGGGCTGGCCTGTTTGGCTTTTTTATCCAACACTTCTATCTCCTTTCTCCCCATCCCCACCTCAGAGAGAGAGAGAGAGAGAGAGAGAGAGAGAGAGAGAGAGAGAGAGAGAGAGAGAGAGAGAGAGAGTGTCTGTGTCGGCCTAGCGGCTAGCTCGCCTGTTAATCAATGGCTTACCCGCTCTAGGTCTAGGAGGGGGTAAGGGCGAGAGCTAGGAGGATTTACCTCCAAGGGCGAGAGGCATGCTGCTCATAAACAACAAACAATATATTTCCTTTACTGTGACCTTGAATAGTGCCGAGTTAAAGTGGTGGTTGGAACATCCAACGGTAATATTTTTTTTCCCCACAATAACAGCAATCAGGTTTCCCTAAAACCGTGGTTCAGAAAAAAAAAAAAATTAGATTATAGTCACTGCCACATTTATTTCTTTGGTGCTAAAGTGGTCACTTTAGTCAGTCTAGAATGTCATGAAACATCGAGTAGGTTTGCGGCGATGCCAAACTTCCTCAAGACTTTTAATCTGACTCAAGCTAATCCCAGCATCCTTCCATTCCGGGTCCTTTAATACGGTCGTAAAATTTCCTTTTTAATCCCATAATCTGAATCTTTCCAGTCACACAAAAGCTGAATGGTTCTTGTGGATTGATTTGACCTTGTGTTTCGAAAACCGCTCATAAAGTTGATTGCTTTGTTTATTTTAAAAACATTCATGTAAAAATTTTTTTAGGGAGAGTTCGAGCACCATATAAAGTACGGGAGACAAGTAAATGTCCTTTAATCCATATCACAGTATTTCTATAACTTTGAAGAGATCCATCTCAGATGAAAATAAAAGTTTAACATTCTGTACCCTACGATCAATCTAGTTCAGTACAATACTGGAATCTTAATGTACTAAATGTTTTTGAGCTTTATTACTCATAAAGCTTTAACTTTTATTCTTTATATAATTTGAATTCTGATTGAATCAGTTTATATTTGAACATTATCAAATGTGTAGTCAGGTTCTTGAAGATATCTGTAGCCTGGCATCGTCATTTCTCTCTCTCTCTCTCTCTCTCTCTCTCTCTCTCTCTCTCTCTCTCTCTCTCTCTCTCTCTCTCTCTCTCTCTCTCTCCATATTTGTTGTAGAATTGATGAATATGCCAAACATCAAATATTTCTTAAAATGATACTTTTCTCCATTAAAACAATTTCTTGGACTTTAGGATAATGAAACGATAAAATTAATAGACATTTTCTTTAGTATAAAGATAAAATTGTCTTGGTTAACTTGAGGTAAATTTTCATATGAGGATCAAACCTCTAACATAGAGAAACAAGGAGTAAAACAAATGTATGCAGTGAAATCAATAAAGATTTTTCCCATAAAATAAATTGTTTACAAAAATGTGTTGTTTACCGTCACAGGATAAAACTAAACAACAAAATAAAACAGAAGTTTTCATTAAATTAAATCAAGATAATCCTCCAGTGTTTTTCAGCATTAATGTGTTCCGTACTATTCTTCACCAGATGAAGTTACTTCCATAACATATGAATCAACAAACTGATTCACAGCAACATCATTCTCTGTATCTTTTATAATGATGTTTTCAACATGATTAACAGCATTTTTCCAATTTTCTGCTGTCACGCATGACAGTGCCACTTGCAGCAAAGATGTTAGATCTGCTATTTTAAATGTATTCCTTTTGGCTACATAGTTTTTAACCTGCACCCAAATGAGTTCAATTGCACTATAATGGCAGTGATAAGGTGGCAGCCTTACGACCCTGTGACCTTTTTCCAAGGCTATTTTGTCGATGACATATTTTGAAGCATTTCCATGTTTCACTGCTTTCACCATTTCAAGCAATTCACACTTCGTCAGACATTCTGGGAGATTTTCACCTTTATTTCTTAACCAGTCTTGGATCGCTCCCTTTGTGCTTGCCATGGTAGGAGGTTTGTCACTTTGCACTGAATGGTATGATGCGTTGTCCATAATTATAACGGACTGTTGTGGTATATTGGGTATGAGATGCTCTTGAAACCTTTTTTCGAATACAATGCGATTCATTTGGTGGTGATAGTCACCGTCGTTCTTTGCTTGGGATACCAACTGTGCATTTGGCACGAATCCTTGCTCAGATCCAGCATGCTAAATGATAATTTTACTCCCTTTCCCGCTTGGTGGGTTTATTCCAGTTGCTCCTGTCGAACTTTCATCCATCCAACACTTGGTGACTGTATAATTCTGATTAATCCAGGTTTCATCCAGAAATATAAGAGACTTTTTTTCCTGTACCCCTAATATTTTTCATTTCACATAGGAACTTGGTCCTGGCACTTGCAATATCACTTCTCTCCAATAGAAATTTCCGCCCGTTAACTCTTCCGTATTTAGATCCAATTTCTTCAAGCATATTACGTAAAGATTCTCTGCATCAACTAAATCCAATATTTTCTTTGACTTCAAGTAGAATGCTATCCAGCGTTGGAATTTCCTTTCTGACATAATAACTGAGAAAAGTCCTTCGTAAAACGCACTGATCAAATCCATCGATGTTGGTCACAGTTGGTGGTCTTTTTCTTTTCTTTACGTTAAAAACGGGAGCTTCATTTTCTTCGAAGCTGTCTTTTCCTTTCTTACAAGTGCTATATATCGTACTTCTGCACTGCTTAGTTGCATCAATTGTACGTTGTACTGCCTTGTCAAAGCCATGCATAACAATTTTGTTTTCTTTCTCCCCTTTGGAGTGCTCGTGGACATTGAATATGACTTCTCGTGTCTGAGCACTTAATTGCTGTCGTGTCATTAACATGAGTTTGTTATTAAAATCCTACCATTTGCTTCCATAGAAACTCCCTTTTTCGTTAAAATCTTTTGCAGACACCCTGCTACCTTCCTTACTGTTTTTTCTCTTATTCCACTAAAATTCATTACATTTACATCCAATTTTTCTTCATGACTCCTGCCTAGTTTCCACTTATCCTTATAAACTTATTCTTGCTTCCACTCGCTTTCAACATTCTCCTCTCATAAACGCTTTAAATAATTTCACTGGTCTGTAGTTTTTCGTCACCTTCTCCAAAAATAAATTTGTTATCTGCAAACATCAGCCACTCCGTATTCCATTTAGCGCTCGTCTTCATATGTAAGGACTTTACACCTATATGTTTAGTCTTTCTCAGACTTCTCTCATCACTTCATCCATGAAAATATCAAATAACCATGGAGACATAATACCCTCTTCCATTTCTGAACTCTTATCTGATCTTGTTCTTTCAATCCTTCTGTTATCTTTCTAATGTCTTCAGTGAAAACTCTACACAAATATTCCGTTACCATACATTAAGAAATGTAGTTACCGTACCTTGTACCTTAACTGTTCTTACTAACATACAAATAAGAAAGTTTTTCACCAATATAGAGTGGATCTTTAAATCATTTAGGCGTACCTTACACACCTCGGTCAGCCAAACTTTCACCTCTACATGCTTGTAATTTCATCAACTTTTAGGTGGGTTTCAAGTTTTCAGCTTCTTAATTGGTCTCCTTATTCTTCGACAGGTATTATAATTTTTTAAGACTTCCTCTTTTAGTATCATTCAAGTCTACATTTTTTCTACTCTGCATGTTCACCAAGTACTGTATCCAAAATACTCTCCCCGCGTACTGCAAACTGTCTGTGTTTGAGACAGCATCTTCCCAAATGTAAATATTATTCTAAAATCCACGTATTCAGTAACCTTACACTGCATTTAATTTCTCAAAGAGTAATATTCCCTCACAAAAGTATTGACCTGTACTCAGATTTACCTTAGAATTTTAAAATAGCCCCTCCTTTCATAACTACTGTCTTTGGCTACCACTGGAATCATCTCTTTTGTCTTTGTAGCTGTGCTTGAAAAATCCTATTCATTACTTCAATAAACTCACCTTGTTTATTCCTTCCTACCTTCTTACATTCAGAAATACTCCTTGTTAATTCTGGGACTCCTCTGAATTTACAGCTCCTATAGTAATTTAATTTGTCTTTAACTCTTAACTCATTTCTACCTTCATGTATTTTCTCATTAGTTGCCCTCAATTCTTATTTATCAAATTCTCGTCTTCATTTCACTCTTTCCTTTGTTAAAACTTCTGTCAATTGCCAACATTGCTTTCACTACAAAATTACCAGAATGGGTCCCAATCTTTGTTCTTCTCACTATTACATGTTTCAGTTTCCCTTTCTGAAACTATTGATTAGAACAAAAACTATTTGGGGGAAAAATTAATTTTTGTGCAAGACTATTTTAGGGGGCAGATTTTATTAATAAAATTTATTACTTTTCCAACAGTGCCATACATCTGTAAGGACAGAAATTTTTATATCAGTTTATTTCTTATGTGGAAAATATTTATTTTTTTAAATCTTATATGCATCACAACAATGTTCCAACAAGCAATAAGAGTTATTTTTTTTCTCTCTCTTTCCAGTGAATCGAGCATGTTCATCTCTGCAAGGCGTTTCATCCTGAAGACCTGTGGTACGACGACCCCGCTGTGCTGTCTGCCCTTGTTGATCTCCTTGGTGCAAGAGTATGCGGGATATGATATTGTTCAGGTAAACCAGAGCTCTGAAACAAGAGTATTTTTATTTTTAAATATTATGTATGATGTTTTAGTATGAATTAAAATGACATAAGAAGCTGTCTGGTAAGGTTCAAGTACATTTCGATTATATACTGCAGCCTACATCCAGATTTTTACATTACTGATTGCACCTCATTTTGAAAGTTGCATGCCCCAATTTCATATAGTGATGTACCTTTTTTTTTTTTTACGTGTCATTTAGAGTGAAGTTAATTTTATTACAATCCCCATGGAATTAATCTTATTTGCATATTTTGGTACAATAATATTGTACTGTGGGATATCGAATATGTGGAGGCCAAAAACTAGGGATATGAAAATGAAAGGAGTCATTTCTAGCTTTCTAGTGGTGATTTACAGTTATTTTAATCATTTTGATAGTATTGCAGAAAATAATTAAATGGTTGCCATGGTTGAAGACTTTTATGGAATATTTACATTAATTTTAGCATAAAGGGCACCACTTGCAGTACAGTAATGAATAGAAAAGACCAACAGAACGGGATTCTTCAGAAGCTGTTTATTGAAGATTTGAGAGTACAGTACAGTATATAATTTGACAGATGTGTGGAGAGCGTAGTTTTCCTGTTGTAAGTTTTTAAACACATTATGTGGAAATGATTGCTGGCAAGTAAAATTTAATTCACCGTTGGATATGAGTAAATATTAACAAATTAGAAATTTTGAAGGATAGTAGTATATTTTACAAAGGTAAATAGCATCTGGAATGAAATTATTTTAGTAAAGGATGAATTGCAATCGCACTTTTTCTGGAGTAGATGGGGTACACATCATGATTTGTAATAGTCATTTCAATTCAAATGTGTGTTAATAGCATGAAGTTATTGTTTCTTGCTACTTGCTTAGCATTTGACCACTATTATTGTATTTTGAATTTCTTTCTTACTTTAGCAATGGGAGACATTATTTTGTTAGAGAAGTTCCATGGGCAAAAATAGAAATCGGTCAAGATTACATGTGCGAGTTGGTGAAAGTCTCCAGTACTGTAGATTTCCAGAACATGCGTTGCGTGAGAAAGGTTTATGAATGAATTCATATCAAATCCTGCTTTAAACCAATTTCATAAAATTTACCGAACCCAGATAACACACCCTTTATTACTGCACTAGCTTTTTTCTGAAGGTTTAGTATCATTTTCATTGGAGATAGTAGTTTGTTTTAGGAATTAGCCTTTGAATTTAATTTGATGTTACATACAGTGCTTATTAATTAATCCTACAGCTAATGTATACTGTATAATATAATTTAAAATTTAAAATGTTGTATTGCATGTATTTATGAAGTTTGTAATAAAGTTTCTCGATAAATCAATCTTGCCATAGGCTACCAGGTACTATGGTTATGATATATTCCTAGCAATGCCTGTTTGACACTGATTTTAATCCTTTATGTCTTTTCAGTACAATAGTATTATGCCTGTACTGTATATAGAAAGCAGTTATTAGCATATGTCTTTTTTATTAGTAATTATTTTAGGTGTTTGCTTATACTTTATATCCTAAGTAATTTTTATTGCCTCATTATGAGTTAGTTATTACTCTTAATTCTTTTGTTTATCTTGATTGATGAAAATATTTTGCATCCTGTCATTTTTAGCTTGTGTGTCTTATGAAGTTTTCACAGTGATGGGTGTCATTCATGACTGTGCCATGCCCTAATTGCTTGGAATGGTGTTTGGTAAAAAAATCCAATTTATGTACAGTAGTCCAAAGCTTGAAACAAACTGATGATCAGTCTACAGTTTAATTTTTTCTGAGTCTTGAAATATTCTCATAGCATGGTTGTCTTAAGTCTGTTACATTGAATACTGTAATATTTAGTAGTGTGGGTACTTTTAAGGAAAAACATATATTCCGTAAGCAAATTTAATATATTAAGGCCGTAAGCAAATTTAATATATTAAGGAAAGTTATTGGTGTAGTAAATTCTGTTTTTATACTGTAAGGTAATTGTTGTTGTTGATAGGTCTTTATTTACTTGCTCATCATTTACAATATTAACATTACTGTTCCTCCCATTCTTCAGCATAGTTTAAAGCAGTAAACTGGCATTCCCTTTTAACACATAAGATAAAAAGTTGTTTAAAAAAATCATGCCAATCTAATTTTTTTTCTTACGTTAAAGTAACGGTGTAGCTCTTCCAGATAACTGTTGTTTTAATAGTTTAAATAACTCCTTTTAATGATTAAATAGGTGGTCTTGAAAGAAAGGTAAGGTGTTATAAATATCTCAGTAATTTTTGGATATGCAGGTTTAGGTCATTCACAAAAATATCTAATTAATTGGACCTTTTCTCAGGAGAAGGAGTGGCATGGGGTTTGCTTACCGAGTCCAACATACAATTTTTAAAAGAGTTTTATAATCCAGTTTCATGCAGTACCATCATACTTAATCTGTGATTTATACTCAAGCAAATAGTGTTTGTAGAAAGCTCAATTGAAATATGATGTTGATCTTACGAATAAGCATATATGTACTCAGCGTTAGGTAGTTGATAACTGTGTTGAATATGGAGCATTTTGTAATAAACAAATGGATGAAGGTGGATATTTCAGAGGTGAATTCAAAATTGTAAATGTACATAAAGTAGTACTTATATTTATTTTGAAATAACTGTCATTTAATATCAATGTATTGATTTTATTTTGAGAACTGGGAAATCTGCTGTTAATATTGTATGTCATTAAGGCTTGAAATGACTAGCTGGCTGTCTGTGTAGTATTCATGTTTGAGGGAGAAGTGAGGTGTCCACAAATATTTATGGTATGAGTGTACTGTATGAAAAATCATTATAAATATTTAGACAAAATTTTTCCTCCTTTTAATTGTGATACTGAATGCAGAGTTAATTAAGGCTACTTTTGTTGCATATAGTAATATAATAGAGAGAGAGTGAAACTAGTTCGTCAAAAGATATCTTATATTCATGGATAGGTAAGCAGACTCCCCTCTGCTCCCTGGGTATTCCCCTGTGCCCAGTACCCAGCACAGGTGAGAAACGGTCACAAGTAAAGCACGCACCTCCAATGAACCATGTTCAAAATGTTAAAAAGTCAGTCTTTATTAATGTATTTAAGTGTACTTTACACTTCATTCAATTACAGTAAATGGCATTGGAGTTGTGTGTAAAAGGAGGGCGCCAAACGGGTCAGCTTCCCGGGTACTAATGTACCGTAGCCCTTAATGACCGTTGGTATTCCTATTTTTCTGCAGCAGCCAGGTCAGTCCCTGGTACATCGGCAGCAGGCCACTGGGCACGCCATGAGCTACTTCACATAGTAGGCCGCAACGACCCCGGTCCCGGTATTATGCCGTCATCTACTTGTTCTTCTGCCCCACCATATGAGTTGTTACTCAGTTGAATGCTCTGTCAGCGCGGCGGGACTGCCACAACCCATATTGCGTTACCTACCATTTTGTATATTTTAAAATTTTGGAAGCCACATATAATTCACCACGGTGTTGCGTGTCACTCATGAGAATTTGGTGTACTGTGTTCTGCATTAATAAATGCATAATTCTTGAAGATGTCACATGACTTTGTATCAAGTCTTGCAAAATGTCAGTACAGCTCTTATTTTTTTGTGACTCATAAAAGGATCAAGCTGTTCCAATACCATCCAGTGCCAATCTTTTTTACCATTCAAATGGGAACTTAAGCATGGATGGAGATAAAGCCTCTTTTATAGGTCCAATTTCAAATTTTGGTAATAGTCCTCTTGATTGCCTGTCCTATGTAATCTTGCAATGATACCTCATTAAGTGATATGTATTTATAAGTTGTAAGTATTTGCTCATTCTGTGTGTGTGGAAGTTTTTTCACTGTCTGAAACATAAGAATTGCAATAATGGTTTTGGTCTTCCTTTTAAAGATAACTTTGCTTACAAGCAACCTCATAAATCAGCTGCATATTTTCAATATTGAAAATAGCGCTCAAGTTTTTCCTTTGATTGTACTTGAACTCCTTCTTTCTTGTTTCACGACTCCTTAAAGATGCTTTTGACTTTTGCAAATACTGTAATGTCATTATTTTTGCATGGTTAATTTGCTGAGCATATTTTATTCTTTTATACAGCAGTTGGAAGTGATTATACTGTAGTTATTTATGGCTTGGCTATTTGAATGTAACCACAAATGAATTCTGCATAATTTATAAATGTTATGAGACATTTTATTTTAAATGGGGTTGTGTGACCAAACTTTTTAGACAACAAAAGTCAGTTTGATCTTAATAATTTACGCAGCTGAACATGTGTTGTTTTTATTGAAAGGGGAGTGATGAATTTGTATGAAAAACTCAAAAAAATACTTTTTAAGTATCTTGTAAAATTTACAGTTAAAAGCCATTTAAAGAATTGGAAAATTGATCTTAAATTACAATTCTGACTATAATTTTATGGTTTAATCAACTTGACTGAGACTTTATACTTTTTGTTTGTATAAAGCTCAGTCGAGGTAAAATGAGCGAGTTCATTTTCCCAGTAGTAAAGAATACAATATGAATATACTTTTTAAATAGCTCAGATAATCATAGATTTAATTTTGTTTGCATTCTTACACTTAAACAGAAAGTAAATTTTTATATTTGAATCACTTGTCTCACAGAAATATAAAACTTCTTTTCAGATGTTTGATGATTAATGATTATAAGGGTCTTATTGAGTCATTGTGAAACTTTTTATGAATTTGTTTCCTATTAGTATTTTCCTTAGATATTTTCAAGAATGGCAGATATCACTATAGTATGCATTAATGGACACTAAACTGAACATATGGAAGAACCTTGCAAGTTGATTGCCATTTTGAAATGTAAAGGGCTCTGAGCAAAACAGGCTTTACATGCATCCAAATGCTTGATTATTAATTTTGTTTAGGTTGACTTGGGGTTAGTGGCAATCTCGCTGCAGCCTGACCCCCAGGGGTGCAAATTGTGGTCGCATTGAGCCATGAAAGATCAGTCCAGCGTGTGGCATCGTCCCGCGCTCCCCTGGGGGGGGCACCAGGCTCCCGGGGCTGAAATCTGGCAGAAGTGCAGGCAATGCTCGGCGCACCGTGCATCATGCTGGATGTAAAGCTTTCTGGCGGGCTGCACATGCTTGGAGAAATTTTGATTTCATTCTTGTCTTTCATTGTTGATTCACTTATTGAATATTTTGAAAATTAAAGAATGTAGTAGTAATACAGTATACAGTAACTGTACTGATGATCAAATTGAAGAAGTTTCATAAATTATTAGGATACCTTACCATTATTTATATACTATATAAATGTATACAATATATGAATGAATTCATGATTTAAGTGTATTTCGTTTGTGCTTTAAAGGTATTCTAATGCATCTCCAGGCGTGTGTGATAGCGCTAGTTTCCTGATGCCACAACCACGTGAGGGAACCAGTACAGGACGGACACTGTATCGTGCTTCATCACCCAAAGGATCGTTTGAGGATCCTTTTTAAAATGGAGCAGGGTTCATGACCTATCCTGGGTTGGGATTTTTCAACACCCTCCTTGGTTACTGGCATCACTATCTTTCAGAAAGTTTGAAAATGGTCCTCTTATTTTTCTCTCACAGGATCTGTATTACACTCGGAAGAATTTCAAGAGGCCAGAGTTACAAGTGTCCCCTCACAGAACTTTTGAAGAAGAGGCATCCATTCTTGATCAGCTGTTTCCAGGTAAGAGATATTAATCTAGAAAAAATACATCTGAAGGTGAGCTGTTTAACTTGAAATTGTAGCCAGAACTGGGCTATTTTATTCAATTGTAAATTAATTATTTTGAATATTTTGCATCCGTTAAATGTTAATGAAGAGCTCTTAAATATTTTTGTTGTTTGCAGGTGGCCGTGCTTATTGCATGGGTAGTATGAATCGTGCCGACTGCTGGTACCTGTATACAGTTTCACCTGGACGACCTCGTTATCAACCTAATGCTGCTCGTCATAACCTTCCTCATAACAAGTATGATAATTACAAGTATGATTATTACATGTTTTTTGCACATTGACAATTATTTAACTAGATCACAGAGTTATATTTGTAGACTTCAAAGGGTGAAAACTGGAGCATTAGAGTTGAAGGAAGTTTGATATCTAAAGTGAGAGGAGACCAAAGAGTACTTTGAAAGTAAAAAAAAAATCATTAGAGGAAAGAAAAAGACAAGGGAGATAAGGTAGCATGAATCAGAATCTCATCACATAAAAGGGAAGAAAAGAAACATTTGAAATATCAAAATATAAAGGGGAAAAATGTGTTGAAAGGAACAAATTAATTTACATTTATGGAGAATTGCAGTTTCTAGGTCAGTAGAATGATAATAGAACCATTTTTATTTATTATTCAAAAATAACTTAAGAAGTGGGTAGTTTCAATGAAACCCTCCTTTACCTAGTAACACATTAGTTGGGTATTGTGGAGGCTTATGTTCCAGACTACACCTCAATGAGTCCATGTCGTATGATCATGAATACCCTTCCTTTGGGGTTAAAAAGGTAAAGCATAGGACTTAGCTTGGTTTAAGAACAGAATTAAAAAGCCAAAGTATAGGACTAAGAACAGCATTGTGCCTCATGAAGCCTGTGTTTAGAGGATATTCACAAGTACCTGCTAAAGTGCAAAGTCTGTGAATAATGCTCCCCATGGTACCATGGTAACCGGAATACAGTACAGTACTTGCAATTCCTACTAAGTCACCACACTATGCAATCGACTCATTGCCATATTGGAAACTTCAGAATGGTGGTAAATTGTTAAGGGAAGGTTTGCTGTACAGTACTACTGTATTGATATACAGTACTGTATATACAATCCTATTTAAGAAATCTTGAATGCATCTGAGATACCATTACAGTACAATACATAGGTCTACTGTATACAGTAACAAGAATATTTGCTACCCTTACCAGGTCAGCACTGTGTGCATGGCTGACTCACTCAATACCACATAGGAGATTTGAAAATGGTGGCGAGTTAGTAAATGAAGGTTTGCCAATGCTGAAAGATTTACTGTACTTTGGCAAATCTTCCCTTGCTAATTCTATGCCAATTTTAGGACTTCTATTTGGGAGTGAGTTGACTAAACTAAAGAAAACTATTCTAAATACAGTATTACGGTAGTGTAAAAATAATCTTTGATAAGGGGTCACGATATTATGTAACCACCAGCATGGTAATACTGTAAAGGCATAGTCTCACCTTCAATTTGAAAAAATATATCTTATGGTTATTTTACCAGTTTTCCAGTAAGGACCCTAGTCTTCATTCTTGGTGATGTTGATGGGGAGTGTGATAAGCCATGCAGTTACTGGTGACAGTGGTAAATTATACAGTACATACAATAACTGAATAGCCTGATGAGTTTAAATACTAGTCAACTGTTATGTTTTTGTGGTGCTGGTCCTTAATCCATATGAACAAAGCTTTCCGCATCTTAATCATTGTCTTTTTCATTACTTGCAGTACATGCTTAACACTGCAGGGCATTTGTACTTTCGGCTGTATGAATTTTGGATTAATTTTCCTTAATATACTGAACAGTGTTCTCTCATTTGCAACATTCAGCCAATGGCATCAAAAGACATAACCCTCCTCACGCTTATTCAGTACCTCTACCTTTTGTTCGAGGGTCATGTTCCTCTACCGCTTAGGAGCATGATTATTAGCAGTTATTCCCTTTTGCCGAGTGTAGATTGTAGCCTCCTGTTACAGGCATGTGTATTCTTTGAGAAGCGAGAAGTTAAAGTCTTTTCTTCTGTCATTTTGACAAAACCCATGTAAAGGAAGAAGAAACTATTTAGCAGTGCTCTCATCATCAAGTCTGTTGATCAATGAAGCTTCTGGGTATATGCCCTTGCTTGGCCCTGGGGAGTATGCTTCAAAAGTAGGGAAAACTCTGATCTACATTGGCAATTTTATTCAGGGTTTGTGGAGTGCAAGGTGATTGTTGCACTTCACTGTGTGCAGGAAGCTCTTCCTTGTACGAGTAAACACTGGTGATGAGTTTGACCTAATGAAGGTCATGCAGGTAAGCCTCTGGTGTCCATTTGAGGGAACTGATAGCTAAGGCTACTTGGTCTCCGGCGTCCCCTAGTGGTGATCCAACTGCCATTGGTATCAGTGACCCCAGTGGTGATCCTCCCTTTGCAGCCCAAGCCAAAGAAAGCAGCTAAGAGGTTGAGGAGATGGCTTCTGCCCCTGTTGGAATGAAAGTGAAAATGCCAAAGCCAGAAGGGAGTAAGAAGGCTCAGGGGTTGATAAAACCTGTGCCCATTATCCCTATGATTGAGCTAGAGTACTATTCACCCCTGAGCCCATCACCCCTGCCTCTGTGCCTGTGATCCTGGGACCTATGGCTCCCACACTCCTTGTACCAGTATCCCTAACCTCTTTGTCTGTGTTAAGAGTACCAGTGGAAGTGCTTATCTCTTCCCCACTGACTTTTACCCCCAATGTTGTGGTTTTTGTTATAGCAACTCATGTGGTTCTCCCCCCTTGGTGAGCTTCATTGTCGATGGTCACTCAAACTTATACTGCTGTACTTGCTGAATCCGAGGAGGAAGTTTACAAGGGACAGAAGTGAGTTCACTCCTATTCCCCTTCTGATTTTGCTAACAAAAAATATAGGATGAAGAGGTGGATGGCTTCCATTAATACCCATTCCCGTGTGGTGTTGAGCTGGTAACCGGTGGCTGGCCTGACTGTCCAGGTAGCCATACTTGCCAGAGATATATAGCCCTGTGCTTGTCTGTGGACTTAAATTGCCCAAGTTGGTTCCCTGCCCCGTGGGGTTGAGGCCCAGGGGGCTATCTAAAGATGCATGGCTCTATACCAGACCCTTTGCTCTCTATGACAGTTGCCCGTAGTGCTGGGCAGCTGGCTTGACTACAGTACTCTGGTAGCTTGGTGGGCCAGAGATGCACGGCCCCACAGTCTTTCCGTTGGCCAGATGTTCGAGGAGCTTGGGCTCCTGCTTTCACCGTTTCTACCTTGACGGTGGAGTGCTACTCCCTTCTCAGTTTTGAGTACAGTACTTTGGTATCCTGAACACAAGGTAGTACCCCTAAGGATGTTGTGTGTTTGTGCGAGCTGGCTTCCACGGGTTGGTAGCTGAGGTGACATGGCTCCGTGCTCATGCGTGCGGGTTTACAGATTGCTCTTCACCATGATCAATAGAGGGAAGGCTATTTCTTCTTTCCCTGATTTAATCGATGCCAGAGATTTTACGCTTCGCAGTGACAACCAACAGAATCTTTCATCAGCTCCAGAGTATGTTGCTAGTAACATTTGCATTCGTGGGTGTTGGTTAGATCTGAGCAGCCTGCTGAGCCTTCACCCTTTGTGATGGATGATGACGCTTAGGATTCGTGTGCCCCAAATCTACCGGACCCTAGCCCAGTACTAATGGAAACAGCGAACCCAGAGTCCGAGTGTACCTTTGTGAAGGCTCTTGCACCCAATGAACTTTGGGTGGAAATCATAGTGCTAGCTTCAGGTAGGACCTTGGTCATTTGATAGGTACTTTGGTGTCCATCAAGGGTTGTGACTGCCAGAGCTGCCATGGTTGGATCATGTTATTTGCCCTTGGGTAGAGTTGTAAGTCAGATCTGTGGATCAGTGAACTCTCATTTCCAGTCAGTACAAGGCTTCTCGCCTTTTGTTGCAATCTGGGGATCATTATAAATTGGAAGAAGTTGAAATACCTGGGCATACTATAGACATTGCAGCATCTAAGGTCTTCCCATGAGATGATTGCATCAACAAGCTCAGAGTGGTCCAGATAATACTTTCAGCTTGACATAGGCAAAGTCTTCTAGCCCATCTTTCCTTGGAGAAGCTCGTTCTTTAGTGTAGTAAGGGTATCTCCACCAGAGATTACTTCAGTGGTGTTGGAGCATCACTTGAGATCCCCCATTGTATCCTGTTCTTGTGGGACTAGAGGTATATGCTGAATTTACTTAAAGGGTGGCTGAAGAAAACCTCACTTGGGAGTCTCTCTCTCAACTACCAGCCTCTAGACATGCAACTTTTCTCAGGTGTGTCAACAACAACCTGGTCTTGTCAGGTGTGTGGTCAACAGAAGACATGCATCTGCATCAATGTTTCAGAGATGCAAGCTTTCCTAGAACGTTTGAGGAAGCACTCAGTAGTGTTAATGAGCAACACCACCACTGGAGTAACTTACATAATCAACCAGAAAGGCAGGGTTTCTCCACCTCTTTGCAGGTCAATAAAGGTAAAGCACATCTGGGAGGCCAATTACGCTGTAGAGCTGTTGGCCAGATACATTCTGGGGAAGAGGAATGTACTAGCATTCCTGCCCTTAGTTCCTAAGGGCAGGTTGTAGGGTTTAATGGCCCTTATATTCATGCCTTGTGGGGCTCACTGGGAATCGATCTGTTCACTATACGGCTATACAGGTAGCTCTTAATGTTCTGTTCCCTTTTACAGATCCATTAGCTGTATTAGAAAGAATACCCAGTGACCTTTTGGACGCTTACACTTTTCCCCCGTTCAGTCTGATTCACTGGTTGATCGACCAAATGTCTATCATGCCGTCTCAGACAAACCTGGCCACAAGCCGAATGGGATCCCGATCTCTTGACCATCTTGAGTGCAGATGCAAATTTACTTGTTGATCTTCACTGAAGAGGGCCTCTCAATGTTGGCTGTGGAAGGCTAGTAGTCAGCTATGTCCATTGTCTTCTGACTGAAGGGCATAGACCTCTCCCCCTTGTGAAGATCGTTTAGCATTCTTGCCCTCCCATGTTCTCAAGTCTTTTAACGCATGCTTAGTATGAGGCTTTTAGAAGATCATGAGACTTGAGATCTGATTCTCAAGACTGTTTTTTTACCTGCCATAGCATTGGTGACGAGAGTCTGTGATTTGAAACGACACCCTTGTATTAATCCAATCTGAAGATTGGGAGAAGCTCTTCAGTTTTATGCCTGTATTCATGACCAAAACCCCAGACCCGTCGGTACATGACCCACGTTCGAGACCTCCATTCCTTCGCTTCATGAAGCATCAGATTATAATCCAGAGATACTTTTCTGTTCGATGAAGGCTCTGTAATGCTATCTGAAGAGGACTGGACATCTCAGGCAGGCTCAAGTTTTAAAAATTCTTTATCGCTGGCAGAACCAAGAAAGAGGTGTCGAAGAACAGTTTTCTGGCTTTGTGAGACAATCAAAGAGCTTATGCATTGATAAATTAGGGGATCGAGGTACCGTCTCAAACTAGATCATGGAAAGTCAGGGGTATTGGCACAACTTTTCCAAGAATCTGGCAGTCAGACAGATGATGGAGTTTGTAATTGCCAAACAACCTTCACAGCCTTCTATTCAAGGGAGTATACCGTACTGTGCCCACAAGTCCTTTTGTTCTGGACCCTGTGGTGGATGCCCAGTTAGTTGTATAGCCACCCCCAGCTCCCATACGGGACAGAAAACATCTTATCTATGGTAACATGTTTGATGTAGGATTGTAAAAAATGTAGAAAGACTGGCTCTTCTGCTTCTTTTCTTCACCTCACTTGGGGATGAATCATTTGTAGAGTTACACACTGGATCTTTACATTGATGTTGGAAACTATATTTCTTAGCACCATTCCTCTGAGACTGGATTTGTTAGTTCATTTAGTAGTTCTCCCCCATCCTCCCTTAATGATGGGGAGGATGGTGGAGTGAATACAAACCTATTGGTCACCGTGCTCCAAGAATGTCATTCTAGACTACTACTCCCCTTCGGGTGTAAAAAACCCTTTCATCGACCAAGTACTAGGTACATAGCTAAGTACTGGCGAGGCACTATCAACCCACTCATCCCTATGATGGACTGGTAGGAGAATGCTGAAATCATCACACTCGCTCCCTTACAGGACTGGTAGAGACTGGCATATTCCAGGGAAGGAAAGGAAGCAACCATTCAGGTTTAGGGAGACTTCTAGTCAACCAACAAGGGAATCTCCATATTTTAAAAAACGAAAAGCTTGTGTAGGTGTAGGCCCGACCTCAACCACCCCTTTCAGTCTTGAGCTGGTCTAAAGTGACGAGTCTTTGACAGGAGAGTAAGAAAGGCTATTCACCCAAACTTACCCCTTGTCATTGACTTCCTCATATACTATTTCAACGTGCGTTCCAATTCCGCTAAAGATATTCCCTATTTGAGAGGACTTTGAGTTTGTAAAGCTGAGGAAAATACAAATGAGTTTAAAATTTATTTTCGCCACGTCCTTATACAGTAGTTGCTTCTAATATGATCTTTTAATTTCCTCATGGAACCAACAAAGTATATTTCATGAGTTTTGGTTCTTTGAACCTCATACTGTACTATTTTATGAATACTGTAAGATTACACTGACACTTTGCTTATTTTTCCTATAAATTCTTCCTCTCTTACAGGGTTGGAAAAGCTCACCGGGAACCTGATCAGACGCTAGAAGTTTTGATGATGGACCTGGATCAGGAGAAGATGAAATGCTTCTACAAGTCTATTTGTCCTACTGCAGCTGAAGCCACAGCTGTAATGAAAATTCTTACATTTCGTTAATTTGTTACAAATTAGACGTAACTTATGTTCATGAATATTTTTATCTATGCAGTACTTGTATTTCCAGCATCTTTTTTTATTATGCAAGTTCATTATTCAAAAAAAAAATATGAACAATAAATTACATCACCAGACAATAGGTTTTACTTTATGCATTAATTGACTTTCATATATTTTTTATCACTTTCTCTTCTCCCAAGAGGCATAGGAGATAATGATTTTTTTTTTTTTTTGTTCTCAGAAATCTGGAATAGATCGCCTAATTCCTGGCATGGTAATTGACGATTATCAGTTTGATCCCTGCGGGTACTCGATGAATGGACTGATGCGTAGCGTACCAGTAAGTGACACTTGATTATTTGGTTGTACAGCATACTGCATTTCTTGAATTATTTAGCCATGTTGAAAGTCTTTTCTTTTGATAGGTTGTAGTAGTTGTAATTTTTATTTTTCGTTCAGTAAATTGACTTACTTTCATTGTAATATCTAGCTACAGAACTGGTTGAAGTTTTATATTTTGAAGACAGATAGGAAATCTGCTACAATAAAGTCTTCAAGCCATTAAGTGCTGTACATTTTTTTTATTTGGTGTTCATATCTTGGGTTATGAAATGCTACTATGAGAATTTTTTTTTTTTATTCATACTAGAATTTTATTGTGTGTTGAATTGCTGCATGAATGGTTGCTTTCTTAAACCTATTTGTGAGTCTAGCAGTAGGTAAATTCCTCACTGTCTAGGGCAATCTTCATTGTTATAATATTAGTTAGAACAAAGTGTCATTATAGTGTAATAGGTAAATTTATGGCGATAGACCAAGTAACTGGAGTTTGGAGTTGAGTTATGAACAGTAAAATAAATTTCCTTCAGAAGATTAGTTAATAGAGCAAAGTGGAAAGTTGAAAGAATAGTAATTTTTTTTTAGTATAGCCTATGCATCTATAGTATGTTATTAACTTGAAACAGATAAGTCCAGTTTGGATTAATTTATAAATATTTGTTCCAACACGAATACTTACCTCGAACTACTTTCTTAGGAGGTCACTGGTGATCTCCTCTCTGCCGATCAGAGTTTTGAGTAAGTTACCCCCCCACTCCGCGCTCTAAGAAGCCTTACCCCCGGCATCAAGGAATGTGCCCCGAGGGTAGGATTAAGGTAGGTCGCTTGCTTGCTGGGTCACCTTCCTCATTAAGTTCTCTGGTCGCGAGGCGTTCACACCCTCGCTCTCGTATCTCTGTCGATCCTTTGTGTGCGTTCTAGTGCCCCACGTGTTCCCAGCGTGGCAACTTGCGTTTTCCAGTGTACTTTTCCCGGGTGTTCCTGTGCGTTCACCTTCCACCCGTGTGCTTACCCAGTGTATTCCTTGATTCCCTTCAAGGAATTAATAGCTGAAAGGAACAATTTTACAATAAATCATTCTTCCTCCCCTTATCCTCTGTGTTAGCCGTGTAGGGGCAGCTCATGTTCCCCTACAACCACGTGTCAGGACTACTAGTCCTGGAACGTAGTGCAGTGGGTGCACTTCGGCACCAAGAGGAAGAATACATCCAAGAGGCTCATAGGAAGACGAGCCTCTCCTCGCCACTTACTTCCCGATGCCTCGTCGAATAGAGCTTCTTATACAGCCATCTTCCCCTACCCAGAGTAGGGGACGAGGTAAGTCAGTTGCGGGGAAGTGCCCATTGCTCTTCCCCAGGAGTTTGAGTGGGTGAGGTATAGCACCAAGAAGAAGTAGGCGACGAAGGGGTCGCCTAAGAAGACTAGCGCCGGGCGTCTCGTCTGGCAGAGCTTCCCTACCACCCTCCCCTACCCAGAGTAGGAGACGAGGTTGGTCTGTTGTGGAGAAGGTAACTCCTAAGAAAGTAGTTCGAGGTAAGTACTACTTTCGAGAGTGTGTGGGGAGACGGAGTCCTGGTGCAAGGAGGCCACGTCTCCTCTGATGACCCCATGTGGGGGAAAAATGTCCCTAATTGTTCTCCAGTCTCTTCTGCAGCCGAGGGCGTCGCCGAGAAGGAGCTTCCCAAGTCTGTACTGCAGCGTTCCCCGGACCGGCAGCCCAGGGTTTTTCTCACCACGAAGGCCATCCTCCAGAGGCAGATATAACCCTCGCAGGGAGAAATGCGAGAAGGCCTCTTCAGGCAGGCGTAAGGCCGCGAAGCTTCCGGTTCACCCCGCCAGCGGGTGTAACCGGGCTTCTTTACGGGCAGCCTGGCCGAATCAGCACAGCTGGTTCGGCCCTCGGACTTAAAGGAACGGTTCCCTCCGTCGGGTCAGCCCACGGGGATCCGCGTCCGCGTCCCCCAGAGAGACTACACGAATGGTAGTCCTCGACGGTACGGCGATGCCGATTCTGACCCCCGAACCTGGTGCGGAGATCCCGCCGGGGAAGACCGGTACCACCGCAAGGGAGTGCCTGGTATTCCAGAACCGAAGCGCCCGATGGGGAGTGCCCGGTGACCCGGCTCCTCGAGATCAAGCCATAGGAAGGACTCTACAGGTAGGCGTAAGTCCCCGAAGCCTCCGGTTCACCCCGCCCAGCGGGGGGAAACGCGCTTCTTGTCGGGCGGCCTGGCCGAACCAGCCCAGCTGGTGCGGCCTTCGGGTCGGAAGGAACGGTTCCCGCTGTCGGGTCAGCCCACGGGAACCGCATCCTCGGCACCCAGAGCCCTTGGGCGGACGAGAGTCCCCGCTGAACCAGCGATGCCTGCGTTAACCCAGGCCCCTGGTGCGGACGTCCCCGCAGATGAAATCCAGTACCTCGGCAGGACGGCGCCCCTGGCCCCAAGAGCTAGACGTCCAGTCGGCGTGCCCGGTAACCCAGCTCCCCGGCAACCCAGCTCCCCGGCCCCAAGCCGAGACCTCGGCTGACGGAGGGGAGGGTTCCCTGACGGAGGACTCCGCCTATAGGAGAGTGGTTAGCCTTTTCAGAAGGCACCACAAAATAGTGGAACCTGCGGCTACGGATGAAGATTCCTGGAAGTCAAGCCTTTTGAGGATCATGCAGACTCCCTCCCAACCTAAGACGTCCCTAGCACTTCCTCTAGCCCGAGATCTAGTCCTAGAGCAGGAGTATGTCGGCAAGGTAGTGGCCAGCAATGCCGAGGCCCCCAAAACCCAGAGGTCCTCGAAATTGCTCCAGGGCCTCAGACCCCAAGGCAAAGTCTATGTGCCAGCGGGACGACACCCAGGCCCCTGTAAGGTGGAGTCAGCAGTAGACATCCTTAGTCAAGGCGTTTCAGACGGTAGAGCCTCTTCGGCCCCAGTCTGTTTCTCGCCAGCAGAAGCTTCCATGATGGAGAAAATGTCGAGGGACTTAGTAACGTCTCCTCTTGGCGGGACTGGTGGGCTTCCACTTTGGTAGGTGTACAAGCCTCCTTCGACCCCGAGGACCCTGACCAGCAAGGCCTACTGAGGGACCTCATTACCTCTGGGGGTAAAACCCTTAAGTTTTTGACATATCAGTCTCTCGCACTAACAGCTAACTGGGTGCTCTGGAAGCGAGACACTGTTCTGGCGAAGGTGTCTCGGAAAGGTACCAGACAGGGAGGCGCGAGCCATTCGCAGCCTACCCCTGTGGGGAGAGTCTTTGTTTCCTCTGAAGGAATTAGAGGCCATAATGGAGAAGGTCTCGAAAAAGAAGGAGGCTAACGTCCCCAGACCTACGACTCCTAGGAGACCGCCCTATAAGAAGTCCGTCTCGGATAGTGCCGCGACACCCCAAGCCTCTACCAGCGCTACGAGGAGAGAGGCCCCCCTCTTCCTCCTGGTCCGCAATGCCTCAGCCCCCCCGCAGGGGAGCTCCAGCGCCCTCAAGCTCCTTCAGGTCGGGTTACTCCGCCTCTAGGAGAGGCAGATCAGGCCGCCCCTCTAGAAGAAGATAGAGTGGGAGGCCCCCTATCCCCGCCCAACCCTCGGGTTGGGGGATGCCTCAGACGTCATTGGCAAGCATGGAAGGCTCAAGGAGCAGAGCCTTGGACAGTGTCCGTACTAAAGGAGGGCTACAGACTTCCATTCCTAACGGAACCACCCCCTCTTATTCCGGCCAACCGGACAGAATGGCTAGCTCCCAAAGACCCGTTAAAGAAGACCGCCCTTCAAGAGTTGGTATCGTCCATGTTAGAGAAGAGTGCCATGGAAGAAGTTCTTCTCCCAGGGCCAGGTTTCTACAGTCGCCTGTTCCTGGTGGAGAAAGCGACCGGGGGGTGGAGACCGGTTATAGATCTGTCAGCTCTCAACAAGTTCGTCAAGAAGACGGACTTCAAAATGGACACTCCGAAGTCAGTCCTGCTGTCCTTGAGGGAGAAAGATTATATGATGACCATTGACCCCGAGGACGCATACTTCCAGATTCCGGTCCACACCTCGGTCGAAAGTTCCTCCGGGTGAAATGGGGTTCCCAGATCCTGCAATTCAGGACCCTTTGCTTCGGTCTGTCAACAGCGCCCCAGGTGTTCACGAGAGTCTTCACGGCTGTCTCAGTGGGGGCTCACGAACGAGGCATTCGCCTTATCAGATACCTGGACGGCTGGTTGTTTCTTTCCGCCTCAAAGGTCCTCTTGAAGGAACAAGGGAGAAGTCTCCTCCAATTTTGCAAGGATCTGGGGATCGTAATCAACCCGAAGGAGTCAAATCTATCCCCATCCACCAGAAGGAACTACTTGGGAATGACATTAGACATCATTCGGGGAAAAGTTTTCCCTTCGGAGGACAAGATAAGAAACCTCAGGTACATTAGTCAGTCGTTCCTGTCAGAACACCCCAGGAGGGCGAAAGACTGGCAGAGGCTGATAGGTCACCTGGTCTCATTGGAGAACCTAGTTCCCCAAGGGACGGTAAGGCTCAGATCCATCCAATGGAATCTCAAGAACCTCTGGTGCCAGACGGATTCACAGCAGGTGCTAATCCCAGTCCTTCCAAACACGAGACCCTCCCTGGAATGGTGGCATTGCCAGTCGAACTCACTCAAGGGGTCGCCCTTCGGGACCGGCCCTCCCGAGTTACTACTGTTCACAGACGCCTCCAACCAGGTATGGGGAGCCCATCTCCTCGACGAAACGGCACGAGGGACCTGGTTGGAAGGCAACTCCACATCAATGTCCTGGAGTTGAAAGCAGTCCAGAAGGCGTGCCTACGCTTCGCAAGTCTGCTAAAGGGAAACACCGTGGCGTTGATGTGCGACAACGCCACGGTAGTGGCATACATAAAGAAACAGGGAAGCTTGAAATCGAAGGAGTTGTGCGATTTCACCATAGAGATTCTAGATTGAGCAGAAGAAAATCAAGTGGTGATGTTAGCAAGGTTCATTCCCGGGAAGAAAAACGTTCTGGCCGACGGCCTCAGCAGAATGGGCCAGATAGTAGGGACAGAATGGTCCCTTCTCCCAGAAGTAGCCAAGCTCATCATTCAACGCTGGGGTTTCCCCGGTGATTGACCTCTTTGCAACAAACTCAACGCCCAACTCCCAGTCTATTGCTCCCCTGTACCAGACCCGAAAGCAGCCTTAGAAGACGCTTTTCAGCACAAATGGGACAATCTGGATGTGTACGCCTTTCCCCCTTTCACGTTGATAAGACAAGTGCTCAACAGGGTAAGGACGGCCCGAAACCTAAAGATGACTTTGGTAGCGCCCTGGTGGCCGGAGAGAGAATGGTTCGCGGACCTAAAAGACCTATCGAGTCAACCGCCGTGGCCTCTGCCCGCCAGGTCAGACCTTCTGCACCAGCCTCACTTTCTCAGGCTCCACGACAACCCACTCTCCCTACGTCTTCACGCCTGGAGACTATCGAGCGGCTCCTGAAGAAAGAAGGATATTCTTCCTCCACGGCTAAGGGAATATCTCTATACCTGAGAAAGTTGTCAGCCGCGGTCTACCAGGCAAAATGGGCCTCCGTCACGAAGTGGTGCTCTGAGAGGCACATTAGACCTCTTAAGGCCTCTGTCCCAGACATAGCAGATTTTCTGGTGTTTCTTAAGGACAAGGTAGGAAGGTCAATTCCAGCCATAAAAGGGGTTCGAGCCGCCTTAGGCCAAGTCTTCCTCCTGAAGGGCATCGACCTAGGGGCCTCGAGACACATAGCGATGCTTGTCAAAAGCTTCGAGCAGTCTTGCCCCCCTCAGGCGAGGAGGGTGCCCCAGTGGGACTTAGCCAAGGTCCTGAAGATGCTGTGTCGTCCCCCCTTTGAACCCTTGAAGGATATCGTAGACAAAGATCTCACCCTCAAGGCCGTCTTCTTGCTGGCCTTGGCGTCCGCTAAGAGAGTGGGAGAGATCCATGGACTGTCATACGACGTCTCTCATTCAAAGGGGTGGAAAGAAGTATCCTTCAAGTCCGTGCCTTCTTTTGTGGCCAAGACTCAGAACCCAGCAGTCTGGGACCCGAGGTTTGAAGGTTACTCAATTCCTACCATCCCTAAGACAGGCAATGCAGAAGACTTAAAATTGTGCCCAGTGCGAACAATTACACCATCTCCTTCTGGTTGAGACAGGTTATCGCCAGAACCTACAAGGAGGATGGCATGGCAGTGCCAGGCACTCCCAGACCTCCTGAGCACCTCCTTAGCCTTTGAGAAAAACATGGCAGTAGGGCAAATCCTGCGAGCAGGTACTTGGTCGAACCAGTCAACCTTTACTGCCCACTACCTCAAGGACTACTCAAGAAAATCCTTGGACGGGTTCTCCATTGGAACAGTCATCTCCGCCCTCCAAGCGGTGTAACGGTAAAACCCCAGGCGCATTCAGGACTAGCGACCGGTAGGCACAAGTGCGGTTTCCTACCTCCTACCCAGTTGCTTACTTGCCTCTTTGGGGAGTACCGTCTGTTCCCAGAAAATAACACATTCTTCACGGCTACGCTTCGAGAAGGAACGTCAAAAGAAGTTTTTCAAAGGGTGAGTACAGTGATACCTCGGTACTCGACCATAATCCGTTCGAGATCCGTGTTCGACCTCCGATTTGTTCGAGTACAGAATTTTTTTTCCCCATAAGAAATAATGGTATATATTCTATTCCGTTCCCAAGCACTCGAACAGGCCCAAAATATTAATAAAACGTGTACCTAAACAACAATAATTATCTAAATGTGTATGAAATTGGTCAGAAAATCCTATAAAACAATTTTAAACCATTTACTGTACTAAAATAAAACAATTTTAAACCATTTTCTGTACTGTAGTGAACATACCTTTGAGCAGCGGTTCGATGGCATACAGGGATGGATGTGGAGAGGATGGAAGGGGGAGGTTACTGCTTGGAAGGAGAGTCCCCTTCCATGATGTGGCGGGGTAGTTCTCCTTCAGGAGTTGTTTCTCTCTCCAATGAAAGGGTGGGCAGATCTATTTCAGGGGTTTCTTCTCTTCTTTGTCTCTTCTTTGGAGGAGAAACAGGCTTTGATGTAGCAGCTTTCTTTTCTTTTGTGAAAAACTGGTCTATTGTTAATTGTTTCTTCCTCCTCTGCAGTATTCTTCGAAAATGATACATGACACTATCATTAAACATATGCACTGCCCGGTTTGCTACTGCAATTTCTGGGTGGTATTTTTCAGCAAAAGCCTGCACATCTGCCCACTTGGAACAAATTTCATTGATGAGAGAACTTGGAACATCCTCCCTTACCTCATCCTCTTCTGAAGATTCCTGCTCCACAATCAGATCCTGCTGCTGTTGTTGTTGCAGGTGCAACAATTCCTCCACAGTCAACTCGGTAGAATGGCTTTCTACAAGCTCATCAATATCATCCTTGTCGACCTCAAGCCCCAAACTCCTGCCCATGACAACAATTTCCTCAACGACATCAGTGTCATCAGAAATTACAGGGGTAGCAGTGCTTGGACCCGCCTCTGGTTGGAAACCTTCAAACTCCCTCTCTGTGACACATGATGGCCACAGCTTACGCCAGGCAGAGTTCAATGTCCTATAGGTCACACCTCGCCAAGCTTGGTCAATCATGTTAACAGAGTTGAGGATGCTGAAGTGTTCCTTCCAGAATTCCTTTAGGGTCAACTTCGTGTCACTGGTCACTTCAAAACACTTTCTGAAAAGGGCCTTGGTATAGAGTTTTTTGAAGTTTGAAATGACCTGTTGGTCCATGGGCTGGAGTATGGGAGTAGTATTGGGGGGCAAGAATTTGATTTTGATAAAGCTGTATTCTTCTTTCAAGTCATCCTCGAGACCTGGAGGATGTGCAGGAGCATTGTCCATAACCAGAAGACATTTCATTGGCAAGCTCTTTTCAATGAGGTAAGCCTTAACCTGGGGGGCAAACACTTCGTTTATCCACTCAGTAAAGAATTGTCTTGTGACCCAAGATTTAGTGTTCGAGCGCCACATAACTGGTAGTGCACTTTTACAAATATTATTTCGTTTGAACACCCGGGGGTTGTCCGAGTGGTACACTAACAAGGGTTTGATCTTGCAATCGCCACTTGCATTTGCACACAGCAACAATGTTAGCCTATCTTTCATTGGCTTGTGACCTGGCATCTTCGTCTCGTCCTTGGTAATGTACGTATTGGCTGGCATTTTCTTCCAAAATAACCCAGTCTCATCACAATTAAAGACTTGTTGTGCGATCAAATTTTGTTCATTTATGTACCGATCGAATTCCCCCACGTATTTATCGGCTGCAATTTGATCCGAACTAGCTGCCTCCCCATGCCTAGTAACACGATGAATACCTGTTCTATTACGAAACTTTTCAAACCAACCCCTGCTCGCTTTAAATGTAAATGAATCACTTTCACTGGTACTCGGACTTTTCTTCACTAATTCTTCATAGATATGCAACGCTTTTTCACAAATGAACGCTTCACTAACACTTTCCCCGGCCAACTGTTTTTCTTTAATAAATATTAAAAGCAACTTTTCCATCTCCTCAATCACTTGTGGCCTTTGCTTAGTTACCGCCGTAACTCCCGTTGCAACATTCGCCTTCTTAATCATTTCTTTATGCTTTAAAAACGTAGAAATGGTCGACTTCGCCATTCCGTATTCTACCGCTAAATCGGACACTCGTACACCATTCTCATATTTCGCTATAATTTCCTTCTTCAACTCGATCGTTGTTCGCACTGTTTTCCTCTTCTCCTTCCCCTTAACACTCATTACTTTCTTGGGACTCATTATGAAAGCTAAAAAAGCAATTAAAAGCACTGAAAATCACTAAATCACAACGAATGCTGATCGCGCGTTGTCTGAGTGACGCTCTCGAGAGAACTGATGCTTCCCGAACAAGCGAGAGTGGCCGAGATGGCGCGATCATCACAAAGCCCATGCGGTCGTCACGTGTTCGGCTGGTCGAGTACCGAATTTTTGGTCGAGCACCGCAGCAAAAATTTCTCGAAAATTTTGGTCGAACTCCGAATTGTTCGAGTATAGAGTCGTTCGACTACCGAGGTATCACTGTACTTAGACACTAACGTGAATTTTTGTGTAGTTACCCTCGCTTCCGCTCTCTAGTAGGTCCCGTTATCCAGAGGCCTCTTGGCCTCCACGGCCGGGTCAGTGGGTCAGAATAGCACTCCCTCCTCCTAAAGTGTAAGTCTCTTAAGAAAGTAGTTCGAGGTAAGTATTCGTGTTGGAACAAATCAAAAATTTTAAGTAATTTTTATTTTTCCTAACATACTTACCGAGAACTACTTTCGGGTAATGGTCCTCCCTTCCTTCCCCGAATGCCTCTCTTCCCTTGCTAGCATTATGCTAATTCAATAGAACTTAATGAGGAAGGTGACCCAGCAAGCAAGCGACCTACCTTAATCCTACCCTCGGGGCACATTCCTTGATGCCGGGGGTAAGGCTTCTTAGAGCGCGGAGTTGGGGGGTAACTTACTCAAAACTCTGGTCGGCAGAGAGGAGATCACCAGTGACCTCCTAAGAAAGTAGTTCTCGGTAAGTATGTTAGGAAAAATAAAAATTACTTAAAATTTTTGATATTAGAGAAGAAAGTTCAGATGAAAGAAGAAAAGGAGCAAGATAAATTTTATTAGATTGTAGAAATTACAAAATATCACAAGTAAATGAGAAATGTAAAAATAAGCAAAGCTATCAAAAAGTCTTGGTCACATATAGATCTGGACTAGAACCAGGATGTGGGTTAAGGCGTGTCCAAGCAGCAATCACCTTGTGGCACTATAGGTAGTTAGAATATCTTTACAAGCATTTTAGGGAAGTGAACGATCAAGAAGACCTTTATCATAGCTCTTAAATTGTCTGTTATTTTTTGCAATTTGCTAGAAGAGGTTGTTTTAGCACTTGTTGGAGAATTGGTAATGTTACTACATTGGGTGAGTGTGTTAATGGTAGTTCTAGTCCTGCTGATTATCCATATTATCTAAAGTTTTAAACATATTTTATCTAGCGATGAAATACTTATGCTGAATGTAATCATCTGCTTCCTAGTTTGCAGTTTTACTAGCACAAAGGCCTTGCAGCATGTGATGCCCTTCATGTAATTTCCATTGCTGTACAGAAAGCACTTGATTTTGGTCAGGACGTTTGGATGAGTGGTCTTGCTTTTAGTGCTGCCTTTGACCGCATTAATCGGAAGGTCGTTGTTTTCAAACTTAAAACGTGGGAATAAGTGGATCTTTTCTCAGCAGTAGTTGATGATAGGTACCCCAGTGACTATAGGAATTTAATGTCTGGTATTCCTCTGGTAGTGTTCTTGGCCCATTACATTTTGTATTATGTATGCATGATGTGTGGTTTAGCCTAGAAAATAAGCTTGTTGCATATGTAGATGATGTTAATCTCATTGCATCAATTCCAATGTAGATCTAGGGTGGTTGAATCCCTTTATTTGAATCATGCTAAAATTAGTGCATGAAGTTGAACCTTGAACAAAAAAAAAAAATGCGAAGTATGATTATAAGTAGGTCAAGGACAGTGGCTCCTCTGCTGCAAGATCTTTGCATTGATGTCTCTTCAACTATTTACAACTCACTTGATTTCAAATTTACTTTTGTGAAAAAACATCTGGTAATTTTTCCTCAACTGCACAAAATAATGGCTTATTGAGAAACTTTTTAAAATTTTGGAGGGATCAGTCTGTCCTAAGGAAATGTTTCAAAGCTTTCATTCGGCCATGTTTTGAGTATTGTTCTGTCTGATCCTCATCTAAATTTGTTGGACAAAAATTTGCTATCTATTTAATTCCTTATCCTTGATCTTGGTATCAATCTCTGGCATGGTCATTCAGTTGGTTCTTAATTCTTACCATCCTTTGAATTCAGTTCTTCCCAGACTGTATCATTCAGTACGTAGTACTAGTTATATAGTATTCTAACATTCTTTGCCTCTCCATCATAAGGCTCAACACTACACAGTATTCTAGAATTTTCTTAATTCTGACCATCCTTTGCATTCAGATCTTCCTAGACTATTATCTGGTATGTAGTAGAGTAATAGGTATGCAGTTAATTCTAACAGTCTTTCCTTCATCATAAGGCACAACATTGCACAGTACTCCAGAAACTTTATTCCAGCTGTGACCAGATTGTGAAATGAACTTTGTTTTACTAGGCAGTTGAATAGGTGGAACTTCAGAAGTTCCAACTTACTGGAATTGCTTTTTTTTTTTAAATAGTTTGACATACAATCTCATTTTATAGTTTATGTAAGATAGATAGATAGATAGATAAATAGATTTTTCCCCTCATACAGTATATAGTTTATTTGTTATTTCTCTTATTTACTTTCAACCACTCCGATTCCTATTTTTGACCTATGCAATTGGGAAATTGAATTTATAAATCTATTAATTTGTCTACTTTTCCCTCTCTTCTTACTTAGTTTGATTGTCAAATTTATTTCATGGTATTTTTTTCATTTAGGATAATAGTTTGCATGTCAACTTTTGTATCCAACTTTACTATGATATTTGCATTTAAAATTGAAAGCTAAGCTAAACTACATAAGGGTTGTGATAGCCTATTAGAAATTTCTATGACTCGCAATCCTTAGGTCAAGATTTTGAGCCATACTCAAGCTCAGTACTGTAGTTTTCAAGAACCCTATTGGCCTACCTGCTGAGTCATCAGCAACCATTGCTGATGACTCAGCAATATATATATATATATATATATATATATATATATATATATATATATATATATTATATTATATCTTTATATATCTTTAGGCCATTGTCCTGCCCCTTGCATGCTGCTCAATGAAAGTGTTAAAAGAAAGAAAGGAAAATTGAAAGTGAACAAAAAAAGCCTAAATTTTTTGTAGCAGTTGAGGTTAATCTTTCTCAAATATTTGCAGTTAAGCGTTTATAGTAGAGATTGAAGTAAATAGTACAATTGTGTAACTTTAGAGATTTTAGGAATTTTACTTTAGTAATATTTGTAAAAAGCTGACTGCTTTTATAATGTTGGTAATAGCCGTAGTAATTAGATAAATGCCATAATCAGTAGGTGAATTGCCTTTTTACTTTTTCCTCTGCTAACTCATTGGTCTGTTTATTATACTAGGGATACAGAAAGGGCTATGTGAGTACAATTTTATATGAGCTTTTTATGCTTGCATTAATAATGCATGGCAGTTGGACTGCGTAATTACATAGACCTTATTTTATTTGCAAAGAAAAAGGACTTTGAAATATGAAAGGAGATTGAATGTTCTGTACACACTTCATCTACGTTTACTTAGAGGAAATTTCTTTGTTGCTTTAAGCATTTGAGGAAAAGTTTAGCATTACAGTGGAAATTCTTTTGGGTGTTCTAATCTTAATCCTTGAAGAGTATCTTAAAGCAGGCATTGTATATCATATATTCTATTTTAGCTGAGCAAAGTGAAGTCTTAAGCAGAATGTTGAACTTTTTACCTCATTTCCAGACAACGTTGTCTTTACAGTGTTATAATTTTAGGAAAATTGCATGATCAGTTTTTCAAGAAACAAGAGATATCAAGTGAGCAGATCAATCTTTCTTTGCAGAAACAGAAAACTTAATTCTTTCTCAAGTTGCTTATTGGTCATTACTGTACATGTAAATGTTAGGTTGTTCTGTTAACTCCACAAGAAATTTCATATTTGGCACATTAAAGAACCTTGTCTCTTACAGTTATTGTTGTAATAAACAAATAGCAAGTTGTAGACATGTTAAGAGTATTATTCTCTCATTATGATACACTGCATTTTTGTGCATTATAATACTAGAAGCATGACCTATTTTTTTTGAGTGTCCTTTAAATACTTTAAAGTATTCATTAACCAGTTCTGCTGTTGTAGCTTTTGTATAGCTGTTGTTCGAGTCAAATTTAGATCTATGCATTGCTTTTAAGATACCACGGTGCATCTTTGATGAAATAGCTGAATTTATGAATAGTTACATTTAATGAATTTGTATATCTTGTTTAAGCTGCCTGTGGAGTGTAGTGAAAGTGGAATTTATAATTTTTGAGTTTGGTACCATTTTCTTGTTTTTTTTTTTTCATATGTTGGTACAGTACATCATATGCATATTGCACTATTCTTATTCTCTGAGTTTTGGTTTAATGTTCATTAAAGAATGAGATTTAGAAATTACTTTTAGTTTATCTTATTAAAAATTACTGTAGTAGAAAAGTATTTTTTACAACCTGTATGCCTTGTAAATTGTGATTTTTTATGGAACAAGAGTATTAGCGCACAATCATCAGCCTATGGAAAGGTATTTTACATACATATCATACATATACCAAAGGCACTTCCCCCAATTTTGGGGGGTAGCCGACAACAACAAGAAACAAAACAAAAAGGGGACCTCTACTCTCTACGTTCCTCCAGCCTAACCAGGGACTCAGCCGAGTTCAGCTGGTACTGCTAGGGTGCCACAGCCCAACCTCCCACATTTCCACCACAGATGAAGCTTCATACTGCTGAGTCCCCTACTGCTGCTACCTCCGCGGTCATCTAAGGCACCGGAGGAAGCAGCAGGGCCTACCGGAACTGCGTCACAATCGCTCGCCATTCATTCCTATTTCTAGCACGCTCTCTTGCCTCTCTCACATCTATCCTCCTATCACCCAGAGCTTTCTTCACACCATCCATCCACCCAAACCTTGGCCTTCCTCTTGTACTTCTCCCATCAACTCTTGCATTCATCACCTTCTTTAGCAGACAGCCATTTTCCATTCTCTCAACATGGCCAAACCACCTCAACACATTCATATCCACTCTAGCCGCTAACTCATTTCTTACACCCGTTCTCACCCTCACCACTTCGTTCCTAACCCTATCTACTCGAGATACACCAGCCATACTCCTCAGACACTTCATCTCAAACACATTCAATTTCTGTCTCTCCATCACTTTCATTCCCCACAACTCCGATCCATACATCACAGTTGGTACAATCACTTTCTCATATAGAACTCTCTTTACATTCATGCCCAATCCTCTATTTTTTACTACTCCCTTAACTGCCCCCAACACTTTGCAACCTTCATTCACTCTCTGACGTACATCTGCTTCCACTCCACCATTTGCTGCAACAACAGACCCCAAGTACTTAAACTGATCCACCTCCTCAAGTAACTCTCCATTCAACATGACATTCAACCTTGCACCACCTTCCCTTCTCGTACATCTCATAACCTTACTCTTACCCACATTAACTCTCAACTTCCTTCTCTCACACACCCTTCCAAATTCTGTCACTAGTCGGTCAAGCTTCTCTTCTGTGTCTGCTACCAGTACAGTATCATCCGCAAACAACAACTGATTTACCTCCCATTCATGATCATTCTCGCCTACCAGTTTTAATCCTCGTCCAAGCACTCTAGCATTCACCTCTCTCACCACTCCATCAACATACAAGTTAAACAACCACGGCGACATCACACATCCCTGTCTCAGCCCCACTCTCACCGGAAACCAATCGCTCACCTCATTTCCTATTCTAACACATGCTTTACTACCTGTGTAGAAACTTTTCACTGCTTGCAACAACCTTCCACCAACTCCATATAACCTCATCACATTCCACATTGCTTCCCTATCAACTCTATCATATGCTTTCTCCAGATCCATAAACGCAACATACACCTCCTTACCTTTTGCTAAATATTTCTCGCATATCTGCCTAACTGTAAAAATCTGATTCATACAACCCCTACCTCTTCTAAAACCCCCCTGTACTTCCAAGATTGCATTCTCTGTTTTATCCTTAATCCTATTAATCAGTATTCTACCATACACTTTTCCAACTACACTCAACAAACTAATACCTCTTGAATTACAACACTCATGCACATCTCCCTTACCCTTATATAGTGGTACAATACATGCACAGACCCAATCTACTGGTACCATTGACAACACAAAACACACATTAAACAATCTCACCAACCATTCAAGTACAGTCACACCCCCTTCCTTCAACATCTCAGCTTTCACACCATCCATACCCGATGCTTTTCCTACTCTCGTTTCATCTAGTGCTCTCCTCACTTCCTCTATTGTAATCTCTCTCTCATTCTCATCTCCCATCACTGGCACCTCAACACCTGGAACCGCAATTATAAAGGCCTCCCTATCATCCTCAACATTCAGCAAACTTTCAAAATATTCCGCCCACCTTTTCCTTACCTCCTCTCCTTTTAACAACCTTCCATTTCCATCTTTCACTGTCTCTTCAATTCTTGCGCCGGCCTTCCTTACTCTCTTCACTTCTTTCCAAAACTTCTTCTTATTCTCTTCATATGACTGACCCAGTCCCTGACCCCACCTCAGGTCAGCTGCCCTCTTTGCCTCACGTACCTTGCGCTTTACTTCCACCTTTTTCTCTCTATATTTTTCATACTTCTCTATACTATTACTCTGCAGCCATTCTTCAAAAGCCCTCTTTTTCTCTTCCACTTTTACCTTCACTCCTTCATTCCACCATTCACTGCCCTTCCTCATGCTGCCTCCAACAACCTTCTTGCCACATACATCACTTGCAATCCCAACAAAATTTTCTTTTGCTAACTTCCACTCCTCCTCTAAATTACCAGTTTCTCTTACTCTCACCTCGTCATATGCCATTTTCAACCTTTCCTGATATTTACTTTTTACCCCCGGTTTTATTAGCTCTTCAACCCTCACTAGCTCCCTTTTACATCCACCTACTCTATTCCCCCACTCTTTTGCTACAACCAATTTTCCTTCCACCAAAAAATGATCAGACATACCGTTAGCCATACCCCTAAACACGTGCACGTCTTTCAATCTTCCAAACATTCTTTTTGTTATCAACACATAATCCATTAATGCCCTTTCTACTACTCTTCCATTTGCCACTCTTACCCATGTATACTTATTTTTATCTTTCTTTTTAAAAAAGCTAGCACTTATTACCATCTCTTGTTCAACACACATATCTACCAGTCTCTCACCACTCTCATTTTCACCTGGTACGCCATATTTCCCAATGACACCTTCTACCTCTCCAGCACCCACTCTAGCATTTAAGTCACCCATAACAACTACATAATTCCTTCTACCCAGTCCTTCTACACACCTAGTTAATTCACTCCAGAACTCATTCCGCTCTTCTTCACTTTTCTCACTACCTGGCCCATACGCACTGACAAACGTATTTTAGTTCTTATATTCTTTTCATCATTATTATCAGCTTTGTTTGATTTTGGAGGCTAACCTTTTGGCTTTCATATATTTGTAAATTACACCCTATAGTTTTCTTGAAAAATCTGTTCCTGCCATGTAATAACCATTTTTAAATAGATGTGCCTTTTTCTCTCAAATGACTTAAAATTTCACCTTTTAGTCCTTACCAAAGTCGAAGTTAGGCTGCTTTATATGCAAAGGTCTTTTTTTTTTTTTTTAAATATCAGCATATTTTTTTTTACAGAAATACAAAATTTTGCCCTTTAATAGTAATATGCTTTCAGTGAAGCTGGATAGGGCTGTTAAAACTTGTACAGTAACGACGTGGTGGCAATTCGCTAGAGGGTGGGAGGTAAGTCCCGCCCACCCAACAGGCCACCGAGCTCCCACTCTGTTTTCAGCTGCCTAACAGTACAGATGTATTTCTCAGTGGCCTTATCCTACGGTTATATTCTTTTGCATTTTCTGTCAGATAAATGTGGTGGTAGGTAGTTTTGTGTGCGGGATATTAAGGAAGAAAACAAATATATGCAGTTGTTTTCCCAATAATTGTAGCTGTGTGACAGTTTTCTGTGCAAGCCTGCAGGTATTTACATTCTTATTCCTGTAGATCAGCATCCTTGGTTGATGTTTATTCCTTCGCTGGTTTGGTTCTTGTGATGACGATATCAATGTAATCTTTTAGAAGTTGGCATTCTTTAGACATTGTTGTGCTCTGTCGGAGGAAGGAGGTTTTGATAATGCAGTGTCAGGGAAGGGTCGTCGCCTTCTTCCCTTCTGTGTCTTTCGGGCCCCAGGAAAGTTGCTAAGGGTGTTTTCAGAGCTGTCAACCCCTTCTGATGTCAGTGCATGAGATGAACAAGCTACCAGGCTCCTTGTCAAGGCCAAGGCAAAGCCCTTGTGGGGGGTTGTAGGGGCTCCCCCCAAAAGAAAAAAAATATTTGTAAGGATTTTGAGGGGCACTAGAAGGCTTCTGGTGGTATTATTTTCCTAAAAATGTAATATTGTATATGCAACATAAAATGTCATAAATCCATATACCTGGTTAAGGTGACAAAAAATATGAATTTTCTTCAATCATTTCTTTTTTTCATGTAATATGTCCTCTTTACATGTTATGTTCTTAAATAGTTATCCTGTCAGGAAATGATTGTAGATTTTGGCACATGATCATTTTCACCATGTTCACATTGAAAATAATCAATAAATCACATTTCAAAATTCTAGTTCTTGCCCAGCAATATTCAACATGAAATAACCAAAACTGCTTGAGTAAGACATTGTCCTTTGTCTATGTTACCCTTTTGATTAATAAAATCAAAGCAAATATTCTAAACTGCAATTGTCATGGCTATGAATACTACATATGCTGCACAAATTTATTTTCCCAGTTTGTAAATGTCCTGTCATTTGTTACCTATAAATTTTGTAATTTTATTTTTAGTTTTGTCAAGGCATGAGATTTTGGTAACTGTGTTTGAGTGTGACAGTTAACAGGTGTTTAACCTGGTAGTGCAGTTTTTGGGAAGAGTTCCCTGTAGTCTCACTCTCTCCGTGTGGTGTCATCTTGGCTTGCATGATTCTATACGAGGTGAACTTCCTGTCCTTTGTTCTCCTCTGCCTCATCTTTGTTAGAGAATTTTCGTTGTAACTTCTATGAGAAGAGCAAGCAGAAGACGTCACTGAAGAAGTCTAGGAAGACCGATTGAAAGGAGACTTGTATCTATGACTCCTACTGTTCCTCTTTCCATGTTGAGACACTGCTGTATCAGGAACCTGTCTTCCTGAAGCAAGCATTGTTGAGAGTTGACCCATAGCGGGAAGAAACTTCGGCACACTCAACTCTATGAGAGTCTCCGAGTACTCTGTATGGATGTTCACAAACCTATTACCGGTACTCGGTCTCATTCCATAAGGATTAAGTGCTGAGAGTTGTCCAGTACCCGAAAGAAACATTGGCACTTTTCTCTCGCATAGGCTGAGCACACACACTGCTGGTTGGAATGAAGGGTGCTTCCTCCTTCCCTGTTGAAAAGGAAGTGGTGTGTGCTGAGAGTTGTCCCATAGTAGTTAGAAACATCACTATGCTCTGCTACCTATTCTCTGTCTTGGTCAAAAATGATCCCATAGAAGGAAGGAATGTCGGCACTCACAACTCGTCTCGTAACGAATACAATGCCGTCTACTGAACCTGCAAACGCTGGTACCTCCCTCCCAAAAAGAAGTCACCAAATAGGAATCAATCAGCTGGAGTTGTGTGTGTCTGATCTATCTCTCACTTAGGCTTGGAGAGTATGTCCTGCGAAGAGGTAGCACCAAGATTATTTTTTACATGGTACAATTGTTCAAATCTTCTAGTCCTCAACCTTGCATGAAATTGAGCACACGCTCCTTGATTGGGTGAAGGGCACCTCCCTAGTACTGTACTCTTTCCTTCGTAAGAGTTCCAGAGATCACCTAGGAAGACGAAACCCCAGTATAAATATGTTGGTGAAGTATAATCAATGAGCAACGCAAGTTTGATGACATTAGCAGACTGTCTAGTCACATTCTTGTTCCTTTCCCCAGCTGCCTAGTCCAGACCGCTTATATAAAAAAATTTTCCACGAATACCATCACTGAGTGATTGGTTAATGTGTGATCCGTCTTCATGCACTCGTACACTGCATGATCAAACACCTCATGATTGGATACTGTAGGATTCAACTCATCCTGATTGGACTCCTCTTGCCTGCCCTTCAACTATTAGTGATGTTTGAGTTACAGGGTACCTGTCATCTGCTCATTCTCAACATTCTACACTGTTGGACTGAGATCCTTTCATTCAACGAGATCTTCCATTGCTCTGAGACTGGTATATAAAGGAGATTTTCCAACGCTATGAGATCAGTTAAAAAAAGGAGACTTTCCTTCACATTGATAACTTCCTACTCACCTTAGCATTGAGTTTAAGCAGATGCCTTCACAGGACCGTTTTGAAAGCTCTAACAATCATCAAAATGCTATTTCATTATGTACGAGGTATCATCAGCAAGACTCCAGCAACTGGCAGTGCCACCTTACATTTACCCATCAGAAGCTGAAGTACTGTATTGTTTCTCCAAACTGAAACTATCCAAGCTAAGAGCACCTCAGCCTCAAAGGAATCAGACATTCAACCTATCGTTCCTTCTTCGTCTATAGAGTTTCTCCCCTGTTCTGTTCTTGGTTCTGTTTGCAAATACATCAAGATGGATTTTTCTGAGCTACCCAACGAGACCTCTTTTGTGTGAGAAGAGGAGTCCTGGGACATCGTAGACCCGACACCTGAATCTGGATCATAGCGGAAGAGGAGAATCACGAGACAGAGCTGACGTTTGTCAAGATATTGACACTCATTTGTGAGTTCAATGACCTCGAGGAGATTAACGTAGCTTTCATCAAGATAGTAATGACATCTGTGGATCAGTGTTTCTGCGACCCTCAAGGATTGAAGCTGCCCTCGGGTTGTTACAATCTTGAATTATTCATTCTGGGTTAGATTGCGCCATTACAGAGACCTCTAGTCAATGGGACTCCCTATACTCTAGCTGATCAAAATAGATCCTGCCTCCTGTGCTCTCTGCAGACCTTCTACCTTACGAATCAACAGTCTCAACCAATCAAGCCAGCAGTCTACGTTGACGACGGGGACCCTGATGGAGAGTCTCGAGCATGATGGCACAACATTCTCAACACTATGGCCATGGAAGCAGGTACCATTGTTAGCAGCCTCCAAACATCATGGTTTATACACTGGGCAGTTGGAGTTGCATGCAGCGCCACGACCGAAGCCTCGATAATCCTTGAGATGAGGAAGGGGTACAGTACCATACTTGATCCTCTCAGGCACTAAGACCTTCTTGGCACAACAATCAGTTAACTTTTAGCACAATGGAGAGTTGAAAGAATGAGAGACAAGACTCCCTCTTCCATCGGCTAGTTACCTTCAGTTGTCCAGGCCCTTCAAAGGCAACTATTTTGAGAACCCCATCTCACCTTTAAACTGGCACAGAAAACTCCAGTGGCCTACAGGTCAAGATCAACACTTGTAGCCTTGGAGAGTCAGGAGTACAGAACAATATATCCTGGTAGCTTAATGATGAACCTCATCACGGAAACTCATGAGGAGAGTATCATCACGGGAACTCCTCACCTCTGGGGAATATCATCATAGGAACTCCTCACTTCTGGGGAATCTGCTGCTCCCAGACATATCTGAGAAGGGATGGGATACCCACCCTTTCAATCTGTCTCATGGATATGATCCATATGAAGAAATACAACTACTTTTCAACCTGCCAGAAATGCACTGCTACATTGCAAGCTTTCCAAACAAGTTTGATAGAACACTTGGTTGCATTGATGAATGACGACTTACACCAACAGACCCTTCAGTTGGGAAGTGGGTACACTTTTGGGAAGTTAAAAATGCAGTAGAGTTGTTTAGCAAGGTTTATCTAGGTAAGAGGATTGTTTGAGCAGACATGTTCAGTCAACAGGGACACTATGTAGGGGTCAAATGTGATTTTTACATCATGGGGCAGTGTAAAGGTTTCTTGCTCTTCGGTTTTAACCCCATGACTTGCTCACCCTTCAGTAGAACAATAAAACTTCCTTTATTGTGTTCAACAGTCCTAGATCGTCACCATTGTTTGAGGATGCCTTCCAACTTCCATGAGAAATCTAGACACCTAAGCCTTTCTGCCTGTTTACCCAATTTGCCAATTACTCAACATATCAGTTGATGACATTGAAGCTCAGCCTGACCCTGATCACTTCCAAGGGGCCACATTCTGAATGGTACCTGGAGATCATTTTTTTTTTTTTTATATCTTCCCTAGTCGAGGAAGCTCCTCAATCTCAGAATACTACTACTCGGTCCTCGATCCGTGTTTTCAACTAGGTCTTGGGCTTGGATTCTTCAAAGAATTGACAAGACTTATGAGGAATGAAATCTTACTTTCCTATGGAATTAAAGCTATATTGAACATATCATATGTCCTCAGGTCTCATGAGCAAACCCACTTGAGCATGTGGGACAGACAGCAGATGGTCTTCAATCCTTGAGACTGTCTTCACAAGCTAAGACCTGGTGAAGTGAGTAGTCACAAGTCATTTGGAAAGATAGAAAGGGGTCTCCCTCACCTTGGTTCAGGAGTTTGAGGCTAGGACCTAGAACACAGCCATGCAGGGTCTTGAGTGCTTCTTCATTTCTTTCCTACGCAAAGGTGCTAGTGGGGACCAGGAAGACTTGCCTTTCTGTCCTGGGAGGATGCTACAATTTCCTATAGCAATGGAAGAAATCCTAGTGCATCGTTTCTTTCCGTCTCAAGCGCACAAAGTCAGACATACTGGATCTGTTCCAGCTCTCAAAAACAACCTTTCAGTGGTGCAGTTTTTAAAGACAGGAATCTGGTAACGATAGACAACCTTCGCTGTCCATTACCTTTGAGTATATCTACAGGTCCCTGGATAAATGTTATCCTTGGCATGATGATAGTTTCTTAGCCGATTTTGTAGAAAACCTATCTTCACAGGAAAGGAAACTTTTTGTCTGAGAAAGCAGTCATAATGTAAGTCTAAAATGAGAGGCAAAACTGACTGGCTCTTCTTACTCATTCTTTCTTCCCATTCCATTGGGTTGCAGCAGTCAATACGTTATTTTTTGAACTCCGTTGACGCTATGTGCAGATAAGACGCTTGATTGAACAACTTTCTTAACAAGACATGTTTTATTTAGAGGTCTCTCCCTCGTGCTCCCAGACGAGCTGGAGGATGGGCAAATGTATGCACTTATTTTTCGTAAATGACCATACATTCAAACATAATCAGCACAAGGACATGGATCCTACCTTGAGTGTCTACCAGTCTCTGGTAGTAATTCAGCTTAACACTGGTCTCATTTTCATGCCCAGGTCACTAGGAGATTGACAGGAGTCATCACAGTCACTCCTGTACAGGACTTAAGTCCTAAGGATAAGTCTAGTTAAAGAATGAAAGTTTGTATTTGTGTAGGCACAACTTGCAAATTCTTCAAGTAATTTGGATTTTTCCTAACTCCAGCCACCCTGCAAGTCTTAGGTTTAAAGGCAAAGTGGGAACTCGGTGGCCTTTTGAATGGGTGTGGCTTATCCGCCCCCCTCCAGCTAACTACTGTCACCTCGTTATAGGTTTTACCAGCCGTATCCAGCTTTGTTGAAAGCATATTCCTCTTAAAGGACTCGGGGTTTGTATAGTTAGGTAAAATACAAATTACTTTGAAAAGTCTTTATCAGTTACATTGGAATAAGCCACAGGGAACAGACATAAACTACAATATAGAATTTAATGCAAAGGGATCTGAACAAAAAATATTTAGTACACTACTGCATATTGTGCAACATAAGGTACACCTAGTATGTACAGTGCCTCAATATGAGAAATATTCAACAATGTATCAACTATCTGTACTGTACTGTATAATGGAATGTTATTAACTGAATTAATAAATTTAAGAGGACGCTACAAACTTGCTTCAAGTATATATACTGTATCTGAATTTCTTGTAAATTTGCATTAGTATAACAAAACATGAATGGTAAATAATTGGTAACCAAATGTGTAATGGGGTTAGTAGTGTTTTAATACTGTAATGAAGTTTCAGAGAAAAGAATGACTTTCGAGTCTGTAACAAAAAACTTGGAAACTTAGTACTGTATATTGTTATAGGATTGATTCTTGCTATACGAATACTTTAGGTGTTCGAAATAAAGAATTAATGGGTCTACAGTAATCAGCAATTAAATGAAATTACATTTATATTAGAATTCATACATTTTCAGAGGCATAAACAAATATTTTGTATTTGCTAAAACCTGTATCCATGATTTGTGTACTTAATTTTATGGAAATCTTGTCTATCTCATAGTGAGAGTATGATTTGTTCTCTTTGCAGGGTGGGTATATGACTATTCACATCACACCAGAGCCTGAATTCTCCTATGTTTCATTTGAAACCAATGTACCCCAGAAATCCTACAAAGACCTTATTTCCCGTGTCATTGCCACATTCGGTCCAAAGCAATTTGTCTTGACTTTCTTCAGCAGTGTGGTAAGTCCTAAAATAAATTTTTTCCATAGTTGATTCAAGTACAGTAATACTTCTTGATACGAAAGCTTCTCCATACGATATTCCCATGATGCGAAACGAGATGCAAAGATTTTTCCGTCTCATAACACGAAACATTTTCCATGATACGAAACGAGCCACGGTAAGAGACTGATTTTAAAATTCGCGCGCTGCCAGCTGTTAGTTACTGCCATAAGATCCTGCTCTCCTATTGGTCAGCATCTACTGTAATGTATCCCATCATGCCTCTACGCATTGGCGTTCCTCGGCCAATTCATTTCGGCAGCGCTATAGTACGCGTTAACTTTGTGATTTTGTTTTTGTGACTATTGTAGTGTATCCGTGTTGCGATATTACGTTAGTGTATTAGCCATGGGTCTCAAGGAAGTTGCTGATGTGCAGAGAAAGAAGATGTTTTTAATGGACACAAAAGCAGCCGAAACCTTTGTTAAGATGTTCGACAAGTTGACTCTCCAGGAAGGCTACAGTTCCCAGCAAGTTTTGAACTTTGACAAAACTGCCTCATCGAATGTACATTACGGCGGAAGAGAAGAAGCTACCCGGGCATAAACCTATGAAGGACAGGCTTACCCTTGCATTTTGTGCAAATGCCAGTGGGGATTGTAAGGTGAGGCCCCTGCTGGTGTATCACTCTTAGACTCCTCGAGCCTTTAAGACCTGCAAAGTGATTAAGGAGAAGCTTCCAGTGATGTGGAGGGCTAATGCCTAATCCTGGGTAGCAAGACTTGTCCACCGAGTGGGTAAATGTTTGTTTCGGCTCAACTTTCTAAAAGTATTTGGAAGAGAATTGCCTCCCTCTGAAATGCCTGCTGGTGTTGGAATGCCTGCTGGTGTTGGACAATAATCCTGCTCACCTTCCAGGACTCGAGGAAGATATCCTTCTGGAGTTTTCCTTCATCAAGGTTCTCTATCTCCCTGCCTAACACCACCCCTCTCCTCTAGCCCATCGACCAGCAATTGATTTTGAACTTTAAGAACCTTTACACAAAATATCTCTTTAAGTGATGTTTTGAAATCACCTTACCCTGCGTGAATTTTGGAAGGAACATTTCTATGTTGTGATGTGCCTTCGAATCATAGATCAAGCTTGGCGGGATGTTTCAAAGCTCACCTTCAATTCTTCGTGGAAGATGTGGCCTGATGCCGTTTCCGCATGAGACTTCAAGGGATTGGACGTACGCCAAGGCAAAGCCAAATCACTTGACAATCCTGAGCCTGTTGTGCAACCTGAGGTTGGCAAGATCATTAGACTCGGGACTGGCATGGGTCTGGAAGTCGATGAGGACGACATCAATGAGCTTCTCGAGGAGCACCAAAATGAGCTTACGATAGATGACCTGGAGGAGTTGGAAGCCATGCAAGTGAACGTCGTTCAGGGACAGTTCTCTAGTGGCGAGGAGGAGGAGGAGGACCCTCTGACAACGGCAGAAATTAAGGATGGTCTAGTTGGTTACCATAAGAGAGCAGCTCTTGTAGAAAAGAAACACCCAGAAAAAGTTATCACAGGTCATAATCTTGAATACATAAATGACGTTTGCCCGAGTCAGTTCCTGAAATATTTTAAGAAGCAGGCAGAAACAAGCTTCCTTGGATTGTTATTTTTTATAGAGGTCTTTTGTAGCACCCATTGAAGAAACGAAGTGATGCAAAAAAACAGAAACGTGGAAGTGAAGAAAATGAATAGTGTACATAGTGTAAATTTAAAAAATACAAACTGTAAAATAAAAAAATTAGAAAATAGAAAAAAAAAATTTAACTTTTAAGTTTCTCATAAAGTTAAGTGTTAATGTTTTTTGCCATTTATTACTGTTCATAATATGTTTTTTTAGTATTCACATTTTCTGCCACTTGTTAATGTGTCTGCCATTTGTCCTCCTCCTCTAACTGCCCAGCCACTGTTGCTTTTGGACATCGCCTCACTCCAAATAAAATTCCACATTTTCAATATTAAACTTACCCGATAATCATGTAGCTGTCAACTCCGTTGCCCGACAGAATTCTATGGAGGGATACGCCAGCTATCACAATACTAGAAGGGGGTGTACTTACCAGCGCCACCTGTGGCCAGGTACTCAATCATTTGTTGTTGACACCTCCTCAATTATTCCTCTGTCGTGCTTCCGGCTAGACGTTCTGGGATACGCTCATGGTCTTCGAGTTTATTCATGGATATTTGGTGAAGTATTCTCTTAGATTAACGGCTGTCGCATACTGGAATCCTTTTTATATTAGCTAGTTAGCTTTTATATAAACTCTGATTAACGGTTAATGAATTTTTGCTTGTTTTTGGATCACCCTTTGACTTACTCTTTGAAACAAGATGTCTGACGTTTCGCAAGCTCCCTCCCATAGACGATGTAGGTCTTGCAATAGGCGTATTCCGAAGGTCTCGGTAGATCCTCACACCGCTTGTTCTGACTGTAGGGACAGGCCCTGTCTATTAGAAAATCGGTGTGAGGAGTGCGCCGGACTTTCGGAATTGGAATTTGTACGTCTTTTAAAATATTCATCCAAGTTAGAGAGAACTAGAGTTAGGAGAAGTTCTTCTCACTCTTCTATGTTTTCCTCACCTCATGATCCCCTACCTTTTCCTACCCCTGTAGTGGCTACCCCCGAACCTACTGTGTGCCCTCCGCCTGATATGTCAACTGTTTTGCGTGCTATTCAGGCTTTAGGAGATAAAGTAGAATCAGTGGTAAGTGACCATAAGTCTCTGATGGCCGAGGTTAAAGAACTGAAGGTCAAGAGTGCAGTGGGTGAAAATAGTGCCAGTGCTGTGACGAGTGCTAGTGTCTGTGCAGTGCCAAGTGCTAGTGGTGCCAGTGTGGTGCGTGAGGATTTTTCTGTGCGAGCCAGTCGTCCTCCCAGTCCGGGACCTCTTGCAAGCTCCCATGCCCAGGGGAGAAGCAATGTCGAAGGGCTTAAGGGTTCGACAGGCCTTGTTAGGCGCACAGAATTATCCTCGGTGGTTGCGGGCGTGTCTTCCTTAGACCGTCACTCCCACCTGCAGACGATTGAGCCCGTCTTCTCGTCCGCTGATCTTCATGCAGGGAAGAAACGTTGGTCTCAGGTCTCGAGACCGCTTAAACGTAGAGTTCAGTCAGCGAGTGCTCAGCCAGGTTGCAGTCATTGGCTCAGCTCCGACTCGCCTCTGTCATCGGTCGACTGTACTCCGCCCAAGAGGAGTAAGGTTCTGCCTATACAGACCCCGACTGTGACTTTACCTCAGTCTGTTATTGTTTCTGCCGACCCCAAGTGGACCCTGCTTCAGTCCATGCAAGTTCAGCTTTCGGACTTGATGCGTGAGTGTCGGGCTGAGAGTGTTGCACCTCCTGCACTCCCTCCACCTGTTCTCGCTGCACCTGTGCTCGCCCAGCCTGCACCTGCTCCGCCTGTGCTCGCCCAGCCTGCACCTGCTCCGCCTGGTCGCAGCACCATCTGCCAGGCGTACGATGTTGAACCACTTTCGGAGTTTGCTGTTCACAGTGTTGTTCAGCCTCAGCCTTCTTTAAGGCAACCCTTGCTTTGGGATCAGGAGAGTTACACTCTTCCTCCTCCTCCCCTTGCTGCTCCACCAGTGGTGCAACTCTCGGTTGGGGTACAACAACCTCTCCCCTCCGTGAGTCTGTCTGCTCAACCAGCGCTGCACCGAGTTCAACCCTCATCTAGGCAAGCTCATCTACACCATGCACTTGCGCCTCAGGAGCCTCAGCTTGCTAGAACTTTACCTTGTTCTGCGCAGCCTCAACCTTCTCATGCTCCACTCATCTCTCAGGAACAGGAACGGACTACTCCGCCTCCGTCCTCCGCTCAGCTGGTGCAATCCTTGGGTGCAACTCTTGCTAGGAGTCAACCTCCTTCACCCTTGCACCTGCCTTCTGCTCCGACTGTTGTTCAGCCTATGCAGTCTGAACCTCAGGTTTTCCCTCAAGTTGAGGAAACCTCTGTTGTTGTTCCTTCCCGTTCTGACTCTGCGGTTCAGCATTCTGGTCCTTTTGCTTCGCTACCTTCTGCTGATGAAGTGTCGGATGATGAGGAGGCACATCTTGATCCCTCATCAGACGTGGAGGAGTCTAAGCTTTCTCCATTGTCTGTTGATTTTAGAAAGGTCTTGGCTCTACTCAGGGAGCTTTACCCTGACCACTTCGTCTCTGCTGTTCCCCGCTCTCCTCCATCTGAGTTTTCGCTAGGCGTGCAACAAGCTAAGTCGAGCTATACTAAGCTTGTCCTAGCTAGATCCTCCAAGAGGGCCTTAAGGACCTTAGGGGAGTGGCTTCAGTCTAAACAACACCTGGGCAAGACTTCCTTCATGTTCCCTCCAACGAAGCTCGCATCGAAAGGTTGCGTTTGGTATGCCACAGGGGAAGCACCAGGCTTGGGAGTTCCTGCCTCTGCCCAGGCTGACTTCTCAAGTCTGGTGGACTCACCTAGGAGGACTGCGATGAGACGCTCGAAGGTTTGTTGGACCTTCTCAGACCTGGATCATCTTCTGAAAGGGTTGTTCAGAGCTTTCGAAATGTTCAACTTTCTCGACTGGTGCCTGGGAGCCCTCAGCAAGAAAACATCTCCTGCGGACAAAGACTCTGCCTTGTTAATTATGTCCTGCATGGATAAGGCCATCAGGGATGGATCGGGTGAGCTAGCGTCGTTATTTGTATCAGGGGTGTTGAAGAAAAGGGAACAACTGTGTACCTTCCTCTCAGCCAGCATTACACCGTGCCAGCGGTCACAGCTCCTTTTTGCTCCACTCTCAAAGTTCCTCTTTCCCGAGGAGCTAGTTAAGGACTTGTCGGCTGCCCTGATACAGAAGGACACGCACGATCTTGTAGCCTCATCGGCTCGTAAGTCTAAGGTTACCACCTCTGTCCCCAAGACTTATCGCTCTCCAGTGGCTGATACCCCGGCCACTAGGTTCATACCGCCCTTTCGTGGTAGAGCCCCCAGCCGAGGAAGCTCCCGTCCAGACTCTCACAGGGGCAAGTCTAAGAAAGGACCCAGGACATCTAAGGGAAAGCACTGACTCTCAGATTCTCCAGACAACAGTAGGAGCCAGGCTCAAGATCTTCTGGCAAGCCTGGGAGAAGAGAGGTGCAGACGCACAGTCTGTCAGTTGGCTGAGGTACGGTTACAGGATTCCATTCTGCCTCAAACCGCCTCTGACCACATCGCCCATCAACCTCTCTCCCAACTACAAAGAAGAGGACAAGAGGCTAGCATTGCAACAGGAGGTGTCGCTACTTGTGCAGAAGAAGGCAGTGGTTATAGTCCGGGACCATCAATCCCCGGGCTTCTACAACCGTCTCTTTCTTGTGGCCAAAAAGACAGGAGGTTGGAGACCGGTGCTGGACGTCAGCTCTCTCAACGAGTATGTCACCAAGCAGACGTTCACAATGGAGACGACCAAGTCGGTCTTAGCAGCGGTCAGACAGGAGGACTGGATGGTCTCGTTGGACTTGAAAGATGCATACTTTCACGTTCCCATTCATCCAGACTCCCAACCTTTCCTGAGATTCGTTTTCGGAAAGGTTGTCTATCAGTTCCAAGCCCTGTGTTTTGGCCTAAGCACAGCTCCTATGGTCTTTACTCATCTGATGAGGAATGTAGCGAAATTCCTGCACTTATCGAACATCAGAGCCTCCCTCTACCTAGACGACTGGCTGTTGAGAGCCTCCACGAGTCGTCGTTGTCTGGAGAACCTCTCTTGGACTTTAGATCTAATCAGAGACCTAGGTCTATTAGTCAATATAGAGAAATCTCAACTCATTCCCTCCCAATCCATTGTGTACCTGGGAATGGAGATTCAGAGTCGGGATTTTCGGGCTTTTCCTTCGGCCCCCAGGATAAACCAAGCCCTACAGTGCATCATGAGCATGCTGAAGAGGAGCAATTGCTCAGTGAGACAGTGGATGAGTCTCACAGGGACCCTCTCATCTCTGGCCCTGTTTGTCGAGCTAGGGAGACTCCACCTCCGCCCTCTTCAATTCCATCTTGCAGCTCATTGGGACAAGGGCTCGACTCTAGAAGCAGTCTCTATCCCTATCAACCAAGAGATGAAGACCACTCTCCGGTGGTGGAAGCACAATCTTCTTCTCAAGGAGGGTCTATCATTGGCCATCCAGACCCCCCATCTTCATCTCTTCTCGGATGCATCGGACTCGGGCTGGGGTGCGACCTTGGACGGACGGGAATGCTCAGGAGTATGGAACAAGGAACAAGGATTACTCCACATCAACTGCAAGGAACTGTTAGCAGTCCATCTTGCCCTGTTGAACTTCAAGTCCCTCCTGCTAGGCAAAGTGGTGGAGGTGAATTCAGACAACACCACAGCCTTGGCTTACATCTCCAAGCAAGGAGGGACCCATTCGAGGAGCCTTTACGAGATCGCAAGGGACCTCCTCATTTGGTCAAGAGGTCTAAACCTCACACTGGTCACGAGGTTCATCCAGGGCGATATGAATGTTTCAGCGGATCGCCTCAGCAGAAGGAATCAGGTCATTCCCACGGAATGGACCCTCCACAAGAGTGTGTGCAACAGACTTTGGACGTTGTGGGGTCAACCTACCATAGACCTGTTTGCCACCTCCATCACCAAGAGACTTCCGCTTTATTGTTCCCCTGTTCCAGACCCTGCAGCGGTTCATGTAGATGCTTTTCTTCTGAACTGGTCCCATCTCGACCTGTACGCATTCCCTCCGTTCAAGATTATAAACAAAGTTCTGCAGAAATTCGTCTCGCACGAAGGGACACGGCTGACGCTGGTTGCTCCCCTTTGGCCTGCAAGAGAATGGTACACAGAGGTACGTCAATGGCTAGTCGACTTCCCCAGGACTCTACCTCTAAGAGTGGACCTTCTACGTCAACCACACGTAGACAGGTTGCACCCAAACCTCCACGCTCTTCGACTGACTGCCTTCAGACTGTCGAAAGATTCGCTAGAGCTAGAGGCTTTTCGAAGGAGGCAGCCAGTGCGATTGCCAGAGCTAGAAGAATTTCCACTCGTAGAGTCTACCAGTCTAAGTGGGAGGTCTTCCGAAGCTGGTGTAGAGCCAATTCAATATCCTCTACCAATACCTCTGTGATCCAAATAGCTGACTTCCTTCTTCATCTTAGGAATGAGAGATCCCTTTCAACATCTACGATTAAAGGGTATAGGAGCATGTTGGCCTCAGTCCTCCGCCACAGGGGTTTGGACCTGTCTTCCAACAAGGACCTTCAAGACATTCTCAAGTCCTTTGAGACGTCTAAAGAACGTCGTCTTTCCACTCCAGGCTGGAATCTGGACGTAGTCTTAAGGTTCCTTATGACATCTAGGTTCGAACCTCTCCAGTCAGCTTCCTTCAAGGATCTTACCCTCAAGACTGCTTTTCTCGTTTGCCTTGCAACAGCTAAGAGAGTCAGTGAGGTTCATGCCTTCAGCAAGAACATTGGTTTCACAACCGAATCAGCTACATGTTCTTTTCAGCTTGGATTCCTAGCAAAGAACGAGCTTCCTTCACGTCCTTGGCCTAGATCGTTCGAAATACCTAGCCTCTCCAACATGGTAGGTAACGAACTAGAGAGAGTTCTTTGCCCTGTCAGAGCTCTCAAATATTATCTGAAGAGGTCTAAACCTATTCGAGGACAGTCAGAAGCCTTATGGTGTGCCATCAAGAAACCCTCGAGACCCATGTCCAAGAATGGGCTTTCGTACTATATTAGGCTTCTGATCAGAGAAGCACATTCTCACTTAAAGGAGGAAGACCTTGCATTGCTGAAGGTAAGGACCCACGAAGTAAGAGCTGTAGCTACTTCGTTGGCCTTTAATAAAAACCGTTCTCTGCAGAGCATTATGGATGCAACCTATTGGAGGAGCAAGTCAGTGTTTGCATCATTTTATCTGAAAGATGTCCAGTCTCTTTACGAGAACTGCTACACCCTGGGACCATTCGTAGCAGCGAGTGCAGTAGTAGGTGAGGGCTCAGCCACTACATTCCCATAATCCCATAACCTTTTTAACCTTTCTCTTGAATACTTTTATTGTTGTTTTTATGGTTGTTACGGTAGGCTAAGAAGCCTTCCGCATCCTTGGATTTGGCGGGTGGTCTATTCATTCTTGAGAAGCGCCTGGGTTAAAGGTTTGGTAGAGGTCCTTTAGTAGGGTTGCAACCCCTTGTACTTTGGCACCTTTGGGTTGATTCAGCCTCCAAGAGGAACGCTGCGCTCAGTAAGGAAGACGAACTTTAAATAAAAGGCAGAGTAACGGTTCTATTCGACTTCCTTACCAGGTACTTATTATTTCATTGTTATTTGAGATAACTGTTATATGAAATTTGGGATACTTAGCTATCCTTTAATCATGTACACTGGTTTTCACCCACCTCCCTGGGTGTGAATCAGCTACATGATTATCGGGTAAGTTTAATATTGAAAAATGTTATTTTTATTAATAAAATAAATTTTTGAATATACTTACCCGATAATCATGATTTAATCGACCCTCCCTTTCCTCCCCAGAGAGAACCAGTGGACCGAGGAATAATTGAGGAGGTGTCAACAACAAATGATTGAGTACCTGGCCACAGGTGGCGCTGGTAAGTACACCCCCTTCTAGTATTGTGATAGCTGGCGTATCCCTCCATAGAATTCTGTCGGGCAACGGAGTTGACAGCTACATGATTATCGGGTAAGTATATTCAAAAATTTATTTTATTAATAAAAATAACATTTTTTGCTACTTTATTTTCCATTTATTATTGCATTACTGTACTGTAGGTACAGTATTAACAGTAAGTTTATATATTGAGTGATCCAAATGGTTGTATTCCATGTATTTAGAACATTTTTATCATTCTTATAAAATTTCATGAGGTGATTTGTAGGGCTTGGAACTGATTACGCTATTTACCTGTAAAACGCCACCCACGATACAAAATTTTCATGAAACGAAAGCCACTATGGTACCAATTTCGTATCTTGAGGCATTACTGTATTGTAAATATTGCTAGATATTAAGCATTAGCTGGCTGTCATATTTATAAATTTCTTTGAATTTTTTCTGTACTGTATAGTATACTGTTCTTTTCGAATGTTGATATTTTAAACTTAAAATATTTCAGAAGCACTGGCTACCTGTTTTGAGGTGAATTACATCAGATACTGTAATTTCTTTCCAACATTAGCCATCACAATTTAGTTAAGAGCTGTTAATGATTATTGGATATTTCATGTATAATATGCATTTATTATTTTTATTTACCTGTAGCTTACATTAATATGATGTTCCATTTTAAAATGAACTTTTTTTCCTGTCTTTTAAGGAGAATGGTGCCAACTTTGGCATTGAAGATGACAATTGCAGTGTTCCACAGTATTCTGATTATGATGTTGAGGACATCCAGATCTGCCGTCTTCAGGGATATGACCTGACTTATGCCCTTTACAACCGATTCCCAAGTTAGGGAATCGTCCTACAAGGTGGGCAGATTGAGACCCTCTCGACGTTCTACAGGATTTCAAACAGAGGCTGCAGAGCTGCTCACCTCTTTCGGAAATTTAATTCTAATGTAAAAGAATTAAGCTTAGATTCAACTGGCTGGAATGTGGAAATCAGACAAGACTCGTACCGATACTTTAAGTCGTCAAGAGGATGCCAACTGCTCCAATACATGTTTCAAATTTTCTTTCTTAGGGTAGTTTTTCCTCTTGTCATTAGAATAGGAGTAACACAGGAACTAGCGGGATATCCTGACCAACATCTCGTCATCAGCTTTTCCATGTTCAGGTATTTAACCTGTGTTGTTGTTTCCTGCAAATTTCCATTTGTCAGGTGTCAATATTTTCTTGTTTGTGTAGATTTTGACTATCGTCATCGCTATGCGGTCTCAAGGCCAAGGGCATCCTGCCATCTGAGTAGAGTGTTTCTCTGGTGGCGGGATGCGTATTCCTGAGATGGCCCTACTGGAAACTTGATGTGATTGGAAAAATCTAAAGCATGTGGTGACCTACTCACTTGTTAGCAAGCAGGGTAGTTGTTGCCCTCAGAAGTACGTGGGCAGTAACCGTTGTCAGTGCTATGGATGCATGACAAGGTGAAGTTGATCCACATTATTGCAGAAGTGCCCTTGCACCTGCAGGTTAAACCTGAAAGTTGAAAATGATATCTTTGCCTTGGTGGAGAAGCAGAGGTAGTTATTATGGCATGACTTTAGGAAAGTCAACAAAGAATTGAATAGATGTAGTATGAGGTTTGAATAAATTGTTGTTAGGACATCATCAGAAATCAATTTAAATGGGTGTAGGTTTGCTGTGCCATCATTATGAATTAAAGACCATAATCCTCTCATATTACTCATTTCTCATATTATAAAAAGCATGAAATTTAATTTTTAGATATTTTCAAAAGGATGATTTTGCTAGAAAGTACACATTTTGAGTCATGGAAAATTTAATCCTTGATTGTAGAAAGAATTTTTAATCTCCTAAATATAAAAATATCAAATGGAAAAGTTTGAATAAAAGCTACATTGAAAAGATTGATTTCTGTCACAAGTTGCCTCTCAAGGTACATGTGTTTGATTTTCAGTTTTTTTTCCAGACAAGAGTACCAGACAATAAATCAGAGAGGAAAATATTTTCATGAATTATTATTTGGTCTTTGTCAGGATCTTCCTCTCAGTGTTCCACTCTGGTATGATTTTTTGTTCCCAAGTAAAAAAAGAGAATTTTACCAGCTATTTTTTCATGTATTGCTTACTTTGATATTCACTTTCATTCTCAACTGAATTTTTACTTTTGTCAGGGTTATGTAAACTATTTTTATTTGTACCCGCTTTTGTTTAAAGTAATCTATTCGGTTACATTTAACATGCAGAATCTTATTCATGTTAAACAATTCTTATGGCTGCTTAGCAATATACAGTAAAGTACAGTAATATCATGTTTTATAATCAGACTTCATAGAGTTTGATAAAAGGAATTTCACTTTTGTATCATTCATTCTTAAAAGTAGCCTTTTTTATGATCTATATAGTATCCTATATTCACAGTACACATATCCTTTCATGTTCATCACAAAACACGGTAAAGTTTTGTGTGACGTATAAATTGTATTTGATTGCACCCCTCCAAATATAAGAATTTTAATTAACTAAAAGTTAGAGGAATTAACTTGAAATTTTTTTTTATTATATTGTACTGATTATGTTCTTTTAGATTATCTGTTTATTAAACTATGTGTTAGGGTCAAAAGAAATTAGAAATTCTATAAGAAAAATAATAACTACCAGGTAGTTAACTTCATTCAAATTTAGAAGAGTACAGTATTTATTGCAAATTTGACAGAGAATTTGTTGAAAATTACCTTGTTCATAAAGGAAATATAGTTTGTGATGCTGATAGGGCTGTAATGCAGACCCAAGGTTAAATTACTGTATACACCTTAGAAAATAACATACAGTATACAGTAAGGCTACCAGTTATACCTTTGTAATCTCTTGTCAGTAACTTGCTATAACAGCAGTGACTGAATTTATTATTTATTTTTTAACTTATAGTACTGTACTTGATTCTTTTGCTTTGGGCATGTTTTTTAGTGGTCGTACAGACAACTCTCATGTTGGTAACTTAATCTGACCTACAAAATAGAACTCCTTGCTGTTTATCAATCACTTTAGTATACTATTGTAATCATAACAGAACAGTATTTGTTATCTAAATCATATTCTCATGTGGAATAATCTGATTACTGTAATTTGCAATTGAAAGTATCCTCTTGAAATTGTATCTCATAGTGCCACAGGTTTAGTTAATGAATTTTCATGGTGTGTTCACAAAAGTTGTCCAATATGTGTGAAAATTTGAACTTTGCTGAGTATTTTTATACAAAAATACATATAATATTGTACACGTATTGAATGTGACAAGTTGGATTACTTTTGTTATATTTTGAGTTAGAAGTTAATGAGAGAATTTCATAAATACAGTAATAGTGATGTTTTAAGTTACTGCACATGAAGGTTTTCAAAGTTTTTCCACTTTGTATTCAATAAATATTGATTTGTTGTGAATGCATTGTATAACTGGCTCTGATATTTGGTTTATCATAATCTTTTGAAATTGAGGTGTGCAAGGATGATAAATAATTGTAATTAAGAGTAAAATGTTTGAAGTGGTTAGATATGGATTTGATTTAAAATTTAGTTTTCAATATTAAACTTACCCGATAATCATGTAGCTGTCAACTCCGTTGCCCGACAGAATTCTATGGAGGGATACGCCAGCTATCACAATACTAGAAGGGGGTGTATTTACCAGCGCCACCTGTGGCCAGGTACTCAAGTACTTCTTGTTGACACCTCCTCAATTATTCCTCTGTCGTGCTTCCGGCAAGACGTTCTGGGATACGCTCATGTTCTTGGAGTATTTTCACGACTTTGGTGAAGTATTTCTCTTTGATTTCGGCTGTCGCTTTACTGGAAAACTTCTATATTAGCTTAGTTAGCTTTTGGAATTAATTTGATTAATTTTGGTGACGAGAGAGTATGAACTCTCGTTCACCTTTCAATGGCCGACCCTTCCCTTAGACGGAAGTGTTGGTGTCTAAGAGAGTATAGACTCTCTTTCTTAATTTTGCTTAACAAAAGTTATAGATTTATTTTATATCTCTCCGCCTCTTATAGGCCTCTTCGATTAACTTCCTTTTATTATAAACTCATTAAAATTAATTTTTATATTTGTTTATATTCGACCTTCCTAATAGTAGGCGGTCTTTTACCGAAGTTAATAAACTTTGAGCCCGTCATTTCGGTTTTACCTGTTAACATATTATGCTATTTCCGCCACAGAGTTTGAAAGATTTTCTTTGACAGTCTCGTACTGTTTTCAAAGCTGAACTAACGTTTTGTTTTGTCTCTGCAGTTGTTGACGTTCAGAACGTTCAACTTGCACTCTATCGTTACGATAGAGAAAGAATGTTCACGGTTTCACGTTGCAGTAAGAGTAACCGTGTCTAGCGTTTTGTTCATTCTTTCTTAACTTAATGGTTTTGATCCTAATAAAGGAACTTTTCAGTTTTTTTCCTTTAACAATAATATGTTTTAACGATATATATGATTGGGCTCTTCTCTCAGGTTCTAAGTCAAGAGAGAGAGAGAGAGAGAGAGAGATAGAGACGGAGGGAGAAAGAGGATAAACGTTTCATTCAAGCCTGCCAGGCGTACGAGTAACGTCGTTATCGTTTTTTTTTTTTTTTTTTTTGCTCTTCTCCCTAGTCTCTTTAGGGGAAGAAACTAAACGTTTCTAGAGTGATCTAGTGTTTAGTCTCTTTCCAACCACTGATTTATCTTTCATTAGATTTTTCTGTTACATTGTAATTCTGTTTTCGCAATTACTAACTTTGAGAAAGGATAGAATTGCGTATTTCAGGTACAAACCACTTAAAGTTTCGAGTTCAGTGAAATAAGTGCAAACAGAAATCAAAGTGATAAGTGATTAGTGCGTGAGGGTACTTTTGTGCGCGCCAGTTGTCCTCCCAGTCCGGGACCTCTTGCAAGCTCCCAAGCCCAGGGGAGAAGCAATGTCGAAGGGCATAAGGGTTCAGCAGGCCTTGATCGGCGCACAGAAGTATTCTCGGTGGTTGTGGGCGTGTCTTACCGAGACCGTCACTCCCACCCGCAGACGATTGAGCCCTTATTTTGCTCGTCTGCAGAAGAGATTAGGGGAGAAAATAAAGGCAGAGTAACGCTGGTCTCAGGTCTCAAGACTTCTTAAACGTTAAGTCCAGACCTATGCCAGACGTACGAAGTTAAAGTTCACAACCCGAATGCAGTCATTGGGTTAGCTCTGACTCTCCTCAGTCATCAGTTGATTACACTCCGACTAAGAGGAGTAAGGTTCTGCCACAACAGATCTCTGCTGTTAAGGCTTTACCTCAGCAGAACTTAGTGTCTGCCGACCCCAAGTTAACTCTACTGCAGTCCATACAGTCACAACTTTCGGTCTTGATGCGTGAGTGTCGGGCTGAGAGTGTTGCACCGCCTGCACTCCCTCCACCTGTTCTCGCTGCACCTGTGCTCGCCCAGCCTGCACCTGCTCCGCCTGTGCTCGCCCAGCCTGCACCTGCTCCGCCTGGTCGCAGCACCATCTGCCAGGCGTACGATGTTGTGAACTCTACTACAGTCCATGCAAGCACAGCTTTCGGACTTGTTGAGTGAGTGTCGGGCTGAGAGTGTTGCTCCTCCGCCTCCGCCTACACTCCCTCCTCCTACACTCGCTCCGCCTGATCACAGTACCATCTGCCAGGCGTACGATGTTGTGGACTCTACTACAGTCCATGCAAGCACAGCTTTCGGACTTGATGAGTGAGTGTCGGGCTGAGAGTGTTGCTCCTACGCCTCCGCCTACACTCCCTCCTCCTACACTCGCTCCGCCTGATCACAGTACCATCTGCCAGGCGTATGATGTTGTGGACTCTACTACAGTCCATGCAAGCACAGCTTTCGGACTTGATGCGTGAGTGTCGGGCTGAGAGTGTTGCACCTCCTGCACTCCCTCCACCTGTTCTCGCTGCTCCTGTGCTCGCCCAGCCTGCACCTGCTCCGCCTGTGCTCGCTCAGCCTGCACCTGCTCCGCCTGGTCGCAGCACCATCTGCCAGGCGTACGATGTTGAACCACTTTCGGAGTTTGCTGTTCACAGTTTTGTTCAGCCTCAGCCTTCTTTAAGGCAACCCTTGCTTTGGGATCAGGAGAGTTACACTCTTCCTCCTCCTCCCCTTGCTGCTCCACCAGTGGTGCAACTCTCGGTTGGGGTACAACAACCTCTCCCCTCCGTGAGTCTGTCTGCTCAACCAGCGCTGCACCGAGTTCAACCCTCATCTTGGCAAGCTCATCTACTCCATGCACTTGCGCCTCAGGAGCCTCAGCTTGCTAGAACTTTACCTTGTTCTGCGCAGCCTCAACCTTCTCATGCTCCACTCATCTCTCAGGAACAGGAACGGACTACTCCGCCTCCGTCCTCCGCTCAGCTGGTGCAATCCTTGGGTGCAACTCTTGCTAGGAGTCAACCTCCTTCACCCTTGCACCTGCCTTCTGCTCCGTCTGTTGTTCAGCCTATGCAGTCTGAACCTCAGGTTTTCCCTCAAGTTGAGGAAACCTCTGTTGTTGTTCCAGCTCGTTCTGACTCTGCTGTTCAGCATACCATGGTTTAAACCCCATGCAAGCATGCATAAAGCACTCTAGCACTGGTCATGGAATTTCTGAGAAATGTTAAACGCCATGCACACGCTCTGCTTTCCTTTCAGCAGGCTCTGCTTACAGCAGGCTCTACTTACTACATGCTCAGCATTCAGCATGCTCTGCATACAACATGCTCTGCATACAGCATGCTCTGCATTCAGCATGCTCTGCATACAACATGCTCTACATACAGGCATACTCTGCATACATCATGCTCTGCATACCTTACCGCATGCTTCTCAACACATCTTGGGTTGTTGCCAACTCACTAGACTGTCAAGCAGTTTCATAACGTTGCCTTCTAGTCTGCTGCTTTGCACCAGTGAACCCTCACTCAGAGAACTTAGCTTTTCTAGGATAAGGTCCCTGTAGATGAGAAAGTTCTTTTCTCCCTCCTTCTGATATTCCCTTGAGGACTCTGTCATTTGGAGGGAGCCTTTAGCTGCATAACCTCTTATGGACTTTTATTTAAGCATAACATGCTTACAGGGAAGGTAATGGTTACACTTCAGCCGCTAATCCCGTCTGTTACCACACCTGCTCCCATAGACCTTGAGCTGTGTTGCATGACATGCAGTCCAAGCTTAGTCCTTGTTAGAGGATTTTTTGTTTACGGAGTCAATGTGTCACGGGGAAGACGTTCAACAACCAACAGAAGGGACTTGTTGTGACGCAGTGGGCAACCTCAGCAACCCGTTAAGGAGTTGTCTGTACGACCCAGACAGTCTAGACAGATTCGGGTTGTCACTGTACTTCCTCGCTTGCCCATGATTGACAGTTTACAGACTGTGCAGCAGTATCATGATCTTGTGTCCGGCTCCGTCAGACGACTGGCTTTTAAGAGCTCCCTCAAGTCGTCGCTGTCTGGAGATTTTCAAATGGACTATGGATCTGACCAAGGAACTGGGCCTCCTGGTCAATTTTGAGGAGTCTCAGCTCGTTCCATCCCAGACCATTGTCTCCTTGGGTATGGATCTTCAGAGTCGAGCTTTTCGGACTTGTCCGTCGGCCCCAAGGATCTTCCAAGCCCTAGAATGCATCCAGAGCATGCTGAGAAGGAACCGATGCTTAGTCAGGCAGTGGATGAGTCTAACAGGGACACTTTCATCGCTGGCCCTGTTCATCGAGTTAGGGAGACTCCACCTCCGCCCCCTTCAGTATCATCTAGCTGCTCACTGGATAAAGGACATGACGCTAGAGACGGGCTCAGTTCCTGTTTCCGAAGAGATGAGGTCTACTCTAACGTGGTGGAAGAACAGCATTCTTCTCAAGGAAGGTCTACCATTGGCTGTTCAGTCCTCCGACCACCGTCTCTTCTCGGACGCATCGGACACGGGCTGGGGTGCGACACTGGACGGACAGGAATGCTCGGGAACATGGAATCAGGAGCAAAGGACACTTCACATCTATTGCAAGGAGTTGTTGGCAGTTCATTTGGCCTTGATAAACTTCAAGTCCCTCCAGCTTAACAAGGTGGTGGAGGTGAACTCCGACTACACCACAGCCTTGGCTTACATCTCCAAGCAGGGAGGGACTCATTCGAGGAAGTTGTTCGAGATCGCAAGGGACCTCCTCATTTGGTCAAAAGATCGAAAGCTCACGCTGGTAACGAGGCTCATTCAGGGCGATATGAATGTCATGGCAGATCGCCTCAGCCGGAAGGGTCAGGTCTTCCCCACAGAGTGGACCCTTCACAAGAATGTTTGCAGCAGACTTTGGGCCCTGTGGGGTCAGCCAACCATAGATCTATTCGCTACCTCGATGACCAAGAGGCTCCTCTTGTATTGTTCTCCGATTCCAGACCCAGCAACAGTTCGCATGGATGCCTTTCTGCTGGATTGGTCCCATCTCAACCTGTATGCATTCCCGCCGTTCAAGATTGTCAACAGGGTACTTCAGAAGTTCGCCTCTCACAAAGGGACACGGCTGACGTTGGTTGCTCCCCTCTGGCCCGCGAGAGAATGGTTCACTGAGGTACTGCAATGGCTAGTCGACGTTCCCAGGACTCTTCCTCCTAGAGTGGACCTTCTGCGTCAACCTCACGTAAAGAAGGTACACCCAACCTCCACGCTCTTCGTCTGACTGCCTTCAGACTATCGAAAGACTCTCAAGAGCTAGAGGCTTTTCGAAGGAGGCAGCCAGAGCGATTGCCAGAGCAAGGACGACATCCACTCTCAGAGTCTATCAGTCTTTATGGGAAGTCTTCCGAAGCTGGTGCAAGGCCAATGCAGTTTTCCTCAACCAGTACCAATGTAACCCAGATTGCTGACTTCCTGTTACATCTAAGGAACGTAAGTTCCCTATCAGCTCCTACGATCAAGGGTTACAGAAGTTTGTTGGCAGCGGTTTTCCGCCACAGAGGCTTGGATCTTTCCTCCAACAAAGATCTACAGGACCTCCTTAGGTCTTTTGAGACCTCAAAGGAACGTCGGTTGTCCACTCCAGGCTGGAATCTAGACGTGGTCCTAAGGTTCCGAATGTCATCAGGATTTGAACCGCTCCAATCAGCCTCTTTTAAGGACCTCACATTAAAAAACTCTTTTCCTCGTGTGCTTAGCAACAGGTAAAAGAGTAAGTGAGATCCACGCCTTCAGCAGGAACATAGGTTTCACATCTGAAACGGCTACATGTTCCTTACAGCTCGGTTTTTTGGCTAAAAACGAGCTTCCTTCCCGTCCTTGGCCTAAGTCGTTCGAGATCCCAAGCCTGTCCAACATGGTGGGGAACGAACTGGAGAGAGTACTTTGCCCAGTTAGAGCTCTTAAGTACTATCTAAAGGTCAAAACCATTACGAGGACAATCAGAAGCCTTATGGTGTGCTATCAAGAAGCCTTCTCTACCAATGTCTAAGAACTCAGTTTCTTACTACATCAGGCTTCTGATTAGAGAAGCAAATTCTCATCTGAAGGAAGAAGACCTTGCTTTGCTGAAGGTAAGGACACATGAAGTGAGAGCTGTGGCTACTTCAGTGGCCTTCAAACAGAACCGTTCTCTGCAGAGTGTTATGGATGCAACCTATTGGAGAAACAAGTCAGTGTTCGCATCATTCTATCTCAAAGATGTCCAGTCTCTTTACGAGTACTGCTACACCCTGGGTCTATTCGTAGCAACGAATGCAGTAGTAGGCGAGGGCTCAGCCACTACATTCCCATAATCCCATAACTTTTTAACCTTTCTCTTGAATACTTTTTATGGGTTGTACGGTCGGCTAAGAAGCCTTCCACATCCTTGTTGATTTGGCGGGTGGTCAATTCTTTCTTGAGAAGCGCCAAGGTTAAAGGTTGTGATGAGGTCCTTTAGTATGGGTTGCAGCCCTGTATACTTTAGCACCTTTGAGTTGATTCAGCCTCCCAAGAGGAACGCTGCGCTCAGTAAGGAAGACGATCTTATTAAAGGCAGAGTAACGGTTCAAGTCGACTTCCTTACCAGGTACTTATTATTTCATTGTTATTGTGGATAACTGATTATATGAAATATGGGATACTTAGCTATCCTTTAATCTTGTACACTGGTTTTCACCCACCCCCCTGGGTGTGAATCAGCTACATGATTATCGGGTAAGTTTAATATTGAAAAATGTTATTTTTATTAATAAAATAAATTTTTGAATATACTTACCCGATAATCATGATTTAATCGACCCTCCCTTCCTCCCCATAGAGAACCAGTGGACCGAGGAATAATTGAGGAGGTGTCAACAAGAAGTACTTGAGTACCTGGCCACAGGTGGCGCTGGTAAATACACCCCCTTCTAGTATTGTGATAGCTGGCGTATCCCTCCATAGAATTCTGTCGGGCAACGGAGTTGACAGCTACATGATTATCGGGTAAGTATATTCAAAAATTTATTTTATTAATAAAAATAACATTTTATTTAGGAATTTATTTTTTTAATTGACTAAAACACACAAACAGTGTGCTGTGCAAATTATAGATTTAATAATGGTGTTCATTACTGTAATTTGGTATTGTGAAAGCATTTTATGAAATCTTTGCATAATAATTTGCTTAGAATTTTATTTTATTTTTATACAGTTGAATAAGGCATGGGAATGACTAAGTTTTGTTGTGCATTGATATTTGAGATAGAAATGTTTTTTTTTTTATTGTCATTTGCTGCCAAAGACATAATTACAGATGATAGAAGTTATGAAATAAAATGCTTTCTTGGTCTGGATGCTCGTTTGAAATCCAGAAAGTACTTGTTTAAAAGTATCAACAAAGTAATTATTATAGGTAATTCTTATTTTAGAGGAAAATTGTCTTTAAATCTGCAGTTCAATAAAATCATCAAAACTTATAATGTTTTTCTCATATTGCATGAATCCCTGCAGTTGAGCATTTAGATTGCACTAAATTAAAATCTACACCATAAATGTCTCCAGCATCTTGATGGGGGAGGGTGGCTGTAACATTACTGTAAGGAAGAATTGGTGGATAGCAATTGAGTAGGCTTTCTGCCCCAACAGGGTCATAACAAAACAACACTATCAAGATCAATTCTGAACATGGAAATGTTTGGATCGCTGTTAATTCTCTCATTCTAATTCTTCACTGATTTACTTATCTTGTTGATGGTCACCTAGAAACTAACCAGGTCTTAACTACATACTGGTTTTGAATGAAAGGGGGATTGGACAGTGAGAATTTACTTCAGTGGAATTGAAATGCTTGACAAGGTAAAGAAAAGGAGAAAAATTGTCAAACCTTGCTTTCAGTGATAGAGCTGATCATGCACGGAAGATCCTGAAGGCACCAAAAGATTCGGGTAGATCTAGGGAAGTATACTCGAGGAATAGAGTTATGGTTCCTTCCTTACGACCCTCTGGATGGTGCAAGTCCGTGTTCAACAAATTTTGACCTGAAGGTGACTTGAACCATAAGATGATACTGCAAGATAGTCGACACAAAATTAAGATGGGCTACACAAAATTAACCAATTCCAGCTGTTCCTTCATAAGCAAAGTGAATACCCAGAAATTTTCAAAAGGTATATTGAAAATGAAAAAAGTCAAAAGGGCCCTTCTCATTGAGTAACCTGGATTTATACATCTCAAATTGAGGGCAATCTAAAAGCTTGTCAACAAAGGCATCTCCAACAAGAAAATTGCAGTGTAGTTGGTGCAGGAATTATAAAGGAGAATATGTCACGTATGTTGGTGGCAAAGTTGCCTTCACCATATGAAGATCTCTGCACAGCTGACCTTGGGATTAAGAATAACCTTACTCCTCTAGACAGCATCGTGACTGAAAACTATGAAGTACATTTTCTCAACTGCTAAGTGGGAGGATGTAACTTAACCCATGTTGCAAGTGACAGATCCAGGAGACTGCTGCTGCTTGTATATGATGGAGGCCTTGTTTCCTATAGACTTATCCTTAAGTGATATGCTTCAGTAATAATGGTAGAGATAATTCTTTTATACATATCACAAATGTATAAAGTAATTTGTATTTTTCCTAACTAAACAAACCTGAGCCCTTTACTGGAAGTATGTTTTCTGCGATGCTTGATATAGCTGTTATAACTTAAAAGGTTGCAGTGTTACTGCAGGGTGGTGAGGGAATGACAGTCCACTGAGCTCCACGCTGACCTTCAGTCTATATTTTTGAGGGGAAGTGTAACTTGCAGGACTCGGGTTTGTATAGTTAGGAAAAACACAAATACTTTTAAAATTTATACTTTGTTCCTACACTAATATTGTACAAACCCTCGCCCTTTAATAGGAAATTTATCCTTTGGAGGACTAACTTTCCCCAGGAAATGTCAAAGCACTTTTATCTTATACAGGAGCAAAGGTAATTATTCCTGTCAACCTCCTTATATCCTGGGTATGAAGATGTGGCAGGTGTTAGGTTAGGTCACTACTGGGGACTGGTAGATGGGCAAGGAAAAACCCTTATTTGTGTGAAGGATATAAGTCAGAATGTATGGTCATTCTGCAAAATGGGCTTGTATACATTTGGCCGTTCTCTCCTTGTCTGGAAGGATGGGGGATGGGGAGAAACATCTAAACAAGACCTATTTGTTAAAGTGGCTCGATCATGTGGCTTATCTACATCTAGCATCCAATCCAGCAAATAACGGAGTGACTTCTTCATCCTAAGGAAGGGGAAGAAAGAAGAGGTAGAAGGGCCAGTAAATCTTTCCTAACATCATGGGCTTATGTTGTGACCTCTATCTTTGATGAGATGTCGCTTGTCCCATAAGAAAGCCAGATTTACTACACAATCTGTTAAGTAACTACCACGAAGCCAAGGACAGGTATCCAGGGACCCGTGCGTATACTCCTGTAGATAATAAATAGTTGGAGAACATTGTCTATCAATAACAGACATTGTGTCTTCAAGAACTATGCTCCCGAGAGACGGGAGAACTATAGTCTGGTTAAATCTTTTTTTTTGCAGAAACAGTGTCAAATTGTCACACAAAGAAAAGAAGAGAGTTCTAGGCAAGCCACCTCTTGAAGGGAAGAGATGAAAGAGGACTCGACATTGTGAGCGGCTGGGTTCTAGGTGCTCAACCCTTGAACCAAGGTGGCGGGGATATATCTTCCAGAATGAATTGTGACAGGCAAAAGTATGCTAATAATTACCTGCTAGAGCAACCTCTGAATTGGCATAAAGTTCCATGCTGCTTGACCTCTAACCCAAGTCTAGATAACTCATGAAGTCCAGACCTAAGTCCTGGATGAAAACTTGGTTCCAGGGCCACGTAATATCCTTTAACACAAAGTTTGACTTACTGACAAAGGAAGTAAGAAAACGGCTGATCAAGATACCATCGGCATATGACAGGTTGGAAGAATCGAGGCCATGCTGAGCCTGATGTCGTCTACAAATTGCTCAGTAGCCTAATCAGTGAAATGGGAAAATGGGAGAGCACAAGCGATAAGGGTATAGCAAGCCCTGGATGGCGCAAGCACAAGCAAGTGAATGTTCTAAGTAATGAATGTACACTAAAAGGAGAGCAAATACGAGCACGTGAGTACTCAAAAACAGAAATGGACATTGGATTTGGCACAAGATAAGCAGCAGCAGTACATGCTGATGTTCCTTTTTAAAGGTCAAGCCTCGGCACGTAAACTACTCTACCACAAAGAAAGAGAAATAAAGAGCACGGTGAGGGAAAGGAAGGCGGCGATCTTAAAACCCGACCGGCAGTATGTAGAGTACTGTAGTTAGAAACACAAGGTTCTGGTACAGCACTGTCTCTCCTATAGTGAGAGAAACAACTCCACTCCTATCGATTAGTCTGACTTGATGACGTCCCACCATTCTAATCCTTCAAGTAGCAGCGAAGAGTCAGGAAGAAGGAAGGAAGGACGTATCCCTTCAAACCCAACCAACAGTGCGCAGAGTACTCAGAAACCCTTGAGGTTCTGGTCCAGTGAAACGGTAGGACTGATGCAACGCCACTCCTATCGATCGGCCTCCTGAACTTTGCAGAAAAGTAGTCGGCAAGGGAGAAAGAAGAACTTGAAGTTCACCTTCTGAGGGTGATCCTAGCATTGCTGCTCCTCCTGGAATAGGAATACACTTGACAAGAAGACTGCCCTTCCCCTTCACTCTACGACCACAGAAACTCGTTCCTCTAACACAAAGTCTAAAGAAAAACATCCTCAGTTAAGTTCATCTTCTATCCAAATCCTCACACACGATGATCTCGCCAAAACCGTTATCTGAAAGGAGAATTACAAATTTGCAAATTTACAGTAGAGATGTATTTCAGCGACAACTTAAATAAGCAGTAAGACTTTTAAGCGAGGTGGGAGCAAGGGTAGACAGGCAACCCCGATCACACCTGCACTAATAATGGTACAACACTTTAAAACTGCAGGCATGACTTCTTGGGGATAGGTGATGGCAGGATCAGCATATGTAAAGAGCTCCAAGTTTGTATAGTTAGGAAAAAATACAAACTATTTCCAAATCTGTTGTACTGTATGTTCTGGCACCATATAAAAATCATTCTACTCTTTACTGTGGAGACTCACTTTTGGGTGGGTGGAAGTCCAAAACTAACTGGCTGGTAACTGTCCTGGCATATGACAATGTACTTCGCAAAAGTTGTTTAGAAGCACTCCGTCTCCTCGCAAACTTTGAAAGAAAGTTAACGACCTGAGAAATTTGTGCGAAGGTATTACAACTAAGCATTTTGACTTGACGAGGTAAGTGAAATATTGGAGCTAAACTTCACACTTAACCTAGACATTACCTAATTCCACCTCGCAAGGAGATCGGGGACATAACAAATATGTTTTTACATACAGTCATACCTCTGCTTACGAAATTTTCACTTAGCGAAATGAGATGCAAAGAATTTTACGACACATCGCAAAAAATGTTTCGCGCTACGAAACGAGGTACAGTATGAGAGCCCCACTGTCTCCAAGATTGATTTTAATATTCGCGTGCTGCCAGCCCATAAACTCGTCACCATCCTCCCGCGCTCCCATTGGTTATCTCCCTACTCAGATGCTAATCACTGCCGTAAAATCTACTGTACTGTATCCCATCATGCATCTATGCATTAGCGTTCCTCTTCAATTTCGTTTAGGCAGCAGTATTGTATGCATTGACTCTGTGTTTGTGATTTCGCTTTCGTGACTATTGTACGGTATCGTGTTATGATACTACAGTACGTTACTTTTATATCCATGAGTCCCAAGAAAGTTGCTGATGTGCAGAGAAAGAAGAGGATGCTTTCTATGGAGACAAAGCTGGAAATAATCAAGAAATATAACAAATTCGTAGATAATTTGTATTTTTCCTAACTATACAAACCTTAGCTATTTAAAGTGGGTAATTACTTTCGGCGTAGCTGAAAGGACGAGCCATAAAAATTTAACGAGGGATTATTACCCCACCGCTAGTTAGCGGGGGGTAGTGAGGGTAGTTAGCTACCCTTCCCCCTCTCACACCTGTGTTGTAGCTCCACTTTGCTTAGAGGTAGGACTTCATGGGGGACAGGGCTGGCGGGCAAGTTTGATTAAATAGCTAAGTTTTGTATAGTTAGGAAAAATACAAATTATCTACAAATTTGTCATTTGTTCCATAACTGGAATACAAACCACGCTATTTAAAGTGGATGACTTAACCCTTAGGACGGGTGGAACAAGTCCCAGCCGTACTGGCTTTTGGCTTTGCCCGGGGACTCATTATCTGAGTGTGTCAGCACTCAACAATAAAGAATCCCTGCACCTCGCTCGCACCTTGCTATGCAAGGGCTGCGGCCTACGTAAGCTGTGTGTGAAGGAAAAAAGTGTGACTCGTCCTAGGAAGTTGACCTGAAGTTCTTTAGATGGAAACTTAAGGCTAGGACTCTCCCAATACCACCTTGTCAGGGTATGGGGACGTGACAGTATTAACTTAATACTAGGAACACAAGGGAACATGGTTTACCTGCAGTGGTTTGAGGTCAGCTGTGCAGAGAACCCTGGATGCTGTTTTCCCCAAGAGAGGGGAGGATGAAGAAAAGAATAAGGGCCAGGTATACCTTTTCATTTACGCAGACTAAAACCGGGTAACAATGCCCTCAACCCTCTGCTACTTGTCCATTAAGGAGCCTGAGGTTTAAACCAGCTGTTGTGCAGCCACCACAGGGCCGATAGAGAACGTATCGAGCCTCTTGTGGGTTACGTCTTGCAGGTAGTGGGCTGTGAAGGTCGTTTGACGCTTCCACACCCCTGCTTGCAGAACCTGCATCACTGAGAAGTTTTTCTTGAAGGCCAGGGAGGTAGCTACTCCCCTGACATCATGAGCTCTAGGACGACGTGATGGAGGAGGGTCAGGGTTCAGGGACAGATGGATTGCCTTTCGAATCCATGCTGAGATGTTGTTCTTGGTAACCCTCCTCTTCGATCTCCCAGTGCTGACAAACAAAGCCCGCACTTGGGGACGAACTGCAGCTGTTCTCTTCAGGTATAGCCTCAGACTCCTTACTGGGCACAGTAGGAGATGGTCCGAGTCATCTGTTACGGAACGAAGACTCGAAATCCGGAAGGAGTCGAAGCGAGGGTCCGGCACTCCCGGATTCTTCGTCTTAGCAATAAACTCAGGGACGAAGCTGAACGTTACCTCCCCCCATCCCCTTGAATGGGCGATGTCATACGAGAGACCATGCAGTTCGCTAACTCGCTTGGCTGTCGCCAAAGCTAGTAGGAACACCGTCTTCCAAGTCAGGTGGCGTTCTGAAGCCTGGCGTAATGGTTAGTAGGGAGGTCTCTTAAGAGACCTGAGAACTCGAACCACGTTCCATGGAGGAGGTCCCACTTCCGACTGAGGGCAGGTAAGTTCATAACTACGTATGAGTAGGGAAAGTTCTAGCGAAGAAGAAATGTCCACTCCTTTGAGCCTGAAGGCTAGACTTGAGTCTGAGCGATAGCCTTTCACTGCCGAGACTGAAAGGCGCATTTCTTCTCGCAAATACACGAAGAACTCCGCTATTGCTCGAATAGTGGCATCGAGTGGAGAGATACCCCTTCCACGACACCAACCACAGACAACTCTCCACTTCGCCTGGTAGACTCCTGCGGATGACTTTCGCAGGTGTCCAGACATCCTTTCTGCAACTTGTTGCGAAAATCCTCTCTGCGAGGAGATGCAGGATAGTCTCCAGGCGTGAAGCCGAAGCGAAGCTACAGCTTTTTGAAAGATGTTGGCGTGTGGTTGTTTGAGTAGATCGTGTCATGGAGGGAGTTCTCTCGGAGGCTCCGTAAGGAGTTGCAGAAGGTCCGGGAACCATTCTGCGTGATGCCACAGCGGAGCTATGAGAGTCATCGAGAAGTTGACCGATAGTCTGGTCTTGTTGAGTACCCTCCTCATCAGAGAGAACGGGGGAAAGGCGTATACGTCGATGTTGTCCCACCGTTGTTGGAAAGCATCTTGCCAGAGACCCTTGGGGTCCGGGACTGGGGAACAGTACAGTGGCAGTTTGAAGTTTAACGCTGTCACGAACAGATCCACAATCGGGGAACCCCACAAAGTCAGGACTTTGTTGGCTACTTGACGATCCAAAGACCACTCGGTACTCACTATCTGAGACGCTCTGCTCAGACTGTCGGCGCGCAGGTGAGCGGTGGCGCGTAGGAGAATTCGCGCGTGGGCGAACGATGGCGCGCAGGAGAAAGAGCTCGTGGGCACGCAGGCGACAGGGCGCGTGGGCGCATAGGTGACGGGGCGCGTTGGTGCGCGTTCCAGAGACCTCGGATGGAGTGCAGCCACAGGATGTTGAAGAGCCCATAAGGGCGAAATCGTAGGGCGCGTGCGTGCAGGGGGAATATCCCTAGCGCAAGGGCACTCATCAGGAACCGAAGTTCTGGCAGTGGGCGCGCGATGGCGCGTAGGCAAGAGATGGCGAGCAGGCGAGGTCTAATGGCGAGTCAGCGATCGTGGAGGAAAGCGCTGGCTAGCAGGAGAGGAAGAAGACTTCTCCTTGGAGCCCTGATCCGAAGATCGAGGGTGAGCTGTGGGACGCGCTGGGCATCGCATCGGGTAGGCCATTGCCTAGCTCGGGAGGCGATTGCTTACGCGCGTGTGAGCGCGTGGGTGAGGGAGCGTGGGCGAGCGTGGGCACGAGGGCGAGCAATGGCGAGCAGGCGAGCGATGGCGAGCAGGCGAGCGATGGCGAGCAGGCAAGCGATGGCGAGCAGGCGAGCGATGGCGAGCAGGCAAGCGATGGCGAGCAGGTGAGCAGGCGAGTGATGGCGAGCAGGCAAGCGATGGCGCGTGGGTGAGCGATGGTGCGCAGGCGAGCGATGGCGCGCAGGCGAGCGGTGGCGCGTAGGCAAGGGGGCGCATTGGCATGCAGGCGAGCGGTGGCGCGCAGGCGAGCGGTGGCGCGCAGGCGAGCGGTGGCGCGCAGGCGAGCGGTGGCGCGCAGGCGAGCGGTGGCGCGTAGGAGAATTCGCGCGTGGGCGAACGATGGCGCGCAGGAGAAAGAGCTCGTGGGCACGCAGGCGACAGGGCGCGTGGGCGCATAGGTGACGGGGCGCGTTGGTGCGCGTTCCAGAGACCTCGGATGGAGTGCAGCCACAGGATGTTGAAGAGCCCGTAAGGGCGAAACCGTAGGGCGCGTGCGTGCAGGGGGAATATCCCTAGCGCAATTGCACTCATCAGGAACCGAAGTTCTGGCAGTGGGCGCGCGATGGCGCGTAGGCAAGAGATGGCGAGCAGGCGAGGTCTAATGGCGAGTCAGCGATCGTGGAGGAAAGCGCTGGCTAGCAGGAGAGGAAGAAGACTTCTCCTTGGAGCCCTGATCCGAAGATCGAGGGTGAGCTGTGGGACGCGCTGGGCATCGCATCGGGTAGGCCATTGCCTAGCTTGGGATGCGATTGCTCACGCGCGCGTGGGCGAGGGAGCGTGAGGGTGGGCGAGGGAGCGCGAGGGCGCGCGGGCAGGCGGTGGCGCGTAGGCGAGGGGGCGCGTAGGCGAGGGGGCGCGTTGGCGCGAGGCGAGCGTTGGCGTGTAGGAGAGTTTGCGCGTGGGTGAACGATGGCGCGCAGGAAAAGGAGCTCGTGGGCGAACGATGGCGCGCAGGAAAAGGAGCTCGTGGGCGAACGATGGCGCGCAGGAAAAGGAGCTCGTGGGCGAACGATGGCGCGCAGGAAAAGGAGCTCGTGGGCGAACGATGGCGCGCAGGAAAAGGAGCTCGTGGGCGAACGATGGCGCGCAGGAAAAGGAGCTCGTGGGCGCGCAGGCGACAGAGCGCGTGGGCGCATAGGTGTCAGGGCGCGTGGGCGTGTAGGTGACGAGGCGCGTTGGTGCGCGTTCCGGAGACCTCAGATGGAGTGCAGCCACAGGATGTTGAGGGGCCCGTAAGGGCGAAACCGTAGAGCGCGTGCGTGCAGGGGGAATATCCCTAGCGCGCGGGCGCGCAGAAGGGCGCTCATCAGGAACCGAAGTTCTGGCAGTAGGCGCGCGATGGCACGTAGGCAAGGGATGGCGAGTCGGCGATCGTGGAGGAGAGTGCTGGCGAGCAGGAGAGGAAGAAGACTTCTCCTTGGAGCCCTGATCCGAAGATCGAGGGTGAGTAGGCGAACGATGACGAGCAGACAAGCGTTGGCGAGCAGGAGAGCGCTGGTGAGCAGGAGAGCGCTGACGAACAGGAGAGCGCTTGCGAGCAGGAGAACGCTGGCGCGCAGGAGATCGCTAACGAGCAGGAGATCGCTGACAAGCAGGAGACCGAGGGCGTCCATGGCGTGTATCAGGCCGAGGGCGTGCAGAGGTCCGTGGGCGAGCAGGAGATCGTGGGCGCGTAGTCTCTGGAACTGCAGGGCGAACAGGAGATCGTGGGCGTGCAGGAGCTCGTGGGCGTGCAGGAGAGCGCTGGCGAGATGAGACAGCAACCGGAGAGCGCTTGCACGCAGGCGAACGTTGGCGCACAGGGGAAACCTGGCGCTTAAGGGACTTACACACAATGTGTGAAAGCCCCTTTTGCCCCGAAGGGACCGGTGCCCGTTTGAAAACGGGATGGGTGGGCGCCCACAGCGCGTCAGCAGCCAGGAAAGGTGAAGGCAGGTCAGCAGGTCTGGCAGGCGTAGGAGATCGCGAATGATCTGCGGAGAGGTCCAGGTCCAAGGAAGTAGCAGGAACGGTAGCTGAAGGACGAGGTTCCTCTGCGGGGGACTGTGAGGATGAAGATCCGAAGAGGCGCCTCCTAACACCCTTGTGAGGAGAAGGTTGACCTCGGCGGCGAAGAGGAAGGCGAGCCTTACGTCGGATACGTCCTCTGGAAGCAGCAGGCAAACCATCGGCAGTCCTCCGAAGAGGAATCTCAGTCAGTGAACTCCCCCGGGGGGGAGAATCACCCCCAGGAAAGACCGTTGGACTTAGTTCCTCCCTCGAAGGATGTTCGGAGGGGGGAGCTAAGCCTTCAGCTACAACAGGAGCAGGAGTTTGAACACTCTTGACAATAGACAGAGGGTCAACCTCTGCTACCGCCGGTGACTGTTTGACAGCTGCTCCCAACCTGATCATATCAAACAGGGCTTCCTTGGAGGGCGAACCCTGAAGCCCCAAGGAAGCCCAAAGCTGCAAAAGATCATCATTATTTATATCAGGAGAAATAATTAAATCCTCCCCCGGGGAAGAAGGAGGAGCTGCCTCGCTATGGGAGGCAACTCCCTCTCCCAAACCCCAAGATCGGTCAACAACAGTACGGCCTACGCTGCCACTCGACGGCCTCTCACGAGAGGCCGACCGAGTGGGAGCTTCGGAGGAGGTTTGGGCTACGGAAGAAGAGTCCTTAGGATTTTCCTTCTTCAAAGAAACCTTTGAAGGAGAAATATCCCGTTTGGATTTCTTCTTCCGGCGCCGAGAAAACTTCTCCCAATGGGAGATAGGCCACTCCCTACATTCGTTATCACTTTCACACCGCTGACAACTACAATAAGGGCATAAGGTGTGAGGATCCGTCTCGATGGAATACATGAAGATCCCACAAGGGCGGTCAGGTAACCCAGGGCACTTCCGCACATTGTAGAGGCCAACTTCACAACACTCTAGAAAAAGAAAGAAAAAGCGGTCTAGCACCCGAGCCGTAAGCAAAGTGGAGTTACAACACAAGTGTGTGAGGGGGGAGGGTAGCTAACCACCCTCCCTAGCCCCCGCTAACTAGTGGTGGGGTAATAACCCCTCGTTAAATTTTTATGGCTCGTCCTTTCAGCTACGCCGAAAGTAATTACCCACCTTAAATAGCGTGGTTTGTATTCCAGTTACGTAACAAATGAGGCTACCATGCGGTTAAGTGTGATAGCAAAGGAATCTTGCCAAAATCCATCTACGATAGGAACAATCCTGAAACAGAAGGAAGCCATCAAAGCAGCAACGCCTTCTAAGGGCGTGACTGTTTTCTCCAGCAAGAGGAGCCATGTCTACGATGAGATGGAGAGACTGCTGCTTGTGTGGATTAAGGAAAAGGAAATCGCTGGAGACATGATCACCAAAATGATAACCTACCAGAAGGCCAGCGCCATTTTTGGTGATCTTGTGCGTGCTAAGCCCGAAGACGATAAAGGAGAAGGGACATTGAAGTAGGCACTTCTCGAGTTCAAGGCTTCTAGGGGATGGTTTGAAAAATTTAAGAGACGATCTGGCGTTCATATGGTGGTGCATCATGGGGAGGCTGCAAGCTCGAACATGAAAGCGACTCAAGCCTTTATTAAGACCTTCAACAGATTGACTGTCCAGGAAGGCTACAGTCCCCAGAAAGTCTTCAACTGTGACGAAACTAGACTTTTCTCGAAGAAAATGCCTCATTGGATGTTCATCACAGCAGAAGAAAAGAAGCCATCCGGGCATAAGCCTATGAAGGACAGGCTTACCCTAGCACTATGCGCAAATGCCAGTGGGTATTGTAAGGTGAAACCCCTACTGGTGTATCACTTCAAGACTCCTCGAGCCTTCAAGGTCCAAAAAGTGATTAAGGAGAAGCTTCCGGTGATGTGGAAGTCTAACGCCAAAGTATGGGTAACCTTTGTTTTGGCTCAAATGTGAAAAAATATTTGGAAGAGAAGCACCTCCCCCTGAAATTCCTGCTGGTGTTGGACAAGGTTCTCTATCTTCCCCCTAACACCACCCCTCTCCTCCAGCCCTTGGACAAGCGAGTGATTTCCGACTTTAAGAAACTCTACATGAAATATCTCTTCACGAGATGTTCCGAAAATACTGAGAGCACAAACCTCACCCTTCGTGAATTTTGAAAGGAGCATTTTGATGTTGTGTTATGATTTAAAATCATCGATACAGCTTGGCGGAAAATTTCAAGGCACACCTTGAACTCTGCGTGGAAGAAGCTGCGGCCTGATGCTGGCTCCGCACGAGATTTCAAGGGTTTCTACGTAGGCCAAGCTGAAACCGAAGCCGATTCCAAAAAAGATGACGATCCTGAACCTGTTGCTCAATCTGAGGTTGCTGTACACTCGGGACGTCCATGTGTCTGAAAGTTGATGAGCTTATCGAGGAGCACCAAGCGGAACTTACAACAGATGACCTGAAGGGGTTAGAGGCCATGCAACTGAGCAGAGTTCAGAAACAGTTCTCTAGCAGCGAGGAGGAGGAGGATGACCCACTGACAGTGGAAGAAATTAAGGAGGGTCTACTAAGGTACCATAAAATGGAGGCTCTTGTAGAAAAGAGACACCGAGAAAAAAATTATCACAGGTCGTGCGCTTAAATATGTAAATGACGTTTGCCCGAGTCATTTCAGGAAAATTTTAAGGAGGCAGAAACAATCTTCCTTGTATAGTTTTTTCAAAGAGGCCTTCGGTACTAGTAGGCCAAGAGGAGGCTCAAAGTGATCCAAAAAGAAAGAAAAGTGGCAGTTATGAAGAAAATACATAATCAAATTTAGAAAATACAAAACGTAAAGTAAAAGAAAATCCAAAATTAGAAAAAGGCAAAAAAAAAAAAAAAAAAAAATAAATAAATAAAAAAAAAGGGATTTTGACGAAGGAAAAATCTATTTCTGGGAAGAGACTTGTGACGCCCGGTAAAAGAAGTCCTTCTTTACACTTTTCTAATATAAATCTTCCAAATATACTAGAGAAAGATAAAAGCATGGAATGCAGAGGTTACTACCCTCGCGCGATCACCTTGTGGGTGTCGCGTATACAACAGGGGCGTGTGAAAACCACTATTCACAGGCTGTCTTCCATTTAGATAATCCCTTCATCAAAGGGGAGGGCCGTGACAGGCCCTAGAGAACACAGTTGGACTACCCCACCGACACCTACTATGCGCGCTCTCCAGGTCATCTTTCTGCAAGAACATATGGCTTGGCAAGGAAAAAAGGGGTGGGTCTGTACAAAACAACCGGGAAGGGTTTCACCGGGCGTCACAGGTCTCTTCCCAGAAATAGATTTTTCTTTCGTCAAAATCCCTTTTCTGGGGCGACCTGTGACGGCCGGTGAAAATGTACCAGAGAATGCCTTCCAAGCCCAATACAATAATAACATAATAAGGAGAATACAAACACCATGTAAGCCAATAATATAATACTGTAAGTAAACATAAAATTACAAACTAGCCAAAGGACATAGGGGACGCAAGGCTAAAATAATTATGAAGTCAAGGAATCATCTGAGTGTCCAGTCACAAAAGGCATCAATCTTACATGGCTAAGCATATCTAAACATTAAAGGAATGGTAAATACAATAACAGTTAAATCATAGGAATTAAACATGGTAAATAACTTAGGGCTAACGAACCACCCAGGAGAGTGGCGATGTGGTGTGAGTGGCGGGTAGGAGGGAGGAGAGAAGAGATGGAATAAAGGAATAATCAGAGATTAATGGGGAGAGATAAGACTCCCCACTGCAACCGTAGGGTATTTAAGGGCCTGTAAGTTCTTTAGATAGTGGCGTTTGAAAACCATAGGAGATTTCCAACCCGTATATTTTTTAAGGTCATCAAAGTCCATGTTCTGGAAGTAATTGATGGAGGTAGCTATTGACCGTATATCATGAGCATGAGGAAATGATTCCGGGTTAGCATGTTTAATGAAGTAGAGGATTTGTTGGCTGATACCTTGAATGGTCATAGTACCCCCTTGTTCCCTGATAAATAAGGGGCCAGACGAGCGGGTGGCAGATCTAGCTAAAAAGGCCCTGAGAGTAGTGACTGGACACAGCGAAGGATCCTGGGGAAGAGAGATAATCTTCCAAGGGGACCACCTGACTTGATGGTGGTTATAGTGCTAGCTGCCAGGCCCTTGTCAAATAGGAACCTAAAGAACGAGATGGCTAAATTTGGAGTCATACGAGTATGGTCTGAATTCTTTAGGAAATCTGCTAATTTCTTAACAGCCGAATCATATTGACGAATTGTCGAGTCCCTTTTGTCCGCTTCGATGAAGAGAACGTTTTCCGGGTCAATGTTTGCGTCTTTACGAGCTGCAAACTTCATGAAGTCCACAAAGTTAGGGTTTTGGCTATCCTTGAGGAATCTGACACAGTCTGTGTTTGGATTACTTGGGTCAGTTTGGGGAATGGAATCCGGAAGGGTCGGAGTTTCAACTCGAGGAGGAGAGGAAACCAACTGCTCTTTGGCCAGTGAGGTGCTACTAAAGCTACTGCCCCTCGGAAGGAGCGTAGTTTGTGCAATACTTTCATTAGAAGATTCACTGGTGGAAATAGGTAAATCTTCCTCCAATGGTTCCAATCCAGGGTTAATGCGTCTATGGCATAAGCCTGAAGGTCCATGTTTGGTGTCACAAAACACGGAAGTTTGTGATTCATCTGAGTTGCGAATAGATCTACCTGGAGGCCCGGAACCAGTCTGAGTATCCACCGGAATGAAATTATGTCCAGAGACCATTCTAATTCCAGTGGTTTCGTCCTGGATAGTGAGTCCGCTATCACATTCTGGACTCCCGCTAGGTGAGTTGCTGACAGGAACTAGTTCTTTTCTGTTGCCAAGGCGAAGATAGTGACCAGGATCTGATTCAGGTTGGGCGACTTGGATCCTCCTTTGTTGATGCAGTGTACTACGGCTGTGCTGTCTGACACTACTCTGATGTGGGTCGACCTCGGAGGAGAGAGTCTCCTCAGGGTCAAGAACACTGCCATAGCTTCGAGAACATTGATATGGGACTGTTTCATGGCGGGTGACCAAGAGCCCTGAAACATCTGATGTTCGTAGTAACCCCCCCATCCACTCAGAGACGCGTCTGTATGAATTGTCACTTGTGGAGGTGGGAATTGAAGAGGAACCGATTTGGAGAGGTTCTTCGGTTCGGACCATGGCTGTAGCCTCATTTTCAAGACAGAGGGGATCTTCGAGACCTTGTCTCTTAAAGGTACTGTGGCTCTCTTTCTCCAAACTCGATTGATGTCTTTGAGTTTGGCTTTCAATAGTCGATCTGTTACTGAAGCGAATTGAAGAAGGCCGAGGATTCTTTCTAAGGCTCTTCTGGACACCTGTTTGTGTTTGAGAAAATTCTTGATCTTGGAAGCTATTTCTCTTACCTTTTTGGGAGGTAGAGACAGCTTGTGCTTTGAAAGGTCCCACTGAATTCCTAACCATTCGAAGTGGTCTGATGGTAGTAGTCGGGATTTTTGGAGATTGACCCGAAATCCCAGGTTGGCGAGAAAACGAAGTACTTTCTTCGTAGCTCTGTTGCATTCCAGGGCCGACCGAGCCCAAATGAGCCAATCGTCCAGATAAGCAACGATCTGAATCCCTAGGTTCCTGAGTTGTTCTAACACTGTCTCTCCCAGTTTTGTGAATATCCTGGGTGCAATGTTGAGGCCGAAGGGCATGACTTTGAACACAAAGGCTTTCCTGCCTAGACGGAAACCTAGGTAAGGAGAGTAAGTTTCGAGCTATTGGTACGTGATAATAGGCGTCGTTAAGATCGATAGAGGTGGTGACGGCCCCACGGGGAAGTAATATCCGTACCTGAGAGATAGTCAACATCCGGAACCTGTCGCAGAGGATGTAAGAATTTAGCTTTGACAAGTCCAGGACCACTCTCAACGCCGACGAGCCTTTCTTCGGAACTGTGAACAGGCAGCCTTGGAACTTCAGCGATCGAACCCGTTTGATTGCTTTTTTCTTGAGTAACTCTGTGGTGTACCCTCTCAGTATGGTAGTGGGTTTCTGGAAGAAGGCCACTGGTGGAGGAGGAGAACCTTGTGACCATTTCCACCCTAAACCATTGGAGACTATGCTGTGAGCCCACGAACTGAGGGTCCAATGGTCTCGAAAGTGGTAAAGTCTCCCCCCTACCGGGACTATATCATTGCGAGGGAGTGAATCTAGGCCCTTTCCCTCCTCGAGCACCCCTTGTCCTAGGTCCGCCTCGTTGACGGAACTGTCCTCTACTCTTGTAGCCACCTCTCTGGTGTCCACGAAAGGGACCTGAGGGTTCGTAGCTAGGGTTGTATGCGGGCGAGGGCATCCAAACGGGGTTGGGTTGTGTACCTGGGGGAGCAGTGAGGTAGACCACCTGTTGAGGGGGAATCGGTTGTAGAGTCGACGAAGCGGGTGACTGTGATGACGAGTGGGTAACAGACGATTGATGGTAGTGACCTCGGTTCGTCTTGTAAGGGGTAAATCTCTGTTTCTTCTTGAAGAAGGTTTGCTTTTGGGCTTCAACCTTCCTTTTGGCAGTGAGGCCCCACCTCGCTTGCAAATTTTGGTTTGCTCTCGCAGCATCTTGTAGAACCTTGTTCACCTTCACCTGAGGAAAAAGGTTCTTACCCCAGCAGGGGGAAGCTATCAGCCTGTTCGGTTCATGTCTGATCGAGGCCTCAGATTAAACGTGTTTCCTGCAACTAACCCGAGCCGAACAAAACTCGTGTAGGTCGATTTGGAAGGACAGAGACAGGTTCTTCGTGAATACCCGGAACAAGGTCTCAGTCGGATAAAGCGAGGCTAGAGACTCCACGGAGGTAATAGAGTGGAGAGACCTAACTAACCTATTCCGTGCCTCAAACTTAGTCTTGAGAAGATTTTCCGGTAATTTGGGAAGCTTCTCGGAAAACTGATTAGAGGCGCAGTCTGGGTCTAACTTCCCTACTGTGAAAGTAGAGGGGGCATCATCCCAGATAGTAGCGGTACTCGGGATGAGCATGGAGGTGGGGTCCGTCTCTTTAAGAGCCGGCATGGCAGAACCTTCTTTGATAGCTTGAAAAGTAAGACCTGCCACTTTATCCGTAATAGGTAAGGTAATAACGGGAGCAGTTGTAAATATCGTGTAGGCTCCTTTGTGTGGGGTGAGCTTGGAATCAGTGCATCCCCAGTCCGACAACGTCCTGGCCCAGAGAGCTTGGGCCTGCTCTTTAGGAAATATTACCGTTTCCTTCGGTACCTTGTCTAACCTAACCAAGGCATGTTTTTTCAATCAGATGAAGCCGTTGAATGGGAATTCTAGTCCCGGAGGGTAAAATTCTAGGTCCTCTAGAGGGCGGGTGCCTATGCCCTCCAGAGTTATGGCACCATCTATATATGGAGCATGTAAGGCAAACCTCCAAGGGTTGTTTTTATCGAAGGGGGGTAACTTCGATGCGTCTGGAGCTGAAGGAGGAGGCATCTGAGTTCCTGAACGGATCAGATTCGCCACCATATCTTTGAGCTCCGTCATAGCCCCTTGGTTTGCCCTAGAATGTTGTTGTATCTGCTCTTTCACAATATCCCTGACCATGGCGGCGGATAAGGCGGGCTCCCGAGCCCGATCCGCTGACGAAGCCCTGGACTTAGAGGACTTCGTCTTTTTAGTAGTCACGGTTTTAGGTAAAGTAATATGAACATCAGGATCCTTTGAGGGTCCCGGGACTGGTGACACTGATAATGGCAAAGCTGAAGGCTTAAAGATACGTAGTGGCTTCACCTTGGGTCGTACAGGAACGGAGGGATCCCGAGGAGAAGCCGTAGGCTTATCAAAGCCGTGAAAGGAAGCAGTAGAGGAAGGAGTGAGGGTTGAAAGGGGGTCCACCAACTCATCACCACCTACCTGCTCAACCATGGGTTCGTCGTCCAGATCTAGAAAGGACGCGTCCTCCGTCAATAAAACTTCTTCCTCCGTTGGAATGGTTGCTCTAACCGCCTCAATTAACGGGGCAGCTGTCTCCGGTGGAACTGCTGCAGTAGTAGAGCCCGGGAATAGGCGAGAAGCCATGTCTCCATCAAGGAGATAGGGTGCGCCAGACGGCGCATTCCTCCCAAAACCTGACACCCACGGACGGAGAGTAGCTCTTGCCTCCTGGAGAGATTCATCATCAGCCTGAAAGAGGTGAGGGGATTAATGATGAAGCAATAATCGATGTAAATATATAAAGACCAATTAATTCATCGCAAAGGATATTAACAGGAACAAACTAGAACCAACTTACATCCTCGCTCAGGAGTAGGGATGACAGCTCGTAGCAGAGCGTGCATGACTCCGGAAACCATACCATGTAGGGGGCTTGTCCCAGTTCCCGGGAGAAGGATATGGCGCAATGTGCATGGGACCGGCATAGATCATGGCCCAGGGGATCAGTAAAGGCAGCGGAGCAGCCCTTGGCAGCGCAGCGGACTTTCTGTAAAAGAAAGAAGACATAAGTCTGGATGTTCCTTGAGACTCTGGTCAGTGAACAGATGAATCAACAGAACAAATAAATTTAATTATGTGTGAGTAATATATTAGCTAACAATTTAATATATTAACAACCAGTAACCACGTAACATGCAACTATAAACGTCATCGGTAAAAAATTGTTAACTCCGGTTCTGATCGTCTGATTGATCTCTGTTTGTACCGGAGATCCGGTGACAAAGGTCCGTCATCGTGAAATCGTGAACCTCAGCGGTAAGATAATATTAACCTCAATGCTGAACGTCTGTGTTATCTCCAGTGAAGCCGGAGATTCGATGAAAAAAGGACCGTAATAATGTAATTGTGATTAATCATGACAAAGGTTCGTGTGCAAAAGGCCTCAGCCGGAGTCTGAGTGCCGGATTTCACCGTTACACTCCAAATATCTGACTAGTTCTCACCCAATGAGTATCCATTATAGCAGAGTATAACTCAAGGCGGAGCAACGGGTGTCGGCATAATGCGATCCCAAAATAATGACTCATACACTAACGGAACCTATTAATAGTGCTAGCTATATTAACAGTTACCACATCAATAAAACGTGAATATCATCAAACGTAATATCATCAACCCGGAGAAGAAGAGGAGGCAGGAATAACTCGTGATCGTATAAAACAGAAAACGGGAAATCCACCTCCCCTACTCGGGCTTAATAAAGAAAACGAGAGAAGGGGTAACTCGTAACTGTAGTAACAGAAAACGAGCACTCTATGCTCACGCTCTCATGGTTACATAATAGAGAACCAAAATCACACAATAATATGATAAGAATAATGATAAAATTGTAATAACCAAGAACGAAGAATAACGACAACGTAACAAATAAACATAAAGATATAGTCTAAAACGAGCACCTTCCTGAGGCGTGAACATAACTATAACAAAGACCAGATCGATATTCTTCGTTGGTCCAAATTGGACTTGCTAGCAAATGATTACCATAGTAAAAACAATAATAAATAATGATAATAAAATTGGTCATAAAACGCAAGTGATATAACCTAGATGACAGAGTACCAGATGGGCAATATAACTTGAAAAACTGCCGAAGCGAACAAAACCAAAATGGCTGCCGATACCGAGGCAGGCCAACCGCTTCCCAAACTAAAATTCACATTACTGGAAAAAGAACAAAAGCCCGGTACTGAAATAAACTGTCAAAACAAACTATGGTACTTAACATTGGTAAAGGTGAAGTAGCAACGTCAGTCATGTTGAATTAACGACAATCACTTGCGAAAAACACCGATCAAAACAATTAACGACTTAGCGGGCAAGTCCAAAACAGAAGGATGACCTGGAGAACGCGCGTAGTAGGTGTCGGTGGGGTAGTCCAACTGTGTTCTCTAGGGCCTGTCACGGCCCTCCCCTTTGATGAAGGGATTATCTAAATGGAAGACAGCCTGTGAATAGTGGTTTTCCCACGCCCCTGTTGTATACACGACACCCACAAGGTGATCGCGCGAGGGTAGTAACCTCTGCATTCCATGCTTTTATCTTTCTCTAGTATATTTGGAAGATTTATATTAGAAAAGTGTAAAGAAGGACTTCTTTCACCGGCCGTCACAGGTCGCCCCAGAAAAGGATTAATTTTAAGTTTATTGTAAAGTTGTTAATATTTTCTTCCATTTGTTAATAAGTTCCTAAAATTAAGTGTTAATGCTTTCTGCCATTTATTAATCTGTTTTGTAAAATTACGTATTTGTGTTTTCTGCCACTTGTTAACATTTTCTGCTGTTTTTCATCCTCCTCTACCATCCCACCACTTCACTCTTGGACATCGCCTCACTCCAAAGGTAAGGTTTCACATTTTATCTGTATTTCTACTGTTTGCTCTAATTATAAATTTACTTTTGGGCTCAAGCCATGGCGTCCTGATGGAAGGTTCCTTATAGGTAGCTTCCTTGGGTATATTAACTACTAAGATATTCCCAGAGAATTTAACCACAGGTTATCACAGAATTCTAACTTCTGGAGCGAGTATCCTAAAGGTTTCCCATTAAGACATCGTATATCAACAGGGGACGCATGTATTAACGCGCCACATAGCTATCTGCACCCCACACAGAGTTAACACTTCGATATGGAGGGGCGGAGAATAGCTGGGGAGCCGTTCCACAGCTATACTCGTCCGTGGCTACTTTTGGTACTCGAAACGTAAACAAACGGGCGCCATTGCTAAATGACGTCACGTCCGTCCTCATCCTTCTTTTAGTAGCTTGCCTTGCTAAGATGGATTTTCCCTTGTGCTTTTTCATCGGCTTGCATCTTCGTAATGTCGCTACCTTCAGCCTCGCCTTCTTCTGGAAAGTTGAGTCCCAGTATTGTTTAAATAAGCTCTGACCGTAAAGTAACTTATACTTTTCGAGATATTTCATGTTTTCTGGCAGAGCTGTGCTACTACCGGACACGTCATTTTATGGCGTCGCTGTTCCCCTGCATGCATTATTTAGCTAGCCTGAACAGCTTATTCCGGCCTTTTAACTAATTGATACTATTAGTTATTTAGTCTTCATAGCTAGGAACTTCATATATCGTGTTTTGACGCTTTTTTATGGGCTCAAGCCATGACGTCCTAATGGAAGGTTTCTTTAGTAGCTTCCGAAGGGTATATATGACTACAGTGATATTCCCAGAGAATCAAACAAAAGGTTTCACAGAATTCTAACTTCTAGCGCGAGTACCTTTAAGATTACTCTCAAGGGTATCGTATATCATCAGGGGACGTATTCTTGTCACGCCACATGGCAATCTGCACCCCGAATAGCCTTTACGCCTCTAGGCTCTAGGGGGAAAACGTGGCAGAATAGAAGGGTAACCGCAACAAAGATTACCCTGGTTCCCCTACTACAATCGTATCAAAACCGCGGCAACTCCCTCTGGCGGTTATTCCTTTATCTGTAGCGACTCGCAACGGTGGTGTTCCCTGTCGATCTGACATTTCCGATCGATTTCTGGGAATCTTTATGCTTCTACGGCTTCTTTCTCCATCTAGAAAGTTGAGTACTGATTCTTTACAATATGTAATTTAGTTCCAGCTTCGCAATGAAATTGTGTATTTCTTGTGTGTGGATCTTCGCCGATCACCGGTGTCGCCATGGCGCTGTCGTTCTTGGTACATGTGCTATTTAGTTAGCAGAACGATATTCCGGTGTGAATAGCTTATTCATTGTTATGAAAGCTATTTAGGCATTATATATTGTAAAGATATCTATAAGCATATTTTTCTCTTTCCGTGGCGATCGTATATGTCAGAGTTTTGGTGATTTAGGTAACCGAAATCTCGTCATGTCTGGGTAACATAACCTAGACAACATATACTTTCATCATTTCCCCGGTTACCCTTGTGTATTGGTTATCATTCCTGGAGATCGATATCTCCTGGAATTATATTAACCATCATCAATCTCACTAGAGATTTATGGGTAATCTCTCTTCCCTCTGAGAGTAGCCTTAGGCTACAACTCTCTGCGTCGGCCTTGAATTTCGAATTCAGGCATGACTAGTCTAGAGTTTTCTGTCTCATCCCTTAACGGCCGTCGGCAAGTTTTGGGATTCGATCAGAACCTCAGAGTATTTAGTCTTTGTCGGCAGTTGGTCGGCAGGGTGATTGCATTCCCTTGCCGTCGGAACTACCGGCATAGGAGGCTGGCCCTCCCTAGACTACACCTGAAGTGGTCGAATGTTACCGCCACCTTCTCCCTGTGGTCTAGTAGACTAGTCCTATGCTCGCCGACCCTAGGCTATAGAGTCGTATACTCTTGTGGCCTAGGATGGCGCCGGCATTGGAACTCTGTTTCTCCCTTGTTGAGAGGAACGGCATGAGCTGCTGTCCCCTTAACTGTATTAGCACCTCCTAAGCTGGAGAATAAATGATTCTCCTGCCAATTGTGGTCGTGCCGGTACTGAAACAGAGTTTCTTCAAGGTGTGTAGATCCGGCAACATTGCCGGTCCCTCCTATACCTCATATAGGACCCTTTCCCCTCCCCTCTCTGTTCTTTTACGATGGCCGAGCCATTGTCTTTCCTGTGCTGGAGTCCTGCAACCTTACCATTGCAGGTGGGTTGCCGGGGCCGCCCAGACCCCCCCCTCCTCAGTCATCAGCTGTCGGAGACTGCCGACTGCCAACGGCCATGACGGCTGTCGGCGACTGCCGGCTTCCAGCAGCTTTGGCGGCTGTGGATGGGAGGCCCCTTTTGTCACCAAGGTTCTCCAGTTCTCCCTTGAACTGCTAGCCACAGTTTCTGTTGTCGGCGTATTGTTCTGGCCGGCAGTAGACCGGCACAGATAGATACTGACTCAGTAGGTAGTATGCCGACTGTACTCGTGCTGCCGGAGGCTGGCCTACAGTAGTAAGCCGGCAATAGTACTATGGCTAAATGGAAGTGAACCTTCTTTTCGGAGAAAGGCAGTAAAATTAGACTTTTACATCTTTTATTACTGTATACATATACAGTAATAGAGAGCCCTCACTCCATGCTTTCTCTCTCTCTCCTTTCTAGCTTGCTAGATGCTCCGACAATAGCTAGCTAATCCGGCAATATGCCGGCTGAACTACAGTATATGTCTATACAGGTAATCAGTATAATTGCAGTATAGTATATACAGCAGATGAATAACTATCGTATATATTATACTAGTAGTTATTTCCAATATATCTTGGGTATCCCTGCCCAGATATTTGCTGAACCCAATTCTATATTGATGGATTAATATTTCATCAATATTCTGATTTGAAATCAGTTTCCATTTACCCTGCAATATTGAATTTCGTAAAGGGCTGGTGGTGTGACACCTCTAACCCCTATAGGGGAGAGCCCTTATCCCTGAGTTTCCCTGATCAAGAAACTCCCTGATTTAATATTGTACGGGAGGTCACAGCAAATAGATTGGTTGGGATGCATAAGTATATGTCTTTTATTTTCTGCCGGCTGAACTACGGTATAGGTCTATACAGGTAGTCAGTATATTTGCGGTATAGTAAATACGGCAGATGGATAACTAACGTATAGATTATACTAGTAGTTATTTCCAATATATATTGGGTGTCCCTGTCTAGAAATTTGCTGAACCCAATTCTATATTGATGGAATAATATTTCATCAATATTCTGATTTGAAATCAGTTTCTATTTACCCTGCAATATTAAATTTTGTAAAGGGCCGGTGGTGTGACGCCTCTAACCCCTAAAGGGGAGAGCCCTTATCCCTGAGTTTCCCTGTTCAGGAAACTTCCTGATTTAATATTGTAAGGGAGGTTGCAGCGAATAGATGGGTTGGGATAGACAAATATATGTCTTTTAATTTCTAATCAACATATCTTGGATGCAAGCTTCTTCTGTTACCGCTCCTATTTCGAAAGAATGACATTCCTTCGATACTCTGATTGTGTATCAATCCTCCTTACCTCACAGCGTTAAGCATAGAAGGGGACAGTGCATGTACACTTCCTTACACCTAGGTGTTCGAGCCCCCTTTTCTTCAGGGAATTCCCCGGTTGGAGGAATTTCCTTAAGACTGAGGAGAAGTAACAGCATTGGCTCACAAGGGATACACGGGTATGTGTCTCCCACTATCTCTTTTAGCTTTCTGTCCTAAGCTATTTTGTCAAAAGACAACTTTGCAAATTGCCTATCGATGCGATAATCAATTGAATATTCCTTTCTGTTCTCCCTTCCTTACAGGAGGGACACCAGATGATGCATTGCAGTCTTCCGCAGTTATAAAGATGAGCATTTTCACGGACATAATATACAGTATGCAGGTTCCCCCAGCAATATTATTTCCAAAATCCCCAATCTGCAGGACGGCAGTCTAGAGCTGTTGAACTGTGGTTGGTTTCGTTTCGAAAGTTATCTCTTAAATGCGGTTTAACTGCGAACCCGTAAAATGCGAGAACTCTACGGGAATTGGACCGAAAACTTCACTTTCTCATTACTAAAAATGCCGATTTACTGCTCCTTTTAAAGGTTTTTAAGGTCTAAACCCCCAACCCTGCCTCTCAAGTTGAGGTTGCAGACACTAACGGCATTGGTGAGTCTGAGCGGGACTCGAACCCCCGACTGACAAACACCGGGCAGAGACTCCATATTCAAGCCACACCTTGTAGTGAAATCAACAACAGCAGTCATTGTTTCACTGTCACATCTGACTCCGCCGCCAAGAGCCGGCAGTGTGTGCCCTTGGTCACCACCCAGTCAATAGATGAGTTGGTATACCTTCAATCGACAGCCCGCCGATTCCCAGCGGTCTGCCGACAGCCCGAGGAGTCTCCTCTGGTTCAGAGATCCGCTGACTATGCGTATAGTTTTCACCACTACCCAGTCACATTGAATACTGGCTAGGATGGTGTGACGTCTGTCAGCGACCCGCTGACAGCCGACAAATCACTGATATGTCGAAGACCTGCTAGCCATATCGGTACTGAAGTACTGTGCCAATTAACTTACCCCCAAGCACTAGCCTTGATGGTAACAGGCCAGTTGTATAGGGGTATACAATACCCTGTACACCTGCAGTTTAGGACCATATCGCAGACAGAAATCCTTGGTACATAACCATACAATAGAATGGTTTCCCAGTACGTTGTGCTTCTAAGCACAACCCCTTGCTGAGACCTACCTGATTTGGGGGATCCACTCCCCCCCCCCCCTTCTTCCTTACGCTGATGCTTCATCAGCCTCTTGATTCTCATTATTAATTCCCCGGATGTAGGGCGCTACTCTAGCCTTATGGACTAGAATCTTCCATCGGCCTCTGCTTGAAAGGGGATGCCCTAGAATCAATAATTAGGAAGACCGCAGCAGTTGGCTGGAAGGATTTACACGTCTGTGTCTCTCCTCTTTCCAGCGTACTTATCCTAAGTTTTATGCAATAGAAAGGAATCTTCTATTACAGTGAAACACTGAAAAGCTGATATAGGCGAACAGTCAGGTAAGGCCTGAAAGGAGAACGGAAGGGTTTCTTAGTTCTCCCTAGGATGTTAAACTGCATCCCACAGTTACAATGACCGTTGTTCCACAGACAGTCAGATTTATACACCTTCGGATCAAGCGAAGCAAACAAACGCTTCTGGTAGGAGGGAAGTTCCTCCTGGATCGCCGGACCTTTGATCACTGGAGTCCAAGGCCTGACCAAGATGAGACTAGAATGGAAATGGACATACCTCCACCATCCTTTCCTCAACTCTTCTTATATTCAAATTCCCCCTAGAAGAGTATACCTTAAAGCTCTAGAGCATACTAGCAGTGAGGAAAGTAGAGTCCATCGATTTCCAATGAAGGCAGTTTAGTGTTCACATGAAAGACTCAAGAAATCTCTGAGTCATTCTGGACTTGGCGCCACGCAACAAGTTCCAATAGAACAGCAAGTTCAGAATGATAATCCTTCTGAACATAAGGACCCTATTCAGTAAGGGGTGTTGACAATCTAGCCAGCCCTGGAAGATGTCTATCAGCAACTTCCAGTCAGTCACCCCCTCCCCTCCTACCTAGGATCCAAGTTATGGAAGATAACGTATATCCTGGACGAGATTCTCGTCGGACTAGTTTCAGTCCTAGGATCCTTACGGAATTAGCAGACAGTCAAGCGAAACCAAGCCTAAAAAGAGTTCAGGCAACGATGGCCCTGGACGACAGGCTGGGGTGGGTAGCACCCGAAATTACTGTCTATGAGCATCCATGGAGATGATCCGGCCCTGGAACATTGAGGATGCAAATAATAGAATCTCGATTCTCTCCAGCTCAGGGGCTTCAATGTTTTAAAAAATCATTGAACGCCCCCTTTTCCCCTGGGGATGTAAAAGGAGTTTGCAAGGTCTGTCAAGAGACTATGGTAATCAGTCAGGATTCCATAACGCTAACAGGGAGGAGTTTCGAACTCTCTCCAGTTCACGATGATGACAGACCCAGTGCTACGTGCACAACTATAAGATGCGCTAAGAGGCTGGAGAAGATACGCATCAAACGCTCGAAGAGATCTAATAGGACCAATGATGGTCATTCCCTCTCCGCTTACCCTACAATGACCAAAGGCCACGGACCCGTAGGCCATTTTAGCCCTGTAATGGGTGGATAAACTCTCTCCACACAGATCGGACCTCCTCAGGTTGATCTGGAGCATCGAAGCGATAATGAGGCGTCAAAACTGTCGAGGATAAGGGACGTCTCATTTCATTAGGGAATGCTAGCCATCCCTTCCTTAAGGGAATGGCGCCTATCAGCAGCTCGTTTATATATGATCCGCAAGGTGACAGCGGATGCTCTTCTTGGGTTCCACCCAATAGAGTTGGAATGGTACACGGACGCAGACCCATTCCCTCCCAGAAAGGGACAAGTCCCCGAGCTACAGATCGTTCTCTTCATAATGAGCGTTATCAAGATACTATCTCGTTATTTAGTCCCATACGAGGACCCTCTAATGGAGGTAACAGACATCATGTCTCTACATTAGAAGTGATGGACTTAGAATTCCTATTCAGCCCATCAAAATTTCCACCAGAAGGCCCTCTACATGCTGAGACCCTTCCAAGGAAGAGGGGCTCTATTGGCTCCCAGAAAGCCCAAGAACATCCCGTTCCCTGTAATGAAGGAACTGAGGCTGAGGCTAGTCCTAGTTATGCACCTAGGATTATCCAGGAGGTTCAGAAGTTTTCTGCCTTCTATTTATCACTGTACACCTGATCCCTTCATTTTTCGAATTCCTTGCCCTTAACGGTTAGGAAAAAGACTGGGATCTTAAGGGCAAAATAGAATTCCTAGAAGAATACAAGTCTAGTCAACGAGAAGACAATACGAGTCTTCTTGGGAAAGTAAATTGTTTTGTAAAGCAAAAGGGCCCGAAAACAATCTCATGATCTTCTGCCTGTCCTTCTTTGTCCACCCCTATATTCAGGGTCTGGCGGCCGACAGCACGTTGGCCTTTGAGGAAGGAGGCAGTGTATCCTTGAATACTATGAGAACGCTAGTTCTTCGGCCTTGTCTCCATATAAACCCTTGAGTAAGCACCAAGGGTATGGCTGACTTTGCGAGAGAGGTCACTTAATGGGATCTTTGGATCCATGGACCATTATCTCTGTGCAAGTCAGCCCCGACTAGACCTCTTCTATATGCCCTTTAAATGGATCTAACGATTGGAATCTTTAATAAATTCCCGATAACATGTGCAGGCTTAGGCCCGCAACGCCACTAAAGCCCATCTAATGGTCTTTGGACAAGGTCCTACATTATCCCTCACCTGTGAACAATGAGGATTGTTCCCTCAACCATCTAACCTAAAAGGTTATTTTTTCGGTTCCCTATAGCCTCTGGGACTAGAGTTAGTGTAATAGTAGCCCTATCCCGAGGGCCACATTAAGTGAGAGAACTGCATCTCTTTCTGATCTAACCTTTCTCATTAAAGATGTCCTACCTACTAAGAGGTGGGGCTCCTGGAGAATCTACCCTCTGAAGGAAGATGTCTCTCTAGGTCTGCTAGAGCGTCTAAGGTCTATCTTCATAGAACTTCAGACTTCAGGAGGAACAGCTCTTTACAGGAGAAAACTTTGGATCAAACTATCCACTACAATTGAGGGCGAAGCTCACCTACCTTTTTCGCGGAGCGGATCCTGACAGTACTCCTGCAGATAAAAGATCCAAGAAAAGTTGCTTCATCACTGAACCTTTCAGTGTGTGGACTTCAGCCTCTTCGTTCACCTACTGATCGGAGGTTGTCCAATGCGTCTTACAGACACTATACTAAGCAATCTATGGATTGAAGCAATATGTGGTGGCGGCAGGTGCTATTTGGACCCTGTCGTCTAGCTCTGCGATGAACAGTAAATTGATTGGGACTATCAATTAAAAGGAGAAGGGGTCAGCAATTTTCGTGTGACCTCCCTTTAAATAAGTGTTGCCAAGGTAACACTAAATCTGTTCAGAATCTCAGGTGTGAAATTATACGGATACCACTAGTGCCGTGTGTACATAGTACATAGTGTTGTTAGACTACTTCATGTACAGAAATTATAAAGAAAAGTCTTGTTAAAAGATCTTTTCTTCAGTTTGAGAGTGGCACTCATCATTTCCCCCTTTCAAAAAGGGGAACATTATTTTTTGTGTATGTCTCTCGTATAATTTCCTTATCATGCTACATTCATTTAGCATGTAGTCATTTATTAGGAATAAATGTCTATTAAAATGCAGTTGCGTCCTAATTCGCCCAACGATTGCATGTTTTAAAATACCAGAGTTCCTTAACTTACTCATGTAAGTATTTCTCATATCATTGTATGCTTACAATCAATGGATGGGGACACTGATATTGGTTCCGCAATATATACAATCCTTGAGACCGGTTGTATTCTCAGTGTATACTTATGTTTGTTCATACAATATATGCTACCTTGAGGCCCTTTTCCTACGTCTAAAAATGACTCTTCCCTGCAGGGGGCAGGAAGCACTACCATTGTTATGCTTAGTGATGATGACGGATAACGGTAACGTCATTTGTCTCAATTGGCCCTTTTGGCCGTGGAAATATTGCCCCAAGGTTAAGGCACTAACACAAAACCACAGATACATTAATTCTCTGGTTTGCTTCCATTAGGACGTCATGGCTTGAGCCCAAAAAACGGATTTTGAGCGAAGCGAAAAATCTATTTTTGGGTGAGATGGCCATGACGTCCTAATGGACCCACCCTTCTTTTCTATGAAAAGATCTTCACGGTTTCCCCCCCTGATCTACTGCATCTGTAGCACCTTGCTCACCGCTACAAGGAATGACCGCCAGAGGGAGTTGGCGCGGTTTTGATACGATTGTAGTAGGGGAACCAGGGTAATCTTTGTTGCGTTTACCCTTCTATTCTGCCACGTTTTCCCCCTAGAGCCTAGAGGCGTAAAGGCTATTCGGGGTGCAGATTGCCATGTGGCGTGTCAAGAATACGTCCCCTGATGATATACGATACCCTTGAGAGTAATCTTAAAGGTACTCGCGCTAGAAGTTAGAATTCTGTGAAACCTTTTGTTTGATTCTCTGGGAATATCACTGTAGTCATATATACCCTTCGGAAGCTACTAAAGGAACCTTCCATTAGGACGTCATGGCCATCTCACCCAAAAATGGATTTTTCGCTTCGCTCAAAATCCGTTTATCGGTCATCGCCTGACCCCATACTAGATCGCTAGCTTAGCCCCTAGGCCAGAGCGCCTGTCACCAGTGTTCATGCATGATATATTCCAGTGATCCTAGGTTAAGTTATGAAGATAGTGGCATTATTTTATGATACTGTTTACTGTGATGCAAGTGTTTTCGCCTTCGGGGACCATATAGGGGATTGGTTTGATAGTGTGCCTTTCTAACCTAACCTAAATGTAGGACCCCTATATGCTCCCTTCACCCCCTGCCTTAGGGTATTCCCTCTGTGTGGCCTTGCTCCCCCTACCACGTAAGGGGATCAAGTCCGTATCAGAGTATTTATCGCTTCTCTGTCCTCCCTAAGGGAATGATCCCCAACGGCCTGTCCTTCCTCAATTGCTGAGGTTAGGTTACCTGACCTTCCTTGCAATTTGCGATATGTCTTCCAGCCTACCTAGCTTAGGGTTTAACATCCCTTCTCTAGGTTAGGCCTCGGGGGGGGGGGGGGGGGGCTAGTTCTGTGCTTTGCTTGAAACGGTACCCATGCACCGTTCTCAGCCAGGTTGCCTACCCTAGGCTAGGGAGCGTCCTCCCTTCCTTGGTGGCCGCTTTTGTACAGAGCCTCCCCTATGGAAGACCCTTCTTCTTCTCCCTCCCCCCCTATCCCTTGTATGGTCTAGCCTATACTTAGGTTAGCCTATACTCATCTGTCCCTTGTCCTACAACTCCTCCTTAGGGTGGAGTGACAGGGCTATCTTGAGTCCCTGTGAGCAGTCCGCTCTGGTACATATACCCTTCATAGCGTCCTATGGGGTTAGCCACTGGAAGCGTTTTGTCCGCAGGGGTTCTCCCCCCTCTTGGGTGTTCCCTGGCCCTCACTTGGGCTACTCTGGTACCTGGCCGCCTGCCGGCCCCCTGCCATTGGGTGATAGGGCTAGCCTCTATCATGGGTACACTCATTCAGGTGGGATGCTATAGGGGTTCATAACCTTACCCCTCCATCCCTCCTTCTGTCTCTCTTCCTGTCCTGGTGCCGGTCCCTTGCCGCCTCTACTGCCGGCGATACCGCCCTCCCTTGGTGACACATTGCTAGTATCCTCCCTAGTCGACAGTCCTCCACGTGCCGGAGGGCTGCCGCCTTCCGTCGGTGTGTAGCCGATGGCCTACCCTTACTCTACCTAGCTTCGGTCGTTCGTCCTTCGGGCCGGCCTCCGGCGTGCCGGCATCGTTTGCCGGCGATCCGGGTATGCTATATCCCCCTTCCTTATCCTATGACCTTGTCACCAAGCCGGCAGCCCCCGCCGGCGGCCGCCAACCTGGCATTACACCTGACTTCTCTATGTGTCTTCCCTAATGCCAGAAACTCTGCTGGAGCGGCCTTCCGGAGACGCCAAGAGACTTGCACCCCTTCTCCCAGCTATCAACTCCATGCTGATAGCCCTACACCGCAACCAGAGAGCTTGGCTACCCCAATGGATTGGTATTGTCTTACCGTTCTATTAATGGCCATGCTGTCTTCTTGCATATCACAATTTTCCAGCATGCTGTGTGTATCTTAGCACAGCTGGTTGCCGGAAACCGTTGCCCTATGGGGTCTTCTACAACCCCCCATACTAATGGCCTGAGTGGTCTCAGTCCTTGATTTACATCTTAGGCAATTCCTGCTAGAATTACCTTCTGCCTTCCTTGGCGATCTATGAAGAATTCTGCCTTGTGTCCTCGGTCACAAACAAATTGCCTACTGATAAGGTTACGGTAACCAGCTGGGCGGGATACACAGAGTATGTGTCTATCTACTTCATTTCCCGCTCCACTCTCTAACATTACAATGTTATTAATTAATTAATGTTAAGGTAAAGTTAACTACTTAATATTTAACTTTAGAGTAATATAAGTCATTTGTATGACTTCCGTATACTCATGTTCTCCTTCTCTTACAGGAGGAGTACGTGAAATGTGACCACAACTTCTGTGGAGTGAAGCGCCCGCACTTCTACGGGCACACGGCGTGTAGGACCCACGCCCCCTGCGCCAACAAGAAAGGCGATCTGAAGTTTTGGGACCCGCAGCACTGTACAGTCTGCAAGGACCGCCTGGTCGAAGCGTTCGACAATCCTCCTTCAGCGGAGGTTAGGGACTCTTCTCGAGAGAAGCTACGCAAGTGGGTGCGTGGCTTCCAGAAGAACGCCACCGGACCATATCTCGCCACCGAAGATTTGAGGGCCTTGCTTTTCCCGAAGGCATCCCCAGACTCAGTGGTCCTCAAAGATCAGATTCCCACCGGATGTAGTCATGGCTCAGTCCATGCACGAGTGCCGTTTGGATGCCGACAACGCGGAACGTATGTCGGAAGTGTCGGAGAACACGGAGAGGAACCTCATGGGCGACGAACTGGACTATGAGGAAGATCAGGTGGAATACACTGAGTCGGAGCAGGAGGTCGCTCCAACATCCACCCCCACACCGACTCCTACACTGACGGATGTATCACTCCCGTCTACATCTGCTACCCCGGATCCCACCCCATCCAACGCCCAGGAGATCTTCAAAATACTTGAGGCTCTCATGGATAAGAAACTCCGCGAGAAGAATGAGTTCTTCAAGTCCAACATGGGAAGTTCGAAGCAGCCGAAAAGGATTTCAGTTAAGGACCTCCCTGCATGCTCGGATACTAACCCCTGGAGGTATGCCGAGCACATGTCGATCACTACGGGCAAGATCTTCATATGCGAAAAGGTCGGCTCGATCGCGCTGGAAGAAGTGGAATTCTTCCCAAACTTTGAGGCTTACCCGGACTGTTACGTCCGACTTAGATCTGAACCTGCCTCTAAAGAAGAGACCGAACCGAAGGAGGTTATAGTGTTCGAACTCCCGAAGGCCCAGGCTATGCTGGCCAATACAGTGAAAAGTAGGGGCTTCACCTGCTCAAAACTACCGGCGCTTAGCAAGAAGCACCCTACCTACGTCGCACCAGACGATGCGACCTTCCCCTTCTTGGAAAAGGCCTTCACTGCGGTGCATAAGGCAGTGGAAGAAGGAAAACCTTGCCCTGCACTGGAGGAGTGCAGACCCTTCTCCCTGACTACTCCCCCTGATGTTAGACACTGGAAAGATGTCCAGTCAACATTTGTAGTGGGAAAACTAGAACCTGACGTCGCTGGTCGTCAGTTTAACGAGGACCTCCCAAAACTTAATGACCATCTCCTTCGTCGGGAACATGATACGAAGGAAAGGCTCGCCGCATCTATGTCCCTCCAAGTACAGTTCGAAGTCATGGCCGGTGACACTAGGGTCCCTGACTACTACATGGTTCTCGCCAAAACACATTTGGCGACCGTAGTAAAGGATCTGTACAGCTTCACGAAGGCTCGTAGAGCCTGTCGTGAATTCGTGTTCTCAAGTGCTACAGTGAGACACGAACCCCGGAGGCTGATTTCCTCCAACATCTGGGGTAAGCACCTCTTTCCCTCCTCCCTAGTGAAAGAGATCACCGACAAGGCCGCCACGGAGAACAGGAACCTTCTCCACAAATGGGGCATGTCGAAGAAAAGGAAATCCTCTCAGGACGACGGCCCTCAACCTAAGAGGAAACCCACAAAACCGAAACCCCAGCAACGTCAACAGAGACGGCAGTTTCCGGGATCCGCTACTCCCCAAGTGGCAGCTCAGCCACAGCAGACCTTTCAACTGGTCACCCAACCGGTCTTGTCACAGTCGCCGGTCTTCACCCCTGCTTTTGAGCAACAGTCAACTACCTTTCGTCCCAAAGGTAGAGGCTCAAACAGAGGTGCAGGCAGAGATGCATCTCGCCATCCCTCCAGAGGCAGAGGAGGAAAGGGAGCTAGCGGCCGAGGTAGTAAGCCCTCGGGAAACCAGAAGCAATGAAGTGCTTCCGGTGGGAGGAAGACTCCGCCAATTCCAGGATCGTTGGACCTTCGATCCCTGGGCACACAGCATCGTCAAGAAGGGTCTAGGCTCGAGCTGGACTCAACCACCCCAACCTTCCAGCAATTCTTCCAACAGTCAACCCCCCTTCTGGAAGAATATGTCCTAGAACTCTTGAACAAGAAGGTGATAAGGAGGGTAAAGTCAACCAGGTTCCAAGGGAGACTGTTTTGCGTCCCCAAGAAGGACTCCGATAAACTCAGAGTCATTCTAGACTTATCCCCCCTCAACAAGTTCATAGCGAACAACAAGTTCAAGATGCTAACTCTTCAACAGATAAGGACCCTTCTGCCTCAAGGGTCCTACACGATCTCCATAGACCTGGCGGATGCCTACTGGCACGTTCCAATGAACCACCACGCTTCCTCCTACCTAGGATTTCGACTCCAAAGGAAAAGCTACGCTTTCAGGGCCATGCCCTTCGGCCTCAATGTGGCCCCACGGATCTTCACAAAGCTGGCAGACGCCATCGTTCAACAGCTCCGCCTCCGCGGCATCCAGGTGATGGCCTACTTCGACGACTGGCTGGTCTGGGCTCCATCGCCCGAAGATTGTCTAAGATCCTGCAACAAAGTCACCCAGTTTCTGGAACACCTGGGATTCAAGATAAACAGAAAGAAATCGTGCCTCTCTCCAGCTCAGAAGTTCCAATGGTTAGGAATCCAGTTGAATCTTCAGTCACACCGCCTTTCCATTCCCCAGAAGAAAAGGAAGGAAATAGCAGGGTCTGTCAAAAAACTGCTGAAATCCAAACGGATCTCAAGACGTCAGCAGGAACGAGTTCTAGGCTCTCTACAGTTCGCCTCAGTGACAAACCCAGTGCTGCGTGCACAGCTAAAGGATGCCGCAGGAGTCTGGAGACGTTCTGCATCCATCGCTCGAAGAGACCTCAAGAGACGGCTCCCAAACAGACTTCGGTTACTCCTCAAGCCGTGGTCGGAAGCAAAGGCCCTGAAAAGGTCCACCCCTCTTCAACATCCACCTCCATCACTCAACATCCACACGGACGCTTCGCTGGAGGGTTGGAGAGGTCACTCCCACCAAAAACAGGCTCAAGGAACATGGTCTCCCCTATTCAAGACGTTTCACATCAACATCTTGGAGGCCATGGCGGTCCTTCTCACTCTGAAGAAACTCTCTCCGCCTTCCTCGATCCACATTCGTCTAACCCTGGACAACTCGGTGGTAGTCCGATGTCTCAATCGCCAAGGCTCAAGATCGCCCCAGATAAATTAGGTGCTTCTCCCAATCTTCCGTCTGGCAGAGAAGAAGAAATGGCACCTGTCTGCAGTTCACCTACAAGGATTCTGCAACGTGACGGCGGACGCTCTATCTCGGACAAGCCCGATAGAGTCGGAATGGTCTCTAGACGCAAGATCCTTCTCCTTCATCTCTCACCAAGTCCCAGAACTTCAGATCGATCTCTTCACAACGAGCGACAACAATCAACTTCATCGTTATGTGGCCCCGTACGAGGACCCCAAGGCAGAAGCAGTGGACGCCATGTCACTGGATTCGAACAGATGGTCCAGGATCTACCTGTTCCCTCCCACCAACCTTCTGCTGAAAGTCCTCTCCAAGCTGAGAACCTTCAAAGGGACAGCGGCCCTAGTGGCTCCCAAGTGGCCCCGGAGCAATTGGTACCCCCTAGTCCTGGAGCTACATCCCACGCTGATCCCTCTCCCGGGCCCAGTTCTCTCCTAGCAAGTACAGAAGTCGACTGTCTTCGCTTCATCATCGAAAGTCAGGGACCTTCATCTCATGATTTTCTCTCCCTAGCCGCGAAGAAGAGGTTTGGGATCTCGAAGAAAAGTCTAGACTTCCTCGAGGAATACAAGACCGAATCCACACGACGGCAATACGAATCATCCTGGAGAAAGTGGGTCTCATTTGTCAAGGCAAAAAATCCTACGGAAATCACCATTGATTTTTGCATGTCCTTCTTCATTCACCTTCATGGACAGGGCTTAGCAGCCAACACGATTTCTACCTGCAAATCGGCCTTGACTAGACCACTACTGTACGCCTTCCAGATTGATCTGTCCAGCGACATCTTCAATAAACTGCCGAAGGCATGCGCTCGTCTACGCCCAGCACCCCCACCAAAACCTATCTCCTGGTCCCTGGACAAGGTGCTCCATTTCGCCTCCAACTTGGACAACGATTCGTGCCCTCTCAAGGATCTGACTCAAAAAGTTATATTTCTTTTTGCTCTTGCCTCAGGAGCCCGAGTCAGCGAAATAGTGGCATTATCAAGAGACGAGGGTCACATCCTGTTTACAGACTCAGGAGACCTTACCCTCTTCCCGGATCCGACGTTTCTTGCAAAAAACGAACTACCCACCAAAAGATGGGGCCCTTGGAGAATCTGGCCCCTGAAAGAAGATGCCTCTCTATGTCCGGTAGAGAGCCTCAAGGTCTATCTTCGTAGAACTTCTGACTTTGGTGGAGGCCAACTCTTCAAAGGAGTAACATCGGGTAGCGACCTGTCACTGAAACAACTAAGAGCGAAAATCACCTACTTCATTCGCAGAGCGGATCCTGACAGTACACCCGCAGGTCATGATCCTAGAAAAGTCGCATCGTCTCTGAATTTTTTCCAGAGCATGGATTTTGAAAGCCTCAAGAGTTTCACAGGCTGGAAATCCTCGCGTGTTTTCTTCAAGCACTACGCGAAGCAAGTGCATGAAGTCAAACATTTCGTAGTAGCCGCAGGTAGTGTTATGAAACCTGCAATTAACTCTGCATAGAACAGTGAGTTACTTGGGACTTTAACTCTTCGGGTGCCTATGTTGACCCTCGTGTGATACGTAGTGATTTCAGAGACACTTAGTGTTTTTCATAGACTGTTCTTTACAAGGTGAAATGTCATAGTCGTCACATGAGTGCCGCATGCCTAGAGCATGATGTGTTTTTTTTCCTTATTAAAGACTGACATTCCTATGGAACCTGTGCCTTCTAATAATTTGAAATTTTCTTTCAGATTCAAGAGCGAAGTCTTTCATTACTATGTACATTATAATTTAGTGTAAATTAATTTTACATCCCTTATTGCATTTATTTTACTATATCCTGCAATTGTGAAATAAAATTTCTATTTTATTACTTGTGCGTCTCACTCCGCTCCTACTCATACTATGAAATACATGGTTGTCAGTTTCATTATCCCCTTTCTTTTAAAATAATGAAGAATAATAGGTTCAATCCATATTATATACTCACCTATGCTGTGTAATATTCCTAACTGAATACTTACTTGCGCTATATCTTCGAGACCAGATCGTTCTCTTGCTACGAAATGCAGTGCCTAACCACCACTTTTCTGTTATTGAGAATGTTCCTATATGAATATCAATCATTCTGTCTTGTCTCCGAGTTCTTCACGTTCTCCCCGCAAGGTGGGTAGCCCTTCGATGACCACTTTGATCTTCGGCATGGTCCGTTGGGACTTCTCTGCCAAGGGGGGCAGGAAGTTACATCCCCACGGAACCTCTATCGAGGTCACTATGCTTACCTTATTCAAAGCCCTCGGCACTTACTCTACAAGGGGAAATCTACCACGATACATTGATTCTCTGGTATTCTTCCATCAGGACGCCATGGCTTGAGCCCAAAAAACGGATTTTGAGCGAAGCGAAAAATCTATTTTTGGGTGAGATAGCCATGGCGTCCTGATGGACCCTCCCTGCTACTTTCGTCCAGCCTTTCAGGCCCCACCCTGTCCTACTGTATCATGGTGATCGGCAAGCAACTGGCATCAGGATGAGGACGGACGTGACGTCATTTAGCAATGGCGCCCGTTTGTTTACGTTTCGAGTACCAAAAGTAGCCACGGACGAGTATAGCTGTGGAACGGCTCCCCAGCTATTCTCCGCCCCTCCATATCCAAGTGTTAACTCTGTGTGGGGTGCAGATAGCTATGTGGCGCGTTAATACATGCGTCCCCTGTTGATATACGATGTCTTAAAGGGAAACCTTTAGGATACTCGCTCCAGAAGTTAGAATTCTGTGATAACCTGTGGTTAAATTCTCTGGGAATATCTTAGTAGTTAATATACCCAAGGAAGCTACCTATAAGGAACCTTCCATCAGGACGCCATGGCTATCTCACCCAAAAATAGATTTTTCGCTTCGCTCAAAATCCGTTTTTGCAGGTTAGTGGCAGTTAGGTTTTTACTGAATGAGCCAAATGATTGTACAGCATTTCATTAAGTTTAGTGGAGTTTAGTCTTCTTATAAACATTTAATGTGCAGTTTTTGTAGGGCCTGGAACAAATTAAGCTATTTACATTTAAAAGGCGACTACGGAACCAATTAATTTCGTGTTGTGATTCATTACTGTATCAGGTTACACAAGGAACAATGGTACCCACCTACAGCCAGGAGGTCAACCTGCAGTGTTTCTTAGATGATGAAACCCCAAGAGAGGGGAGAATGAAGGATGAAGAGGCCAGTTACTCAAACATTCTTCCTAGACTTACTACCATGTAACATCTGTCCTCAACTGACTGCTATTTGTCCTACAAGAAAGCTGAGGTGTTCTTGACCACATTTTGTGCACCCACCTCAGGACCTATTGAAAAGGTATATACTGTAGTTTCCTGTGGGGTTACATCTTCCAGGTAGTGGGCTGTGATTGTAGTTTGCCGTTTCCGCACACCCACTTGTAATACCTGCATCACTGAATAGTTCTTTTTGAATGCCAGGGATGTGCTAAGTTGCTAACACAAATGACGTCATGAGCTCTAAGTCTACAGTCGGGACAAGTGGAGTCTGTTGGTAAGCAGTGAGAGCATGGTGATGGCAGCAAGAGCGATTGGTGTATGGTGTACAAGTAACAAAAAAATTAAGTCATACAGGCTAAAAGAAAATACTCATGTATTGTTATTGCTGTGTGCTGGTAAAAAATGAAGAAGAAAATTTGGTGCAAAGAGTGTTTGCAAAGGTGACAAAATTTTGGAAGTCATGTTACAACATTACGGAAGTTGCAAAATGAATCAAAAGTTGATTTCATATATTACATGAGAATACTGTAGATCCAAATATGTTTTACAATCATATCTCTAAACTGGAGCCTACAATCACCAAACAGGCTACTATTATGAATTATAAGACTAGTTTTTGTGTTGAAGCCCTTTTACAGGCAGCATTACTTCATCTGTCAACAAGATGCAACTACAGTATACAGAACTTTGATACACATTACAACAGGGATTTAAAAGCATAGTTTGTGTAAAATAATACCCAAAACTTGCAGAGAGATCTATGAAGTCCTAAAAGAAATTTCTTTGACTTGCTAATTTACTGCATTTTTTGTCTATGTTAATGCAGACAAGTGCTAGTTTTAGCTTTACTCTTTCCATAGTTATTTTAGAAATTGCTGCAACCTGTGCATCACAAATTCTCTCTAAAAAAAATATTGGTCCTCACATCCCAAGGGCTGGGGGGATGTTTATACAACTATCAAGTTTAAAGTTGCCTCATGAGTCCAATAAAGCTTGGACATGCTTAAACTTTAAAGTAGAGGAAACAGAAATGGTATATCACTGGCATTGGTGAAAAGCGTAACTTCATATGTCAGGCAATGACATTTCTCCATTGCTTAACCACCAACAAGCACAGCTCCCATTACTTCAGTAATCATACAAAAAACCTATACAGAACTTTACTTGCTGCTTCTACACTTCTGACATCACCTTAAAGTTTGTTGAGCAAAGTTTGTAGGGTATATAGAGCCTAAGGCTCGCTCCATCACCTGCCTGATCCAAGAAGAGATAGAGTTTTTGGTGACAATCATCTTAACTTTTCCCATGCATACTAACAGAGTCTTTTGACCTTTGGACGACCTCTGGCAGTTCGTTTTGAGATATTTCCTCAGCACCTTCACAGGGAATAGTATCAGTACCTCTGGATTATTTGTTACTGAACAAAGACTCTCAACCTGGAAGGACCTAAATCTAGGATCCGCTGCAGCTGGATTTTGAGTCTTAGCCACAAACTTAGGGGTGAAGCTGAGTATCACTTGGCCCCATCCTTTAGAATGGGCAACATTGTAGGACAGACCATGTAGCTCGCTGACTCTTTGCAGAGGCCAGGGCTAACAGGTAAACTGTCTTTAAGGACATGTCACAGTCTGATCACTTAAGAGATGGTACCACTTTGATCAGAGCGGATCATCTGTAAGCCGAACCTGCTTGACGGAACTGAGAGCATTTCAAGAATACAATTATGCCCACTTTAATTATAATGGCAGGCAAACCAGACACAATGCCAAAAGTCTTATTTAGAAAAACAAGCTCCCCCCTGGAATCCAAGGGCCAATTTTTTTACATGAAATAGTTCTGAGTGCCAATATGGGAACAAAGTATTGATACTCCTTTAGTCCAGTCATCAGTAGGTAGCTGGCAAGACCACCACAGCTCTTAGGAATACACAGAGGGGTAGAAAAAATTAACATACGCTTGACCATCAGCAAATAATTTTCGAAAAAAGAACTGCTATTGAATTTTTCCTTATGGCTTAATACTCTCACAATTGGTTTCGAAAACCCCATTCCCAGTAATGGTATCCCTTCCAAAAAATCTAGACAATGAAAAGGGGAAGAGTGGTTGGACAGCAAGGTGGGAGTCAGTTGATAAAATATCAAGAAGGTTGAAGTAATAATAAGCAATAGAAAAAGTATGAGAAATTTTGAGTCACACTGAGGCAAAAATATTCCCAGTTTTTAGTGCCCTCTTGCTCTTCAAAAGGCTTCAACAAGGAAATTATATCATGTGTTGAAACCAAGTGACTGTCAAGGCACTCTCTCGTTAATAGGGAATTGGTCTCACAGGTCCCAATGCTGGGCTACATGGCCCGAATTCATAAATTCATATATCCCATAGAAGGGAGAGCAGAAAAAGAGGGATCATGGGAGCTACCATATGCACAAGACTCATTGTTATCAGAAAAATCAGAAGAAGAGAAATTGGCAATGTTTAAAAAGTGAAAGTAAAATAGATAGGAGAGACTGAAAACCATGTACACAAAGTTAAGCTAATGGTGACTAGACATGGAACCAAACGGGAGAAATTGGCAAATGGTGTCACAAGAGCTGCTCTGAATTACAAAATCTACATAGAGTAAGAGAATTTACATGAACAAAACATGTAACAAGAGCAAAAGGAGAAAGCAGAAGGATTAGGAATCTTATAGTTATACTTGGACAAGTCTTAGAAGTGTAGTGCATCTGTGTTACATTGGAAACACCAAGAACTGTGAAGCAGGAGCCACAAGAGTACTGTAGTAAGAATAAGAATGGCAGCAACATTTAATATAGAGAGACTGCCAGACATTATGGGAAGGAAAATGTTCCATTAGTTGAGAGAGAGCAAAGTCTTACAATAGGTAATATTCTTTACAGCAGAAATTGAGGCACTGACAAACAACAGGGAAGTTATTTTGATAACGTGTTACCTTAGAATGTAAGATTCAAGGATTTGGAGTATAAGAGGAAGACCATATTACAAAATGAAGAACTGATGGAAAGATTTGGTGCCTATAAGCTGTATTCAAAGTTTAAGATTGAGATAATTTAGGCAAGTGATGAGAAGGGATGAGGAGTTATTCAGAACAGTAAATATGAAAGTAGAAGGATGAAAATTATAGGAAATGGTAATCCTGGTAGATGCAGCCCTAAGAAGACAAGATTACTGTACAAGAAAGGAAAGTGCAAAGCAATCGATTTAATTCTAACCCTGTAAAGGGAAGAGATAATGTAAAAACTGTAGTACCATATCAGATGAGCTAATATAAAGTGAATAAAGGGGGCAATATTCCTAGGAAAGGGGGAACGAGCAGGAAATTGGCATCCATGTTGACCTAACCCACAACCATTGAGGAAGTACAAAAAAGTTTAGTGTAGGAGCATGTGAATCTTAGTCTGTAGGAATACATTAAAAGTAATGAAGTTGTAGAAGGCTTTTGTGTTATAAGCAGGTGGGAGTGAGTGGATAGGGAACACAATACAGTATGTACGAGATAGGCCATAAATTTAGTGAGTTAGGTCAACGCGACTTAGATCAAGCTTTGCGTCGATACTTGCATTGTATCGGGATCGACCATCCTGCATAGTAGAGCCGAGGTGGAAAGAGTCCTAGTTCATTTCTGAAATCAGTTTTTGCACTGGGTAGAGCAATTATGAGGTAGTTAGGGCAAGAAAAATGCTCTGCAAAAATACAAGCTATCTAAGCCTACACCACAACAACAAAAATCAAATGATGGGGTATAGGATCAAGATGTATAGTGAAGAAGGGGATCTCATAGCGTGGTTAACCAATGCCAAGATGGTATAGACTTTAATGGTACAGTGCTTGGATGGGTGCACCCAATCAATGTATCAGCAGCACATGGAAAACGTAATGGCTAGCTGAAGCAGGCTTTAACATCGAGTTCAGTGGTAAGATATGGGTAGTTGGCAAGCTGAGGTACAATGGGAAGTTGGTAACGTTTTCGCCAAAGAAATATTACGATTGGCCGGACTAGCTAGGTACAAGGGTGAAGGGTAGAAACAACTGTTAAGTTGGCATTCATGTGTGGGTTTCTGGACCATATCTTGGCAGAGCTGCATAAAGTGCCTGATTTTGAGTCCATGCCCATAGACCAACTGGTGATGAAGGCTACAATAATGGTGTTTTTTAACACATCACGCATTGCTACAGTGTCTCCAAAAGTGGTAGTCATAGGCCAGTTACAGAGCCGGCTCTCTGAATGGAGTGATGATCGACTTGGTGGATGGGGAGAGGCTCTGAAGTTTAGAAGGAAGTGCTTCCAATATTGAGGCCCTTATACGGCAAGGAAATGTAAGGAACCAAACCTAGCTGTAATTTTCTACCCCTAAGGCAGGGTACAACACAATGGTGCACCCAAGAAAATGACTAGATGGGGGCTGGTGCACCTTCAGCCACTCTTTCCGACAGGTAAATGTGCTTCCTAGCTCTCTGCCATTAGTTGAGGTCAAAATAAGTGGAATGGGGTGAGGGCCCTCAGTGACAATAGCTATTGGACTACAGTACGGGCTTCACAGTTAGTTGATAGCTGTAGGGGAGAACAGAACCCAATGACATTTTATAGCAGGGAAGTTAGAAGCAGGGATGCGAGTAAGGTAGACTTGATAGACCATGAGAGGGTAGTGAGGGTGAATGTCATTATAGTTGAAAGCATAATTGTGGAATGGACGCAGTGATGTGGATGGATGTGACTTGCCAACTGGGGGTATAACTGTAAGTGAGAATGAAGTGAGGTTTGGATGGGCTGCATATGCAATGAATATAGAAAGTAAGTGTGAGGATGGTTGGGCTTAGCTAGCAAGCATTAGAATGGAGCCTGTCCTTTTTACGATCGAGGACCTGGACATCCTTGTTTAGTCTGATGAACACCATTGGACGGTCAAGTACTTCCGGAAAGATGGGAAGCATTCTATGCTAATGAACCAGGTGAGCTGCTATGAGCATTCATTGGAAGGAGGCAATAAACAAAAATTTGAAAAGGGGAATTGATGGATGGACTGTACATGATATAATGGAGTCGTGTAGAAAGGAGGGGGATAGAGGGATGCTGCCACTGATAGCAGTCATGGAGGCAACAAAAGGTAAAGTGCATTTGGTACTGTACTTCCGAAAACTGAATAATTATGTACAATATCACACTGGCAATAATACCACAGATGTTTGTGATGAGACCATATGGGAGTAGAGACAGATGATGGGACCACTATCATTCTTGACCTGATGTTACCCTACTGCAGCTCCATGTATCCAAAAGGCTGAGGAAATGTCAGCTGGAGAAGTACAAGGGTAAGATTTTGGAGGAGGCTACTTGGTTGAAAAAAAGGACAATTGGAGTCATAACAGTGTGGTAAAGCTGAATGCAGTGCTGAAGAACATCCAATTAGCATTAAAATGAGGACTGCAGAACTTTGAGCTTAAAACGGATTCAGCCACAATGTTCAGCCGGTTTAAGTCGGTGAACACAGCCGAAAAGAAGGTATGTAAATAAGGGGCATCAGAAATGATCCTAGAGCATCAACTGAGAATCCTTGGAGAACTGGTTAAGAAATTTTAGTTGAAACTATACACCTTATTTGCACCCTCTGAAAATAACAAGGCAGATGCACTAGCCAGGGTAAAGAATGCCCGGTTGGGAGAGCCAGAGGAGACTGCAAATGAAGCAGCTAGAGTGTATTGTTCTGCAGCACTGGATTTACTGGAGATACATCGGAAGCACCATATAGGGGTATATAGGACCTTGCCTCGGCGTCAATGACCTTCAATGTCAGGCTGCCAGAGAACTTCAAATCATTCATTCATTCTTCCTGATTAAAAGAATCAGCCCTGGCATCACAAAGGAAGCTGTGCTGCAAGTACTCTAAGGCTATGACAAATGTTAGTCAACCGACCTGTCGTCTGGGGCCTACGAGTCTAGAGAAATTTGGGTTGAAACTACCTGGACAAGGCTGGCCATAGATATAAAACTTTATAAGTGAGGCCTGTATCTTTCAATGATTGATTATAGCCCAGTCAGTGTGGCGATCTATAAGGAACTTTGGACTGAGACAGTGTCTGAAATTGCTGGTGTGTTAGATGGAATGTTATAGAAGAGGGGTCCAGCATTTGTGGTACTGATGGACAACAGCGCTGCTTTCTTTTCGGAATCTTTTTAAGAGCAGCTCACTCCATGGAAACTGTTCTGGTATAACATTTGCCAAAATCAGGATAGGATGACATCCATGCCTCAATGGACAGAGCTCTGTTACAAGTGTCAACACCTTAGTCAGGAATCTGGGGACATCATAGTCAGATGGACCCGCAATCATTAAGGTTAGAGACGAGGTATAGGTAAAGCAACCAAATGCCAGTTATATAACTCAAAGGTAGTAGGTTGGCCAGGGCACCAGCCACCCGTTGATACTACCGCTAGAGTTATGGAGTCCTTTGACTGGCCAGACAGTACACTGGATCCTTCACTCTGGTTGCAGTTCTTTCCCTTTGTCTACACATACACCGAATAGTCTGTCCTATTCTTTACAGATTCTCCTCTGTCCTCATACACCTGACAACACTGAGATTACGAAACAATTCTTCTTCACCCGAGGGGTTAACTACTGCACTGCAATTGCTCAGTAGCTAATTTCCTCTTGGTAAGGGTAGAACAGTCTCTAGCTATGGTAAGCAGCTCTTCTAGGAGAAGGACACTCCAAAATCAAACCATTGTTCTCTAGTCTTGGGTAGTGCCATAGCCTCTGTACCATGGTCTTCCACTGTCTTGGGTTAGAGTTCTCTTGCTTGAGGGTACACTCGGCACACTATTCTATCTAATTTCTCTTCTTCTTGTTTTGTTAAAGTATTTATAGTTTATATAGGAATTATTTATTTCAATATTGTTACTGTCCTTAAAATATTTTATTTTTTCTTGTTTCCATTCCTCACTGGGCTATTTTCCCTGTTGGGGCCCCTGGCCTTATAGCATTCTGTTTTTCCAACTAGGGTTGTATTTTAGCAACTGATAATAATAATAATAATAATAATAATAATAATAATAATAATAATAATAATAATAATAATAATAATAATGGAGATGATGTAGGGCAACTGATGTCCACTCCTGGAACAACATCTAAGGGAACAGCATGCTGCAATACTGTACATCCTAGACGTGAGAAATTGTGGACTGGTTGGAGAATGACACAAGTGAGCCATAGCATGAAGGGAAAGTGACAGTGCAACAACCACACAGAGCGACAAGTTCCTGATTCGATGAATGACTATAGGAGATGGATATCGAGCCTATGGAATGTTGAGCATAAATGGGAGGTTACCAATGTTGATCTGGTACATAATGATTGTGGGTATGTCTGTGAGGCTATCGTGAGATCAGGGGGGCATGTGGTATGAGCAAAGGGAACTGGTGTAAAGGATGAACGAAAGGGGAAACAAGCGGGAAATTAACTACTCTACATTGTTGCCCTGATCCATGACCAGCGAGGATAAATGGAATTATGAATGTAGTAGCATGCAAGTCTTAGTTTGTATTACTACATCAGAGTAGTGAAATTGTAGCAAGATTTTCTTATATAAGTGTGTGCAAGTGTGTGGACAGGGAACAGAATGCTAGTATCGCCATAAACTTAGTGAGTTAGGTCAACAAGACTTCATTCAAGTCTGCATCAATATCTTGATCATCAAAGGTCAAAGGGTATCAACCACCCAGAGTAAAAGAATCTTTCATAAGAATTCTATAATCCGTACATTATCATTCACACAAGTTGACAAAAGCAATGATGATGATAATATTAATAACAATACTGTTATGATAATAATTGGTGGTTGCAAACCTCCAACAAGACAGAGAAACCAATCTCCCCCAAAAATCCCCCTTTCCCTCTTTACATTCCCATTTTTGTCAAAATTTAGTAATGTCAAGAATGCATCTCCATTTTCTTTTAAAGTTTCGTACTCATTCCTCTTTTGGTATAATTTTGCAAATAACCGTACAAAGAGAACTTGAATGATAAGATTATGTCTACCTCCTTATCAGAGTTGACATATTACTCATTTTAAGTGCATATAAGTTATAGAGAAACTACCTAATGATACTAATGTACATCATAGAACACAACAGTAAGCCTGCTACTGGTCATCTCACTGCAGCCGCCATTCATATTTTATGATGAATGAAACCAGGAGTATCTAAGTTACTTTAAAATAAAAGTTATAATGTAGTGTCTTGTCGATATTATAAAAAAAAGGAGGTTTGTAATTAAAATATAAAGCTGAAGAATATTGAAGACTGGGATGTTTAAAAAAATATGATGTCTCATTTTCCTTTTCTTAAGGCCAGATGGAATTTCGTTTAATAGATCTTTGCCCCTTAGACATACAAAACCCCTTCCCCACAGCTTAATGAGGCTAGAACTATAACATATACAACTGTGAGTGCCTCACAGAAATGAGGTCTTAAGTTATTTTACTCTAAGTTCCTTTAAACCCTTAAATCTTAGTTGATTGAAGAAAATATGTCTCGTCAAATCCCAGTTCCATCTAGGATGCTGTTATTTTTTTCTCATTTCACACTTTTGTGTGTTCCCAGAGTAAAATGTATGTCCCACAACCTCTAAATGTCATCCTTACCCATCCACCACCAAAGTCAATCACTGCATAATGTTCCTTTTCTTCTTATATTCTTTTCACCATGTATCTTGGTTATATAAAATTACTCAATTTATATAGAAACGTTCATGAGCATATTTTGCCCTCCATGCATACTGTAGTACTGTTTACCACTAAACGAAAAATACGGACGAGTGAGTATACCATAAGATTATAAATTACGTTTTCTTTAAAAAACCAAACTTGTTAACGTTTTCAGTGGCTCTAACACCAAACATAAACGTTTCTACGGACAAAGAAAAAATGTAAATATTAAAGACAACTGAGACAAACGAAGTAATAAGTTAAAAGTTTTTTAAGAACTCACCCCTAAACCAGAAGAATTGAGGTTACTTAGCACAAGAGTAAAGAAGTAGCCTTCGACATATCTATCGGTCAAGCCCACGGATGTACGGCGATATTTGCCTCATATTTCTTTAATTTCTTTTTTTATTCCTTCTAAATCTTCTATGTTTTGCATAATTATCTCATAAATATCGTTTTATATTACGCACAATTATCTTACAAATTTTACATTTTAGTGATCCAAGGCCTTCGCCGTTTCAACGGCACATCAATTTAGATAAACAATAACAAACGTTCGAAACTCGGCCTTTCCACTACCTTTGGAGTTGACATGCAATAGTTGTTCTCGGGTAATTACTAGATAAACTGGTTATGGTACTTGCAGATAAAATCCATTTCGTCAAAATTAATGCACCATATATTAATCGTGCATTTTAGCGAATTGTTATCTTGTAGTGCATGTTTCCCTTTGGTAGCCTAATGGGTTTTATCATAGTTACGGACGGGAAAAGCTTTCCTACAAAATATAAACTTTTTTTCTACAGAAAAACTCCGTATTCTTCGAAACTTCGAAAATGACACATATCATTTGGTTAAATCACTTTATTTACTACAAAAAAAAACATGGTTCAAAATGTTTCCCCGTCCGTAAATATAATTTTACCGCCTAATGCCCCTTGTAGAACATTAGGAGCCACATTGATTTACCTAACGGTTCTGGATTGAATAAAACGAATTTTAGTGCTAAAATGGACGATAACAGAATTCTCCACTGGAAAAAAAAATGAAGGAAATGCATGCTTTGCAAGGTTACCTCACCCCAGAGGACACATCCCATACAATTCGAGATTGGAATGCTATAAACTTGTCGACTTCTTTAGACTCCTACTGGCATTTTATTTCCTCTGGGGTGAGTTGAATTGAATATAGGATTTAGGCAACAGTGCTTGGCTTAATGCCTAAATCCTATATTCAATTCAACTCACCCCAGAGGAAATAAAATGCCAGTAGGAGTCTAAAGAAGTCGACAAGTTTATAGCATTCCAATCTCGAATTGTATGGGATGTGTTTAGGTGGATATACATATATAACCATTAATACTTTCAGAGCAAATAGGAGGGGTTGCTGGTGTATTTTTGAGTGTTCTGAATGATTTATCGGTTAATAACTGTTGGAAATTTGTAGTTTTAAATTGTTAAGAAGACTGAGATGAAAATATGCTTGAAAAAAAATATTTCACAATAAAGCAAACATGAGTGAGACCTTACCTAAAATTTCCCACCTAACTAAGCTTAAGATGCCTTATCAAAAAAAAAAAACACAGAGCGGGGTACAACCTTCCAGAACTACGAGTAAAATTATAGTACAGTATTATACAGTGTCCCTAGTGAAAAAACGGCAATTCTGGTGTACATCTAAATTCCATATTTAAATGTTTGCAATTTACAAAAATCCATAAGTAAAGGATAGGTGGAATGGGATTGATTGATTTATGAAGCTTTTGGCCCGAAGGTCTGGGATGGGGCTCTGGCTAGTAAGGCAGGTTGTAGCACTATGGATTAGGTTAGGTTAGGTTGGGTTAAAATGTAACTTTGTAGGAACTACTGCCATATTTTTCAGGAAAGATTGAGTTCAGTCCAGCAAGGGAAAAATTCATCCTTGTCAGGTAAGTTATCCCATAAGAGGTACTGTAGGTTATGAAAAAGTGTTAAAATTTATTTATCTGTGTCTACTAGGCTATTTCCGGGATAGTGGAGAATGGAGAAAACTCAATTCCTGTAAGATTACGTATCTGTCCATAAATGGTATTCAGTAAAGCTAAGAGCTGATGTAAAAAAAAATAATGATGTATAAAACAAGTGAAAATAAGCTAAAGTGTTAGGTTCTAATGCAGACAGCTTTTGTCACAAATATGAAGCAATCCATTATTATTATTATTACTTGTTAAGGTACAACCCTAGCAAGATGCTATAAGCCCAAGGGCTCTAACAGGTAAAAATAGCCCAGTGAGGAAAAGAAATAAGGAAATAAATAAACTACAAGAGAAGTAGTGAACAATATAAAATATTTTAAGAAGAGTAATACAGTATCATTAAAATAGAGTTGTTCCGTAACCGAAATACAAACCACGCTATTTACAAAGGGTATTACTTTTAGCGCAGCTGAAATGACGAGCCAATAGTTTTTAACGAGGGTTAATTACCCCCGCGCTAGTTAGCGGGGGGTGGGGAAAGGTAGCTTGCTACCCCTCCCCCCTCCACACACCGGTGACTTGCTTCTCTTCACTTTTGGCTCGGCGGTGATCAGACGTGTCTGTTCATCGCCTTCGTGACAGCCTTTAATTTTCTGCTTTTTCTTTTCAGCTTGTGTGATTGGTTGGAAGTTGACCTTCAGTTATTTTCTTTTATTTACTATGCGTACATGCCCTGGAGTTGCCGGCCGTCCTTGTGGGACTTTCATGTCGGACGTTATTACGGATCCTCACACCCTCTGCCCTCAATGTCGGGGCCGACGGTGCGACCAGGATAACATGTGCCGTGAGTGCAGGGAGTGGTCTGCCTCCCAGTGGGAGAGGTTTTGCCGTCGGCGTAAGAAGAAGTCCAAGAGAGACCGTTCTCCTCCGGGGTTAGCCTTGAAGGAGGAAGGTTCTCGGGACTCTTCTTCCGCCGCCCAAACCTCCTCCGAAGCTCCCCCTCGTCCGCCTCCTAAGGAGAGTCGTCCGAGTGGGAGCGCAGGCCCTTGTTCTGTTTCCCTACCTTCGGTGGGGGGAGAGGGCGTCGCCTCCCATAGCGAGGCGGTTCCCCCTCCTCCTCCGGGGGAGGTTATTGATAATAATGCCTTATCCAGTGATGATCTTTTACAGATTTGGTCGTCCCTGGGGCTTAAGGGCTTGCCGACGTCGTGGTGACAGAGGCCTCCGACGTGGCTGGGCCTTCCGACGCAGGTGCTGTTGCTGGTGATGGTGCTCAAGGCTCTCCTCCTCCTTCCGTGCATCCTTCGAAGGGGGAAGTGAGTCCTTCGGTCTCGACTGCTGCCCAGCTTCCTTCTGAGGGAAGTGTTTTGACGGAGACTCCCCTTCGGAGGACCGATGGTCCCGACGATCTCCGCCGAGGCCGCCTCCGCCGTAAGGCTCACCGCCCTCTACGCCACAAGGGCCTCCCTTCCCCTTACAGGGGGACTAAGAGGCGCCTTTTTGGGTCTTCGTCCTCCGGGGGGGACTCTCCTCGTCAGCCTCAACCGACTGCTCCGCCCTCCTTGAACCTCTCTGCAGACCGCTCACCATCTCCTGCCGGATCTTCGCCTTCTGGAGAACTCGTCACCCGACGGGCAATGGTCCCTTCGGGGCTATGGGATTCTTCCCTTACGCGAGCAGGACTAGCGCACAAGCGCTCTCCTGCTCGCCAGCGCTCTCCTGCTCGCCAGCGATCTCCTGCTCGCCAGCGATCTCCTGCTCGTCGACGATCTCCTGCTCGCCAGCGATCTCCTGCTCGCCAGCGATCTCCTGCTCGTCGACGATCTCCTGCTCGCCGACGCTCACCTGCTCGTCGGCTCTCTCCTGATGTTCGCCCCCCTCGCCAGCGCTCTCCTGCTCGTCAGCTCTCTTCCGAGCGTCAGCGCTCATTTGAGGACCATCGCCCTGCGGTCTCTGACCACCCTTTAGTTCCTGCTGAACTCCCTGCTCACCATCCACCTGGTCCTGTGGCTACGCAACATCGTGCTGCGCGTGTGTCAGAAACACATGTTCGCCAACGCGCCAGCGATCTTCCCGTTCCTGCTCGTGAACGCGCCGCACCACCTGTCCTCTCACAGGACACGCGTCGACCTTCTGCTCGCCAGCGATCACCTACACATGCTGCTCGCCATCGCACGACCCTGCATGATCACCCGCTTACGCATGCTGCTCCTCATCGCACAACCCTGAACGATCGCCCTCCTGCGGATGCTGATCACCATCGCCCCCTTTCACGCGGTCATTCACCTGCGCATGCTGCTCGCCATCGCACAACCCTGCACGATCGCCCGCTTACGCATGCTGCTCCTCATCGCACAACCCTGAACGATCGCCCTCCTGCGGATGCTGATCACCATCGCACCCTTTCACGCGATCATTCACCTGCGCATGCTGCTCGCCATCGCACAACCCTGCACGATCGCCCGCTTACGCATGCTGCTCCTCATCGCACAACCCTGAACGATCGCCCTCTTGCGAATGCTGATCACCATCGCACCCTTTCACGTGATCATTCACCTGCGCATGCTGCTCGCCATCGCACAACCCTGCACGATCGCCCGCTTACGCATGCTGCTCCTCATCGCACAACCCTGAACGATCGCCCTCTTGCGGATGCTGATCACCATCGCACCCTATCACGCGATCATTCACCTACACATGCTGCTCGCCATCGCTTACCATCACGTGGTCATTCACCTGCGCATGCTGCTCACCATCGCACATCAGTGCATCGACATACCACAGCTCGTCATCTATCGCCTGTGGATCTACATCGCCAGCGATCTCCTTCACCTACGCGGCAGCACGATCCCTCGCCGTCGCGCCATCGCTTGCGTTCGTCGCCTCGGACACGTGTTCATTTACCTGCCCACCCTCACGCTCACTCGCCTGCGCGCCCGTGCGATCGCTCGCCTGCGCGCCCGCGCGACCGCTCGCCTGCTCGCCTGCGCGACCGCTCGCCTTTGCGCCCGCGCGACCGTTCGCCTTTGCGCGACCGTTCGCCCTCGCGCGACCATAGTTCGCGGCGAATTCCACAGCCGGTGGTAGCAGCAGGGACGCGTGCTCCTAGACGGCACTCGGGATCACCTCCATCCAAGCACAGGTTGGTAGTGCAGGACAAAGACAGGTCAGTACAGCATTCTTCCCCACCTTCTTTTCAGGCAGGTACCGTCGTGTCCACTCCAAAGGATCGCCCGATCCCTTTCACCTTAGCGAGGATTTCGGACTCTGTGTCCTTGGAGCAGCAGACTTGGTTTGGTCCGCTGGCACGGGCGTTAGTGAGGGTTATGAAACCAGCACTCGCCGGCCAGGGTAACAAACCAGCGGCTGTCTCTCCTACGCTGAAGAGAAAGAGAGGAGTGGACTTCGTGGTGACTTCCCCCAGGGCGAAGTTGGTTCCCAAGAGGTCGGTCTCGAGGGTCCCCTCTCCTGCACGAGTACTCTCTCCTTCTCCCGTGGACGAGGCCTTTCCGTCCTCAGGTGAGTCCAGTGGGGCGGTAGTCTTCCCCTCGGCACCAGGGGCGGAGACTTTGCTTCAGGCAGGAGAATCGTCTCGTGAGGAAGGGGCCCCTCGAACCTCGTTGTTGGGATCCTGTATCCCTCCCAGGAGGGAACCCAAGGATTCCAAGACCATCCCTAAATCCTCTGCAAGGATTCGTCAGGAACCCACGACTACCCAGGGGAATGTCCACGTATCACCCCAGGAAGAGATTCCTGGGGCAGGAGACTTAGCTGCCAGCCCGCAGGGAGGAGAACAGCAAGAGTCCGAACATGCCTTCTGGCAGGTCCTAAGCCTGATAAGGCAACTTAACAGTCTTACGGATCCAGTCATCCCCCCCCCGTGAAGGCAAAGACACGATTCTGGATGAAGTGTTTGACGTTCGGAAGGCCCCTAAGACCAGTGCAGCTCTGCCCTGGTCTCGGGGGCTGAAGAGTGCCAGAGCTAGGGCCAATGCTCAGCTCGCACTTCTTGCCTCCTCCAGTCGTTCCACTGCCGGGAACAAACTCATCCCTCCTCCTCGCCTTCAGCAGAGGAGGTATTTCGAGATCCTGGGTGAGCACAACCTCGCTCTTCCTCTCCATCACTCTGTGGAGGAGCTGGCGAAGGGAGTTCCCTTGGAGAAACTCTCTGCCCGGCAGGTGTCGTTCTCGGCGGCAGAGATCCTTAACCACGAGAAGGTCGCTAAGTGTGCCATGCAGGCCACTTCGTGGCTGGACTTCTGGTTAGGATCTCTGGGCATCCTATTGCGATCGGAGGACTTGTCCAAGGAGACCAATAGGAAGGCCCTAGAGACCTTCTTGCTCTCGGGCACCCGCTCCATCGAGTTTTTGGCGCACCAGGTTACCACCCTGTGGGCCAACTCGGTGTTGAAGCGTCGCGATGCTGTGTCCGAGAGATTCCATCCGAAGGTTCCCGCCGTAGATGTGTGTAGGCTCCGACATGCCTCCGTCCTGGGGGAGAGCCTGTTTGAGCCTCAAGACTTGGAGCGAACGGCTGAGAGGTGGAGGAAATCCAGCACGGACTCCCTCCTCCACAGGGCCCTTACAACTCAGCCCTATAAGCCTCCAGCCCCGCCACAACAGCAGCAACAGCCTCGTAAGGCTCCCAAACAGGCACCGGCAGCTAAGAAAGTGGTGTCTAAGCCCCAGCCCTTTCCAGCCAAGGTCAAGAGGGGCGGTAAGTCCTCCAGGGGAGGCAAGACTTCTAGGGGTGGCGGCCGCAAGCCCTAGGGGTGGCAGTCCCCCTGCGTGTCCACCTGTGGGGGGATGCCTTCAGCGTTGCGTCCGCAGGTGGCAACATCACGGGGCCGATGCTTGGACGGTCTCAGTGATCGGCCAAGGTTATCGCGTCCCGTTCACGTCATCTCAACCTCCCCTGACAGCGAATCCAGTGTCGTTGAGCTCCTATGCCATGGGATTGGCAAAGGGGCTGGCCCTTCAGGCCGAAGTCGAGACCATGTTCGAGAAGGGCGCTCTCCAGGAGGTCGTGGACGGCTCTCCAGGCTTCTTCAGTCGACTCTTTCTTGTAAAGAAGGCTACTGGAGGCTGGAGACCCGTCATCGATCTCTCGGCTCTGAACAGGTTTGTCAAACAAACCCGGTTCAGCATGGAGACAGCAGACACGGTCAGACTTGCGGTGAGACCACAAGACTTCATGTGTACACTGGATCTAAAGGATGCGTACTTCCAGATCCCAATCCATCCGTCTTCCAGGAAGTACCTGAGATTCTGCCTAGACAACAAGATCTACCAGTTCAAGGTGCTGTGTTTCGGTCTCTCCACAGCTCCTCAGGTGTTCACCAGAGTGTTCACCCTGATTTCGACTTGGGCGCACAGGAACGGCATTCGTCTCCTTCGTTACCTAGACGATTGGCTAATCCTAGCAGACTCGGAGACGACCCTTCTTCGGCACCGAGACAGGCTTCTAGATCTTTGCCAGGATCTGGGGATCGTGGTAAACCTCGAGAAGTCCTCTCTGCAGCCGTCCCAACGACTGGTTTATCTAGGCATGCTAATAGACACCAATCTCCACAAAGCCTTTCCATCAGACGACCGGATAGCAAGGCTGAGGAGGGTGGCAGAACCTTTCCTCAGGCGAAAAGAACTCCCCGCCCAATCGTGGTTGCGTCTCTTAGGCCACCTATCCTCCCTGGCCCGTCTGGTTCCAAATAGCCGCCTCAGGATGAGATCCCTTCAATGGCGGCTCAAGTCCCGGTGGAATCAAGGATCCGATTCCCCGGACATTCTGATCCCAATGGGGTCTCTGGAACAGACGGACTTGCGGTGGTGGCTGGCCGACGAGAACCTGCGAAAGGGAGTGAGTCTTCTCGTCCTCCCCCCGGAATTGACTCTGTTTTCGGACGCGTCAAAAGAAGGGTGGGGGGCGCACGTTCTGAACCAGAGGGCCTCAGGCCTTTGGTCAGAATCAGAAAAGTGCCTACACATCAACCTGCTAGAATTGAAGGCCGTCTTTCTGGCCCTTCAACAGTTCCAATGGTTCCTGGCGGGTCACTCCGTGGTGGTGATGAGCGACAACACCACGGTAGTGGCTTATATCAACAAGCAGGGAGGCACTTTTTCGCAACAGCTATCCCATCTTGCAGTAGAGACTCTGAGGTGGACCGAAACCCACTCGACAACACTATCAGCTCGCTTCATTCCTGGCAAGAGGAATGTGCTCCCCGACAGTCTGAGCAGGGCTTCGCAGATAGTGAGTACCGAGTGGTCTTTGGATCCTCAGATAGCCAACAAAGTCCTGACTTTGTGGGGTTCCCCGACGGTGGACTTGTTCGCGACAGCCTTGAACTTCAAGCTGCCCCTGTACTGCTCACCAGTCCCGGACCCCAAGGCACTCTGGCAAGATGCTTTCCAGCAACGGTGGGACAACATCGACGTGTACGCCTTCCCACCATTCTGTCTGATGAGAAGGGTGCTCAACAGGACCAGACTATCGGTCAACTGTTCCATGACTCTAGTAGCTCCGCTATGGCATCACGCGGAATGGTTTCCGGACCTTCTGCAACTCCTGACGGAACTCCCAAGGGAGCTTCCTCCACGACACGAGCTTCTCAGACAACCCCACTCCGGTGTCCCTCACAGGGCCGTAGCCTCGCTTCGGCTTCACGCCTGGAGACTATCCAGCGTCTCCTCGCGGAGAGAGGCTTTTCGCAACAGGTTGCTGATAGAATGTCTCGGCACCTGCGAAGGTCCTCTGAGGGAGTCTACCAAGCGAAGTGGAGAGTCTTTTGTGGTTGGTGTCGTGGAAGGGGTATCTCTCCACTCGATGCCACTATTCCAGCAATAGCGGACTTCCTTGTGTATCTGCGAGAAGAAATGCGCCTTTCTGTCTCGGCAGTGAAAGGCTATCGCTCAGCCTTAAGCTTGGCCTTCAGATTGAAGGGCGTGGATATTTCTTCATCGCTAGAACTCTCTTTACTCATACGTAGCTATGAGCTTACCTGCCCCCAGTCGGAAGTGAGACCCCCTCCTTGGAACGTGGTTCGAGTCCTCAGGTCTCTCAAGAGACCTCCCTTCGAGCCATTACGCCAGGCCTCTGATCGCCACCTGTCTTGGAAGACGGCTTTCCTACTCGCCTTGGCCTCGGCCAAGCGAGTTAGTGAACTTCATGGTCTCTCGTACGACATCGCCCATTCAAGGGGATGGGGGGAGGTAACGTTCAGGTTCGTCCCTGAGTTTGTGGCCAAGACTCAGAATCCTGGAGTGCCGGATCCTCGGTTCGACTCTTTCAGGATCGCGAGTCTCCGTTCTGTAACAAACGACCCAGACCAGCTGCTACTATGCCCAGTGAGGTGTCTGAGGTACTACTTGAAGAGAACGGCTGCAGTCCGTCCTCATGTGCGAGCTTTGTTTGTGAGCACAGGCAGGACAAAGAGGAGGGTCACCAGGAACACCATCTCTGCTTGGATTCGAAGGGTTATCCACCATGCCCTAAATCCTGACCCTCCTCCGTCACGTCGCCCTCGGGCCCACGATGTCAGGGGTATTGCTACATCCCTGGCCTTCAAGAGAAACTTCTCTGTGACGCAGGTACTTCAAGCTGGAGTCTGGAAGCGTCAAACGACCTTCACAGCCCACTACCTGCAAGACGTGACCCACAGGAGCCTCGATACGTTCTCTATCGGCCCTGTGGTGGCTGCACAACAGCTGGTCTAACCTCAGGCTCCTTTTTGGACAAGTAGCAGTAGGTTGAGGGCGTTGTTACCCGGTCTTAGTCTGTGTGAATGAAAGAGTATGTCTGACCCTTACTTCTTTCTTCATTCTCCCCTCTCTTGGGGAAGCAGCATCCTGGTCCTCGCATAGCTGACCTCGACCTCTGCAGGTAACCCATGCTTCTTTGTGCTCCTAGTATTAAGCTTAATACTGTTGCGTCTCCCATACCCTGACGAGGTGGTATGGGGAACGTCCTATCCTAGAATTCCTATCTGAAGGTCTCAAGGTCAACTTCATAGGACGAGTCACACTCTCCTCCTCACACTACTTATGTAGGCCACTCGTTCCTAGCGATGCTAGGAACCTGTGAGGTACAGGGGCTCCCTCTCTCTAGTGCTGCTCACTTAGGGATCGAGTCCCTGGGCAAGCCGAAGTCAGTAAGGCTGGGGACTTTCCACCCTTCCTAAGGGGTAAGTCACCCTTTGTAAATAGCGTGGTTTGTATTTCGGTTACGGAACAAATGACAAATTCGAAGATAATTTGTATTTTTCCTAACCATACAAACCTTAGCTATTTACACATATGTGCCCGCCATCCCTGACCCCCAAGTCAAGTCCTACCTCTAAGTGAAGTGAAGCAAGTCACCGGTGTGTGGAGGGGGGAGGGGTAGCAAGCTACCCTTCCCCACCCCCCGCTAACTAGCGCGGGGGTAATTAACCCTCGTTAAAAACTATTGGCTCGTCATTTCAGCTGCGCTAAAAGTAATACCCTTTGTAAATAGCTAAGGTTTGTATGGTTAGGAAAAATACAAATCATCTTCGAATTTGTCATCTTTCATATATAAACTATAAAAACTTGAAAAAAACAAGAGGACGATATATAGCACACAAATGTGCCCGAGTGTACCCTCGAGCAAGAGAACTCTACCCCAAGACAGTAGAAGACCATGGTACAGAGGCTATGGCACTGCCCAAGACTAGAGAACAATGGTTTGATTTTGGAGTGTCCTTCTTCTAGAAGAGCTGCTTATCATTGCTGTAGAGTCTCTGCTACCCTTACCAAAAGGAAAGTAGCCACTGAACAGTTATAGTGCAGTAGTTAACCCCTTGAGTGAAGAAGAATTGTTTGGTAATCCGAGTGTTGTCATATGTATGAGGACAGAAGAGAATGTGGAAAGAATAGATCAGGCTATTCGGTGTGTGTGTGTGTGTGTGTAGGCAAAAGAAAAAACCGTAACCAGAGATTGATCCATTGTAGTACTGTCTGGCAGGTCAAAGGTCCCTATAACTCTTCAGCAGTAGTATCTCCACGGGTGGTTGGTGCCCTAGCCAACCTACTACCAAGATATTAACAACCTTGTCTGTTTATCTTAATTGTTTATAAATATATATATATATATATATATATATATATATATATATATATATATATATATATATATATATATATATATATATATATTCACTGTCATGTAATAAATGATTGACTTGATTTTCAGAAATAAACTACTGTGCTGTACATAGTTATGGATCCACAATTAGCTCTGCAGGCCTTTGAAGAGCTTGGGACACTAGTCATGCTTGGAATGCCAGTCGGAACAGAGTTTGGCATAGACATGAATACCTGGAATGTGGGGGAAAAGTTCAAAGGTGTCAAGATGATCCCACCAGGGCTGCACTTTATTTATTATAGGTAAGTGAAGAATACTTAATTTTCAGCTGCAAAAGTTCACTTTTTGTTTTACATGAGCATGAAACGATGATTGTAGACTCCCAAAGTTTATGAACTTTTTAATTTGACACGGAGGTGTTCTTCCCATCTCTTTGTTGTTGTATCCTGTAGTATAAGGAACAGAAGTAAGAACAAGTGTTATTTGTTACTTGTTCTCTTGCTTGAGGGTATACTCAGGCACACTATATTCTATCTAATTTCTCTTCCTCTTGTTTTGTTAAAGTTTATATAGTTATATAGGAGATATTTATTTTAATGTTGTTACTCTTCTTAAATATTTTATTTTTCCTTTTTTCCTTTCCTCACTGGGCAATTTTCCCTGTTGGAGCCCCTAGGCTTATAGCACCCTGCTTTTCCAACTAGGGTTGTAGCTTAGCAAGTAATAATAATAATATTGATTAGCAAATTCATCTCTGATCTTTTTGTGGTAAGATCAGTAACTAAAATATTATAGTACATGTCTGTCTACATGCAAAATGTTATTTTAATATTTCCAGGTAATTTAGTGTCCCATATCTTCTGATTGGCATAAACAACAGCTGTCACTGTGCTTGGTTGCTTTGTGTCATATACCACCCCAGAATTTATGATTACAGTACATATTTACACAAAAATATAATTCAACTAGTCTAAAAATATTTTGGCATAAGTTAAATGAAATTGAATGACATTTAAAATGTCTAAAATTCTAGTTACTGGCTTCTTTTGATAAGGTTTCTGTAAATTTAGTAATACTGTACAATATTGTTGCAGTGCAGTATATTAATTGCTCTGAAAATATAGTAAATGAATTATAAGTAATATTTTTCAATATTAAACTTAGCCAGTGATCATATAAGCTGTCAGCTCTGCTGCCCGACAGAAAAACCTAAGGACAAAATACGCCAGCGATCGCTATACAGGTGGGGGTGTACATCAACTGCGCCATCTGTCGAGCAGGTACTCAAGTACTCCATGTCAACACAGAACCAATTTTCTCTCTGTCGTGCCACTGGCAAGACCTACTAAATACGCTGTTGCTTACTGGATTGATTTTCACAGATTTTGGTGAAGTACTCATTTCTAGTTTTTAGCTTTCGCTTTGCAGAGGTTATCTTCAATACTTCCTTGCATTCTTTGATTGAATTTTGGTTTATTTGTTGACGACTTGGATAGATTTTGAATTCCCCCTTTGACTAATTCAAGATGGCTGACCCTTCTCAAGTCCCTAAATACAGGAAGTGTAGTGCTAGGGACTGTTTTAGGCGTCTTCCGAAGGCTTCTATCGATCCTCACACCATTTGTTCCAATTGTCGGGGTAAATCCTGTCAATGGGAAGATCGGTGTGAGGAATGCGTTGGGCTTTCGGAATTCGATTTTGTCGAATTCCTTAAATATTCACGTAGGCTAGAGAGAGATAGAGTCAGGAGGAGTTCATCTCGCTCAGTTGATTTTTCCTCTCCCCATGCCCCACAACCTATTCCTTCCCCTGTAGTGGTTACTCCTGATCCCCCTTCTAGCACTCAACAACCTTCGATGGCAGATATGATGCGTGCCATCCAGGCTCTGGGTGAGAGAGTCGAGTCATTAGCGAGTGACCGCAACCAACTCATGGCAGACGTCAGGGAGTTGAAGGGTAAGAGTGCATTGGGAAGTGAAGTGAGTGGTAGTGCTGTGAAAAGTGTTAGTGTTGCGCTTGAGGGTGCGTCTGTTCGTGTCTGTCGTCCTCCCAGTCCGGGACCTCTTGCAAGCTCCCAAGCCCAGGGGAGAAGCAATGTCGTACGACCAAAGGGTTCGACAGGCTTTAATCAGCGGACAGACGCTCCCTCCGTGGTTTCGGACGTATCTTGCCAAGATCGCCCCACCCACAAGAAGACGAGAGAGCCCGTTCATTCCTCGTCTGCGGAAGAGGTTTCACGCCAGAAACGATGGACCAAGGTCTCACGGCCTTTCAAACGCAAGGTCCCTTCCGCGCAAGTCCAACGGCCCAGGTGTAGCCACTGGGTCAGTTCGGACTCGCTGCAGTCTTCCGATGACTGCACACCTCCTAAGAGAGGCAAAGTGGTACCGCAACAGGCAGTAACACCGTCTGTTGCCGCACCTGCTGCTGTAGACCCTAAGTGGTCTTTGCTACAGTCTATGCAGACACAGTTAGCATCTTTTATGCAGGAGTATCGTGCGGAGAAGGTTGACGCTGCACCCGTTAGCCTACAACCAACCACGGTTGTGCGTGCAGTAGACGCTGAGGCTACCTTCTCCCGCACTCCGGCTGTGAGAGTTCCACCTCCCATGCGCAGTGTACCCTGCCAGCCGCACGTTGACGTTCACAGACGCACGGAACCCTCCGTTGACGTTCGCGAGTTTCCACAACAACAGGAGGGTGGAGTTAAGTTGCTTTGTTTTGACGCTGTGCGTCAACCTCCGCAACCCACTGTGGTTACCGCTTCTCGCCCGCAGCAGACTAGTCAGTCAGGAGTAGAAGCTTTGCTTCCCCACACAGCTATGGTTGTTGCCAGCTCACAGACTGACCAACAGTTCCATGACGTTGCGTCCAGTGCAGTCACGCATGCACCCGTGCTGCCGGACTCAGCCGACCAGCTGATTCCTACTCCTTTGCCGCTTCCTCTTCAACATTCAGACGATGGACTCTCTGATGATGACGACGCTGCACATCTTGACGACCCGCACACGGACATCGACGAACCCAAGACCACGCCTCCCTCCTTGGACTTTAGGAAAGTGCTTGCACTGTTCAAGGATTTATATCCTGATCAGTTTGTGTCTGCAGCACCACGCTCTCCTCCCTCTGAGTTCGCTTTAGGCACGCAGTCATCCGCACCTGCCTTTACGAAGCTCGTCCTCGCCCGCTCATCCAAGAGAGCTTTAAGAGTGCTGGGAGATTGGTTGCAGTCCAAGAAGCAACTTGGGAAGACAGCTTTCTTGTTTCCCCCTGCCAAGCTTGCTTCCAGATCTAGCGTCTGGTATGCCACGGGAGAAGTTCTCGGCTTGGGAGTTCCTGCCTCTGCCCAGGGCGACTTCTCAAGTCTTGTAGACTCTCCCCGCAGGCTGGCCATGAGACGCTCCAAGATTTGTTGGACTCCTTCGGATTTAGACCATCTGATGAAAGGAGTATTCAGAGCGTTCAAAGTTTTTAACATTTTGGACTGGTGTTTGGGAGTGTTGAGCAGGAAGACCTCCCCTTCTGACAAGGAAACTTCCATGCTCATAATGTCCTGCATGGACAAAGCCATACGGGATGGTTCTAGTGAGCTTGCGGCTTCTTTCGTTTCCGGGGTCCTCAAGAAACGGGAACACCTTTGCTCCTTCTTGTCAGCTGGAGTAACCCCATGTCAAAGATCGGAGCTTATGTTTGCTCCTCTCTCGAAGTGCCTCTTCCCTGAGGAGTTGATCAAGGAGATTGCTGCCTCCTTGATTCAAAAAGACACACATGACCTGGTTGCGTCATCCGCACGCAAAGCCCCCCCTTTGCCCTCCGTGTCTAGACCCAGGATGGATACTCCAGCGTCAAGGTTCATTCCGCCCTTTCGTGGCAGAGCCTCCAGCAGAGGAGGTGCTCGTGCCGAAGGTAAACGTGGGAGCAAGAAGAAAGGTTCCAAGTCCTTTAGAGGCAGAGTCTGACTGCCACCTTCTTCAGACAGCAGTGGGAGCCAGGCTCAAGAACTACTGGCAGGCCTGGGAGAACAGGGGCGCAGACGCACAATCTGTGAAGTTACTCAGAGAGGGGTACAAGATTCCATTCTTGCGCAAGCCCCCTCTAGCAACAACTCCCATCGACCTCTCTCCCAGGTACAGAGAGGAGGACAAGAGACTAGCTTTGCAGCAAGAGGTGTCTCTCTTACTACAAAAGGGAGCGGTAGTCAAAGTCCGGGACCATCAATCCCCGGGCTTCTACAACCGTCTCTTCTTAGTCGTGAAGAAGACAGGAGGGTGGAGACCGGTGCTAGACGTCAGTGCTCTGAATGTCTTTGTCACAAAGCAGACGTTCACCATGGAGACGACAAAGTCGGTTCTAGCATCGGTCAGGAAGGAAGACTGGATGGTCTCTTTAGACCTCAAGGACGCTTACTTTCACGTCCCCATCCACCCAGATTCCCAACCTTTTCTAAGGTTCGTTTACGGGAAGGTTGTATACCAATTTCAAGCCCTGTGCTTTGGCCTAAGCACGGCGCCTCTTGTTTTCACGAACCTGATGAGGAATATTGCCAAATTCCTGCATTTAGCAGACATCAGAGCCTCCCTCTATTTGGACGACTGGCTTCTAAGAGCTTCGTCAAGTCGTCGCTGTCTGGAGAATCTAAAATGGACTCTGGATCTGGCCAAGGAATTGGGTCTCCTGGTCAATATGGAAAAGTCCCAACTCGTCCCATCCCAAACTATAGTGTACCTAGGAATGGAGATTCAGAGTCAAGCTTTTCGGGCTTTTCCGTCGGCCCCCAGAATCAGTCAAGCCCAAGAATGCATCCAGAACATGCTAAAGAAAGACCGATGTTCAGTCAGACAGTGGATGAGTCTGATAGGGACGCTTTCATCACTGGACCAGTTCATTGCGTTAGGGAGACTGCACCTCCGACCCCTTCAATTTCATCTAGCTGTTCACTGGAGAAAGGACAAGACGCTAGAAGCGGTCTCGATCCCTATTTCCGAGAAGATGAAGTCTTCACTGACTTGGTGGAAGGACAACATTCACCTCAGAGAGGGTCTGCCACTGGCTGTTCAGACCCCCAACCACGTTCTCTTCTCGGACGCATCGGACACGGGCTGGGGTGCGACATTAGACGGTCGGGAATGCTCGGGCACGTGGAACGCGGATCAAAGAACGTTACATATCAACTGCAAGGAGCTACTGGCAGTTCATCTGGCCTTGAGAAGCTTCAAGTCCCTCCTTCTAGGCAAGGTGGTGGAGGTGAACTCCGACAACACCACAGCCTTGGCGTACATCTCCAAGCAAGGAGGGACTCATTCGATGACGTTATACGAGATCGCAAGGGACCTCCTCACCTGGTCAAGAGATCTAAACCTGTCTCTAGTAACGAGGTTCATTCAAGGCAACATGAATGTCATGGCAGACCGCCTCAGCCGGAAGGGTCAAATCATCCCAACAGAATGGACCCTTCACATGAATGTATGCAAGAGACTATGGGCCTTGTGGGGCCAACCTACCATAGATCTATTTGCAACCTCGATGACCAAGAGGCTCCCAATTTATTGCTCGCCGATCCCGGACCCAGCAGCAGTTCATATAGATGCCTTTCTTCTGGATTGGTCCCATCTAGACCTTTATGCATTCCCCCCGTTCAAGATTGTCAACAGAGTACTGCAGAAGTTCGCCTCTCACGAAGGGACAAGGTTGACGTTGGTTGCTCCCCTCTGGCCCGCGAGAGAATGGTTCACCGAGGTACTGCAATGGCTAGTGGACGTTCCCAGAACACTTCCTCTAAGAGTGGACCTTCTGCGTCAGCCACACGTAAAGAAGGTACACCCAAGCCTCCACGCTCTTCGTCTGACTGCCTTCAGACTATCGAAAGACTCTCGAGAGCTAGAGGCTTTTCGAAGGAGGCAGCCAGAGCGATTGCTAGAGCAAGGAGGACATCCACTCTTAAAGTCTACCAGTCGAAGTGGGAAGTCTTCCGAAGCTGGTGCAAGTCGGTATCAGTATCCTCAACCAGTACCTCTGTAACTCAGATAGCTGACTTCCTTTTATACCTAAGGAAGGAAAGATCTCTTTCAGCTCCCACGATCAAGGGTTACAGAAGCATGTTGGCAGCAGTCTTCCGTCACAGAGTCTTAGATCTTTCCAACAACAAAGATCTACAGGACCTCCTTAAGTCTTTTGAGACCTCGAAGGAGCGTCGTTTGGCCACACCAGGTTGGAATTTAGACGTGGTACTAAGATTCCTTATGTCAGAAAGGTTCGAGCCACTACAATCAGCCTCCTTTAAAGATCTCACTTTGAAGACTCTTTTCCTCGTCTGCTTAGCTACAGCTAAAAGAGTCAATGAGATACACGCCTTCAGCAGGAACATTGGATTTTCATCTGAAACGGCTACATGTTCTTTGCAGCTTGGTTTTCTAGCCAAAAACGAACTACCTTCTCGTCCTTGGCCGAAATCGTTCGATATTCCAAGCCTTTCTAATTTGGTTGGAAATGAACTAGAAAGAGTCTTGTGCCCTGTTAGAGCTCTTAAGTTCTATTTAAAACGAACTAAACCTTTACGAGGACAGTCAGAAGCTTTATGGTGTGCTATTAAGAAACCTTCTTTACCCATGTCGAAGAATGCAGTTTCCTATTATATTAGACTGTTGATACGAGAAGCTCATTCCCATCTGAATGAGGAAGACCATGCTTTGCTGAAGGTAAAGACACATGAAGTTAGAGCTGTCGCAACTTCAGTGGCCTTCAAACAAAACAGATCTCTGCAGAGTATAATGGACGCAACCTATTGGAGAAGCAAGTCAGTGTTCGCGTCTTTTTATCTTAAAGATGTCCAGTCTCTTTACGAGAACTGCTACACCCTGGGACCATTCGTAGCAGCGAGTGCAGTAGTGGGTAAGGGCTCAACCACTACATTCCCCTAATTCCATAACCTTTTTAATCTTTCTCTTGAAATGTTTTTTATTGTTGTTTTTGGGTTGTCCGGAAGGCTAAGAAGCCTTTCGCATCCTGGTTGATTTGGCGGGTGGTCAAATTCTTTTCTTGAGAAGCGCCTAGATTAGAGGTTTTGATGAGGTCCTTTAGTATGGGTTGCAACCCTTCATACTTCAGCTCCTAGGAGTCGCTCAGCATCCTATGAGGATCGCGAGGCTCAGTAAGGAAGACGTACTTAAAAAGGCAGAGTAATTGTTCAAGTCGACTTCCTTACCAGGTACTTATTTATTTTATGTTTGTTATTTTGAATAACTGCTAAAATGAAATACAAAATACTTAGCTCTTAATAATGTCAACATGTAATGCTGGTCTCTACCCACCCCCCTGGGTGTGAATCAGCTTATATGATCACCGGCTAAGTTTAATATTGAAAAATGTTATTTTTATTAATAAAATAAATTTTTGAATATACTTACCCGGTGATCATATATTAAAGGACCCTCCCTTCCTCCCCAATAGAGACCCAGTGGGCCGAGGAGAAAATTGGTTCTGTGTTGACATGGAGTACTTGAGTACCTGCTCGACAGATGGCGCAGTTGATGTACACCCCCACCTGTATAGCGATCGCTGGCGTATTTTGTCCTTAGGTTTTTCTGTCGGGCAGCAGAGCTGACAGCTTATATGATCACCGGGTAAGTATATTCAAAAATTTATTTTATTAATAAAAATAACATATTTGTGAAATAATAATAATAAAAAAAGCATATCTTGGATATGTAGGTGTAATTTTCAATATTAAACTTAGCCGGTGATCATATAGCTAATTTATGATCACCGGGTAAGTATATTCAAAAATTTATTTTACTAATGAAAATAACATTTTTCAATATTAAACTTAGCCGGTGATCATAAATTAGCTATATGATCACCGGGTAAGTATATTCAAAAATTTATTTTACTAATGAAAATAACATTTTTTCTACAAACTGTAAGTTTCTTGTGATGGATGAAATGATCTTGACAGTAAAATCTCTCTTCCTTGTATTTCAGTGCCGTTAGTCGGCAGGGAGAAACTGCACCAAGGACTGGGTTTTTTCATTATTTTAACCAGAGAGAGTTGATTGTGCGGCATTATGATCCTGCTGCAGAAGACCTTTTAAACACAGGTAGGATGACAATTAGTTTTGATAATTCTGTAGACATCACTGGAAATGCAGTGTTTTGTTGAGAATTTGGGATTTAATTACCGAGACGGCTTTTGAAGTACTTCAGTGTCTCCTTGAGTATACTAACAGGTTCTGCAATCTCTATTAGTGATAGAGAACTTGGTGTATTTCTTTTTTGGGCTCAAGCCATGGCGTCCTGATGGAAGGTTCCTGTTTGGTAGCTTCCTTGGGTATAAGACTACTAAGATATTCCCAGAGAATTTAACCACAGGTTATCACAGAATTCTAACTTCTGGAGCGAGTATCTCAAAGGTTTCCCTTTAAGACATCGTAATACAACAGGGGACACGCATGTCTGAACGTGCCACATAGCTATCTTCACCCCGAACAGAGTTAATGCTTCGGTGTGTAAGGACTGAGAATAGCTGGGAGCCGTTCCACAGCTAATCTCACTCGTGGCTACTACTGATACTCGAGACGTAAACAAACGGACGCCATTGCTCTGATGACGTCACGCCCGTCTTCATCCTTTGTTTAGTAGCTGCCCTACTTAGACGGATTTTCCCTGTGTTATCTTTATCGCTTTGCATCTTCGCTATGTCGTTACCTTCAGCCTCGCCTTCTTCTGGAAAGTTGAGTACAAGGTTCCAGTATTGTTTAATTAAGCTCTGGCCGTAAAGTAAATATTACTTTTCGAAATAATTGATGTTTTGTGGCAGAGCTGTGCCTCTACCGGACCCGCCATTTTATGGCGTCGTTGTTGTTATGCATGTCTTATTTAGTTAGCCACAACAACGCTTCCGGCATTATATACTAATCGAATACATTAGTTTATTTAGTCTTCATAGCTAGGAACTTTTATATCGTGTTTAGACGCTTTTTCGGTCATCGATTGACCTCATACCAGTCGGCTACTATAGCCCCCAGGCCAGGAGCCTACATACAAGTGTTCATGCATGATTTATTAGTGATCTTAGACTAAGTTATGAAGATAGTGGCATTATTATTTTACAATACTTTTGACAGTGATGCAAATGTTTTCGCCTTCAGGGACCATATAGGGGATAGGCTAGTCAGTGATTCTTTCTAGCCTAACCTAATATTAGGACCCCTATATGCTTCCTTCATCCCCTGCCTTGGCATTCCCTCTATTTAGCCTTGATCCCTTTTCTGAGTAAAGGGATTAATTGTCTAATAGAGTATATATCGCCTCTCTGTCCTCCCTAAAGGAATGAACCCCCTTTAGGGCTGCGTCTGAGAGTGAGGTTAGGCTAGCCTACCTCTATGGCTAGGATGGTCTATGACTTTCCTGCGATAGCGACATGTCTTCTTCCTTGCCTAGTTCAGGACTTTTAGCCCTGTTCTAGGTCGGGTTAGGAAGGTTTCTCTGTTCCATGCTGAAACTGTACTCTTGCACCGTTTTAGCCGATCAGCCTGATCTTAGGTTAGGGAGTGTCCTCCCTTCCCTTAGTGGCCGCTCTGGTACAGAAACCCTTCCTGGGAAGACTTCTCTCTTCTCCCTCCCCACCTATCTCTTGTATAGCCTAGCCTATGCTTAGGTTAGTTTATACTCATCTGTCCCCTGTCCTACAACTCCTCCTTAGGGTGGAAGAGTAGGGCTACCCGAGCTTCCTTGTGCAGTCCACTCTGGTACATATACCTTCATAGTGTCCTATAAGGTTAGTTACTAGTATAGTTCTGCATATGGGAGTCTCCCCCCCCCCTCTTGGGTGTTCCCTAGCCCTCCCTTGGGCTACCTAGCTCCCGGTCCCTAGTGACCCCTGCTCATGGATGTTAGAGCCTGCCTCTATCATGGGTACACCCCCTCAGGGAGGGGGAGGGATGTCTGGAACCCTGACGGTACTTCCTGCATCCCTTTCCCCCCTCCCCCTGTCTCTCTTTCTATCCGGGTGCCGGTCTCTTGCCGCCTCTACTGTCGGCAATACCTGCCTCCTACTTGGTGACTTCCCTACCCTTGCCGCCAGCCCCCCGTGTACCGAGGGACTGCCGGCTGCCGCCGGCTACTACCGGCGGCTCTCCTACTCCTATCTAATCGTCCGCTTGCCGGTCGATCACCGGAGTGCCGGCATATACTGCCGGCAACCCGATACTGCCTTTACCATCCTTATCCCAGTCACCAACCTGGCATCCTCCGACTGCCTGAGCCGCCGCTTCCTGCCGGCGTGCCGCCGTTGTGCCGGCGGCCGCCATCCTGGTATTTAACTGACTTTTGAAAATTGTCTGTTCTAATGCCAGAATCTATGCTGGAGCGAGCTCCGGCATGCCGGCGGCTTGCCGGATGCCCCGGAGGCGTCAAGAATACTTGCACCCCCTTACTGTAGCTATCATAGACTAGGATAGCCCTATATCGCAAACAGATAAGCTGCTTCTGCTTTTAAGATCAGTACCTAGTACTGCTCTATTAGTGATCATGCTGTCTCTTTGCATTCTTCTAATTCCAGCATGCTATGTGCATCTTAGCACGGCTGGTTGCCAGAAGCAGTTACCCTTTAATGAGGCCTTCTGGCTCTTAACTGGGAACCGAATGAATTCGATCCCAATCTTGTCCTTGGTTTTCCATGGAGTTCCAAAATACTGGGAATTCTAGGAAACTATATCCAATGATCTCGGTCATTTGGATTATCCAAGGACCAAGCTTACGGTAACCAGCCGGGCGAGATGCATGGAGCATGTTCTCCTTTACTGTTTTCATTCTCTATGCATCACACCTTCTTTAAGTTAAAATTAATGATTAATATTAACTTAGTTTAAGAGCCATTCTTATGACTCCCCCATACTCATTTTCTCTTTCTTCCACAGGAGGAGCAGATGAAGTGTGACTTCGCCTTCTGCGCTGTGAAACGCCCGCAGTTTTACGGGCATACGGCTTGCAGGACTCACGCCCCTTGTGCAGACAAGAAAGGGGATTTGAAGTTTTGGAATCCACTGGATTGTACGGTCTGCCAGGCCCACCTAGTTGAGGCCTTCCATAACCCTCCCTCAGCGGAGGTTAGAGACATTTCTCGTGAAAAGCTGCGCAAGTGGGTGCGTGGCTTTCAGAAAAATGCTACTGGACCGTACCTGGCCACCGAAGAACTGAGGTCCCTGTTGTTCCCTAAGGCCTCCCCTGACTCAGTGGTACCAAAAGATGCGATCCCCACTGTCCAAATTACGGTGGAACCTGATGTGGTCATGGCTCAGTCCATGCACGAGTGTCGTTTAGATTCCGAGGATGATGAACAGATCTCAGACGTCTCGGAAGACACGGAGAAGACGCTTATGGCTCAAGGAGCCGAAGAGGACGAAGACAAGGTGGAGTACACCGAGTCGGAGCTTGGAGCTGCTCCCTCGTCCATCCCTCCTCCTACTCCTACACCGACGGAAATGTCCATTCCGTCTACCTCCTCGACTCCGGATCCTTCTTCTTCTACCCAAGAACTGATCCGGCTGATTAGAGCCGTCATGGACGACAGGCTGAAGGAGAACCAGGAGTCCATCAGGTCGATGATTGGATCCAGAGAACCGAAGAAGATTTCGGTCAAGGATCTCCCCGCTTGCTCTCATGCCAACCCGTGGAGGTATGCAGAGCATATGGTTATTGCGACCGGCAGGATCTTTGTTAGTGACAAGATCGGCACGGTCCCGTTGGAAGATGTGGAGTTCTTCCCAAGCTTTGAGGCCTACCCGGACTGTTACGTCCGGCTTCGTTCCGAACCTGCCTCGAAGGAAGAGACCGAACCTAAAGAAGAGATAGTGTTCGATCTCACAAAGGCCCAGGCTATGCTAGCCTCCGCATTTAAGAGTAGGGGCTTTACCTGCTCTAAGCTTCCGGCTTTGAGCAAGAAGCATCCTACGTACGTTGCACCTGACACTGCGGTTCTTCCTTTCTTGGAAAAGGCCTTAGCTGCATGCCTTAAAGCGGTGGAAGAAGGGAAACCCTGCCCTGCACTGGAGGAGTGCAGACCCTTCTCCATCGTGACCCCCCCTGACGCTCGACACTGGAAAGATGTTCAGCATACTTTCGTCGTGGGTAGGCTCGATCCTGACGTCGCCGGACGTCAGTTTAATGAAGACCTCCCTAAGCTCAACGATCACCTCCTTCGCCGGGAACAAGACACGAAGGAGAGGCTTGCGGCATCTCTTTCTCATCAAGTCCAACTGGAAGTGATGGCCTGTGACACTAGAGTACCAGATCACTACATGGTACTATCCAAATCCCACTTACTGACAGTAATGAAGGACTTGTACCACTTCATAAAGGCTCGAAGAGCCTGTCGTGAATTCGTGTTTGCCGGTGCCACCGTGAAACACGAACCCCGGAGGCTGATTTCCTCCAACATCTGGGGAAAGCACCTGTTTCCTTCTGACCTTGTCAAGGAAATAACTGACAGAGCCGCCACGGAGAATAGGAACCTTCTCCACAAGTGGGGCATGTCCAGAAAAAGGAAACCCTCTCAGGACGATGGACCTCAGCCTAAGAGGAAACCTCAAAAGCCAAAACCCCAGCAACGTCAGCAACGACGTCAGTTTCCGGGACCCGCTACCTCCCAAGTGGTTGCCCAACCACAACAGACCTTTCAATTGGTCCCCCAACCGGTGTTGTCACAGTCACCGGTCTTCACCCCTGCCTTTGAGCAACCATCTACTACCTTTCATGCCAAAGGTAGAGGCTCGTTCAGGGGTGCAAGCAGAGACGCATCTCGCCGTCCCTCCAGAGGTAGAGGAGGAAAGGGAGCTAGCGGCCGAGGCAACAAGTCCTCGGGACACCAGAAGCAATGAAGTGCTTCCGGTGGGAGGAAGACTCCGCCAATTCCAGGATCGTTGGACCTTCGATCCCTGGGCACACAGCATCATCAAGAACGGTCTAGGCTGGAGTTGGACGCAACCACCCCCAATCTTCCAGCAGTTCTTCCAGCAATCGACCCCCCTTCTGGAAGAATATGTTCTAGACCTCTTGAACAAGAAGGTGATAAGGAAGGTAAAGTCCACCAGGTTCCAAGGGAGACTGTTTTGCGTTCCCAAGAAGGACTCAGACAAACTCAGAGTCATTCTGGACTTATCCCCCCTCAACAAGTTCATAGAGAACAACAAATTCAAGATGCTGACGCTTCAACAAATAAGGACCCTTCTGCCTCAAGGTTCCTACACGGTCTCTATAGACCTGGCGGATGCCTATTGGCACATTCCAATGAACCATCACGCTTCCTCCTACCTAGGATTTCGACTCCAAAGGAAAAGCTACGCCTTCCGGGCCATGCCATTCGGCCTCAATGTGGCCCCTCGGATCTTCACAAAACTGGCGGATGCCATAGTACAACAGCTCCGCCTAAGAAACGTCCAGGTGATGGCCTACCTCGACGATTGGCTAGCTTGGGCTCCATCGCCCGAAGAGTGTGCAAAGTCTTGCAACGAAGTTACCCAGTACCTAGAACACCTGGGATTCAAGATCAACGAGAAGAAATCTCGCCTCTCTCCAGCTCAGAAGTTTCAGTGGTTGGGAATCCACTGGAATCTTCAGTCACACCGCCTTTCCATCCCCCAGAAGAAAAGGAAGGAAATAGCAGGGTCTGTCAAGCGACTACTGAAATCCAAACGCATTTCAAGACGACAGCAGGAACGAGTTCTAGGCTCTCTACAATTCGCCTCAGTGACAAACCCAGTGCTTCGTGCACAGCTAAAGGATGCCGCGGGAGTCTGGAGACGCTCGGCATCCATCGCTCGAAGAGACCTCAAGAGACGGCTTCCAAACAGACTTCGACGCCTCCTAAAGCCGTGGTCGGAAGCAAAGGCCCTGAAAAGGTCCATTCCTCTCCAACACCCTCCTCCATCACTCAACATCCACACGGATGCCTCACTGGAAGGCTGGGGAGGTCACTCCCACCTGAAACAGGCTCAAGGGACCTGGTCTCCACTATTCAAGACGTTCCACATAAACATCTTGGAGGCCATGGCGGTCCTTCTAACTCTGAAGAAGTTATCCCCGCCGCCCTCGATCCACATCCGTCTAACCCTAGACAACTCGGTGGTAGTTCGTTGTCTCAATCACCAAGGCTCAAGATCGCCCCAGATAAATCAGGTGCTTCTCCCAATCTTCCGTCTGGCGGAGAAGAAGAAGTGGCACCTGTCTGCAGTTCACCTACAAGGATTCCGCAATGTGACAGCGGATGCTCTATCTCGGACAAACCCGATAGAGTCGGAATGGTCTCTAGACGCAAGATCGTTCTCCTTCATCTCTCACCAAGTCCCAGAACTTCAGATAGATCTCTTTGCAACGAGCGACAACAATCAACTTCCTCTGTACGTAGCCCCGTACGAGGACCCCAAAGCAGAAGCGGTGGACGCCATGTCACTGGACTGGAACAGGTGGTCCAAGATATACCTGTTCCCTCCCACCAACCTTCTGTTGAAAGTCCTCTCCAAACTGAGAACCTTCAAAGGGACAGCGGCCCTAGTGGCTCCCAAGTGGCCCCGGAGCAACTGGTACCCCCTGGTCCTGGAGCTGCAGCCCAAGCTGATCCCTCTCCCGGGCCCAGTTCTCTCTCAACAAGTACAGAAGTCGACTGTCTTCGCTTCATCATCGAAAATCAAGGACCTTCATCTCATGATTTTCTCTCCCTTGCCGCAAAGAAGAGGTTTGGGATCTCGAAGAAAAGTCTAGACTTCCTAGAGGAATACAAGACCGAATCCACGAGACGGCAATATGAATCATCCTGGAAGAAATGGGTCTCCTTTGTCAAGGCAAAAAATCCTAAAGAAATCACCATTGATTTCTGTATGTCCTTCTTCATTCACCTTCATGGACAAGGATTAGCAGCCAATACGATTTCAACCTGCAAATCGGCCTTGGCTAGACCAATTCTATATGCTTTCCAAATTGATCTGTCCAACGACATCTTTAACAAATTACCAAAAGCATGTGCTCGCCTACGTCCAGCACCCCCTCCGAAACCGATCTCCTGGTCACTTTACAAGGTACTCCATTTCGCCTCCAACTTGGACAACGATTCATGCCCCCTCAAGGATCTGACTCAGAAAGTTATATTTTTATTTGCTCTCGCTTCGGGAGCTCGAGTCAGCGAAATAGTGGCATTATCAAGAGAAGAGGGACACATCCTGTTTACCGATTCAGGAGAAGTGACCCTCTCCCCTGATCCGACGTTTCTCGCTAAAAACGAATTACCCACCAAAAGATGGGGCCCTTGGAGAATATGCCCCCTGAAGGAGGATGTCTCTCTATGTCCAGTAGAGAGTCTCAAGGTCTATCTTCGCAGAACTTCGAACTTTGGTGGAGGCCAACTCTTCAAAGGAGAAACATCGGGCAGCGACCTGTCACTGAAACAATTAAGAGCGAAAATCACCTACTTCATTCGCAGAGCGGATCCGAACAGTACACCCGCTGGTCATGATCCTAGAAAAGTGGCATCTTCTCTGAACTTCTTTCAGAGCATGGACTTTGAGAGCCTTAAAAACTTTACGGGCTGGAAGTCCTCGCGAGTTTTCTTTAAACATTATGCGAAACAAGTGCACGAAGTCAAACATTTTGTGGTAGCCGCAGGTAGTGTTATGAAACCTGCACCTAACTCTGCGTAGAACAGTGAGTTACTTGGGACTCTAACTCTTCGGGTGCCTATGTTGACCCTCGAGCGATTCATAGTGAGGTCTAAAAACACTTAGTGCTTTTATAACTGTTCTTATCCCAGGTGAAATGTCATAGTGTCACACAAGTGCCGCATGCCTTGAGCATGATGTGTTGTTTAAAGACTTGCGTTCCTCGAGAACGAGTACCTACTAATCCTGAAATTCCTTTTCAGATTCAAGAGCAAGCCTTTATTTCTATGTACATTATTATTACTGTAAATGAACTTTACTTTTGCTGTAAATTATTTAATTTCTGCATTGTGAAATAAAATTTCTATTTTATTACTTATGCGTCTCTTTCAGCTCCTACCTACTATGAAATACATACTGTCATAGTTTTATTTATTCCTCCTTTCTTATGGTCATGAAGAATTTAAGATGTCTAATCCTAAATTATATTCACCCTGTCTCAGTAAGGTTCCTACACGAAAACTTACTTCTGATAACCAAGAGATGAACTCTATACACAGTGCCCAACCACCACTGGTCTAATTCAGAATGTTCCTATACAAATATCAAACATTCTGCTTCATCTCTAAGTTCTTCAAGTTCTTCTGTCAGGATGAATAGCCCTTCAATACCACTTTGACGTCGGCATAGCCCATGGGAACTTCCTACCAAAGGGGGGCAGGATACTTCGTTCCTATGGTTCTTTACCTAAGATTACTTTGCTGTTTTGTCAATGCCTAGGCACTTAACACTGGGGGAAAATCTACCACGATACATTGATTCTCTGGTACTCTTCCATCAGGACGCCATGGCTTGAGCCCAAAAAACGGATTTTGAGCGAAGCGAAAAATCTATTTTTGGGTGAGATAGCCATGGCGTCCTGATGGACCCTCCCTACTACTTCGTCCAGTTTTGTTCCCACCCTACACAATTGTATCATGGTGATGGGCAGCAACTGGCTTCAGGATGAAGACGGGCGTGACGTCATCAGAGCAATGGCGTCCGTTTGTTTACGTCTCGAGTATCAGTAGTAGCCACGAGTGAGATTAGCTGTGGAACGGCTCCCAGCTATTCTCAGTCCTTACACACCGAAGCATTAACTCTGTTCGGGGTGAAGATAGCTATGTGGCACGTTCAGACATGCGTGTCCCCTGTTGTATTACGATGTCTTAAAGGGAAACCTTTGAGATACTCGCTCCAGAAGTTAGAATTCTGTGATAACCTGTGGTTAAATTCTCTGGGAATATCTTAGTAGTCTTATACCCAAGGAAGCTACCAAACAGGAACCTTCCATCAGGACGCCATGGCTATCTCACCCAAAAATAGATTTTTCGCTTCGCTCAAAATCCGTTTTATTTCATGCATTGCATCTTTTAGCTAACCTTTGTTCTAAGCCTTTTTAAAAAAATGAGAAGTTGAGAAAATTCCCTGTGCCACTTTTCAGTCTTTGAAGACTATTTTGCATAAGACCAGTATTATAAAGTGTTATAATATATTCCAGAACCATGTAGGGCTACATTACTGTATTGTTGAAATTTATTTTTTCAAAGCTACAAATGAATACATATTTGGTATGACACCAATCTTATTTCAGATCCAGATTCTGAGGAAGTGGAAAGGATTCGCAGTAACATCCGTGATTTTGACAGGTTCTTGGGTCCTTATCCCATGGATTCCTGGAGAAAGTGGATTTCTCTCACACAGTATATTAGTTTAGAAGACATGAAGAGAATGATTCCATTGTCAGGTAATTTTATTTATATTTCCTATTCTTAAAAATATTTTGATTTCTCAAAATCTGTAAAGCATTTGTGGTTTGTCAGTAGCCTAGTGTTTGTTTTGCATGCTAATCTTCACTCAATAAACTTTTATATCAGTATTCATTGATTAAAGACTTACAAGCTAATCCTGGAAAGCCAGTTAAGAGCAGAAGTCTTCTCCCAACCTTTGGGTGTGTTGCATTGATTTCTAATTCTAGTTAAGGATCTAATCCTAAAGGTGAGACTTATTAGAGTCAAGTAATGTGACTAAATGATCTCGTTAAACTAGTTATATTAACAATCTCTAACCAAATTCAGTTGCAGTTGCAGATATGTAACTTTCATAATTCAACTACTACTTACTGTAGGATGTTCTGTAGTGTACTTCCATTTACTGTATTAGGAAAATTTTGCATATGAATTTGATATATAAGTAATTATTACATCTGAGATCAGTGTAATTGTTTGAGGATTTCTTCTCATAGGTAAAATCAGTTCAGTTCCTGAGCTCATGACACAAAGCCAATGGAAATCATCAGAACCAGCAAATAAAAATGAGACACCTCCATTGAATCCTGAAGAAGAAGGTACACAGTCCAGTAGCTCAAAAGTAGAAACGTCAGGGCAGACACAAGAAGACCGTGCCACCGCATCCTTTAAATCATATAAATCCTGTATTCCTGACCTGAAACCAATGCCAGGCACAGAAATAAGGTTCAGCAATTTTCCAAGCCGACCCTATCCTGATGGGGCAACTCCAAGTGAAATCACCCGATGCAGCCTTGACTCATCTTACTCCATTGGAAAGATTGTTGAAAACATTGGAAGGTGAGGAGTTTGGAGTTAGTAACATTTTTCACTCATTTGTCATGAGGTGAGGAGTTTGGAGTTAGTAACATTTTTCACTCATTTGCCATGAGGATTTATAAATCATAAATACATTATATCAAGAGCTTGAAAAAGAGATTGAGAAAAGATGTACCTATTCATCATTAAAACACCGTACAGTAATTTAAAGTGAATTTTACCAAAGATTCTTTATGGCTTACAGTGTTAAACAACTTTATATATGGTTACTATTGCCCTGAAAAAAAGAGAGGCAGAGAAATTGTCTTAAATGATGCCAAACCATGTCTTTTGTGATTGCAAGCCTTTTTGGAGTTATGTATTGTGGGATCGTACTCTCCTTTTCTAGCTGTATGAATAATAATGATGGGTTGTCAGCTTTCATCTTCTCTGTTGTCTTTCCTAACTACTTCAAATGTTAAATCAGTTAGGGGCTTGATTAGTTACTATGTTACATTTTTTTTTGTAGCTGCAGTGCAGCATAACTGATGACTTAAATTTCTCATTAAATTTGGATTTTATCTCTGATAAATAAAATTATCATCATCGATGCACTTGGTTATTTCAGACCTGAAGGACTATTAGGAGAGCTGCAGTTTGCCTTCATTTGTTTCCTAGTTGGTCAAGTTTGGGAAGGATGGGAGCACTGGAGGCGCTTGTTAAGTGCTCTGTGCAGTGCGGAAGCTTTCATATTGGAAAATCATGAAATCTATCTCAAGATTATCTCGGTTATTCACTTTCAAATGCAGGAGGTAAAACAGCCGCTCAGAAGTTCATGCTTTAGTTGTTAATTTCTAGTTTTCCTTATTTAATTTTTAGAGATGTTTTCATGGAATAATTACAAAAGTGGTAGATGACTGATGGAAATTGTTCATCCAAATGATAGTGTTCTGTCATAAAGATAATTTTTTACTAATTAATGAATTTTTATAAATCTGCTACATATTATGCATGGCATAGATTTATAGGAGATTTAGTTAAACCCAACCAATTTTTCTCATATGCATTGATACTACAGTATATTGAGTACATAAACTTTTGATAATTTGTAAAAATCACCAAAAATATGAATAAAATCTAGTATCGGGTTTATTTTGATTACTTTATGAGAATATTGCCTAACAATTACTTTCCTTTTCAGGTCCCTGAGGATTTTTTTGTGGACATTGTTGAAAACAATAACTTTTTGGCAGAAGCCCTTAAAATGTTCTTTGCAAATATCAGTGACAATACTTCTTCCTTGCCTCCTGCAATAGTAACCAGAGCCCAGAAATTTAAAGACCATCTGACTTCCAAATTTGAGTGGAGTTTCACAATGGAAGAGGATGATGATGAAGATGCTCCAGTCATTGTTGATTTATAGAAATTATCTGTGAGAAGTTCTGCATTATGCAGGATAACTGACTAAAAAAAATTTGAAGCCACACTTAGATTTTCTATGACATTTTTGGTACTAAGAAGGGTAATGTTTTATAACCGAGGAAACAGCAAACTGCATTTTTACCATTTTTTTATTTTGAAAATGACTAAAGTCCGGTTTAGGAATGCATTGCATTTGTTCTTTGCCTACAGCGCACCTTGTCATGCACGTTTTAGGCCTCAGTCTCTTTCATTACATGACAATCATTTTCATGTTAACTTGTAATCGTCTTGAGCGGGTTATACAACTTTTCTTTATTTAAACTACTTTTTTCCCAATTTCTTTTACATTTGAATGCAAACCCTAGAAAAGGTCTTGTGAGGTACTGTATGTGAAACTTGCAGAAAGCTGTGGAATTATTTGAGTGTTTTTTTTTTTTATATATATATATATAAGTTAGCTCTCTAACTCGGTAGTTTTTTTGGGCTCAGGCCATGTCGTCCTCATGGAAGTTCCTTCAAGTGTAGCTTCCTAGGGTATATTTGACTACAATGATATTCCCAGAGAATTTTACCTTAAGGTCTCCAGAATTCTAACTCCTGGCGCTAATATCCCTAACTTTTCTTTGTTCCGTAACTGAAATACAAACCACGCTATTTACAAAGGGTTACCTTTTAGCGTAGCTGAAATGGCTAGCCATTAGAATTTAACGAGGGTGTATTACCCCCGCGCTAGTTAGCGGGGGGGTAGGGGAGTGGTAGCTAGCTACCCCTCCCCCCCTCACACACAGGCGAGTGCTCACTTTCACTTTTGGCTCGGACTGGGACAGACGTCTCTGTCTTGGTCCTCGCTTGGCAGCCATTGTTTGTTTTGTCTTTACTTAATCGCTTACTTTTCTTTTACTCAATATATATGTAAACATGTTTTCATGTTTGTATATATATTTGAGTATAGAAATCAGTAAGTTTCCTTTTCAGAGTTGTGTGTGTAGTGTACGATATCTCCGTGGAGTCCTCGGCAGTTAGGCCACCACGGCGTAATTTTATGGGTTGCGATCGAGTTTGACTTCGGTCTTTCTCTCTCTCTCTCTCTCTCTCTTGAGGTCGTTCACCCTTTTACTACGTGTTACTACGCCCTTGTAGCTTCCTTCCCGTGTGGGGGGGTTGCTACGCCGTACGTTTTGTCTCAATTAGTTTATGAATCTAATTGTAGTTGTTAATTTGTCAGCTTGTAGAACGATTCCTTTCGGGGTTTTCGTTCTTTCTTTAGTGTTCATTCATTTTTAAATTACATAATTACATAGTTTCATAATTATAATTGTTATTTTTAAATATTTAACTTAGCTGGTGAATATATAATAGCTGACGTCTTCGGCGGCTCGACAGAAAAACACAAAAATTCGCGAGCGATCGCTATGAAGGTTGCGGGTGTGCCCACCAGCGCCAACTATCGGCCAGATACCGCATATACATGTAAACAGCTCCAATTCTTCTCTGTCGGTCTGATCGACAAGACGTACCATTACTCGCTGTTAACCTGGAGTTTTTCAACAGTCTTGGTGAAGTACTTCCTTTTGGTTTGAGCTTTCGCAGTGCAGGTGTTTTATCTTCAACTTAAACTCTTGAACTCTTTTTTGGATAGATTTAATTGTTGATGACTTTGGATTGTTTTTTGGACTTTCTTTGACTTTTCAAAATGGCCGACCCTTCCCTTAGTGTACGGAAGTGTGTTTTAGGCTTTTAGCAATTATCTTATCACATCATAAATTGTTGTTGTTAATTATAGTTTTTCCTCTATATATTTTATATCTCACTCGCCTTTATTAGGCCTCTTCGATTAGCTTTCCATTTATAATAAACATCAAGATAAATTTTAATGATTTGTTTATATGCGGCCTTACCTATTCCTCCCCTAATCCGAGAGTAGGCGGTCCTAACTTGGAAACCGAAGTTAAACAACGTTGAGCCCTTTCAACTTTTATTTTCGTTAAGTTTAAATCATTTGCTCTGTAAGAGTTATTAAATGAATATTTTTTAGTAGATATTTTATGAAAGATTTTCTTTGAATAGTCTTCGTGCTGTTTCAAAGATGAACTAACGTTTGGTTTATTTATGCTACGCAGTTTGCGCTCTATCGTTACGATAGAGAAAGAGAGAATCACGGTTTCACTTTGCAGAAAGAGTAAATCGATTCTGACGTTTTGTTCATTCTTCTTTCAAACTGAAATGTTTTAAATACTAATTTAAAGGAACTTCTTAATTTTCAATTTCTTAGTCCTTTCAGTTTTTTCCTTTGGTCAAATAACCTGTTTATTGACGAAGGGTAAGTGGGCTTTTCTCTTCTGTGTGAAATCAAGAGAGAGAGAGAGAGAGAGAGAGACGGAGAGGGAGAGAGGAAGAGAGAACGTTCCGATCTTTATTCTCGTCCCAAGCGAGTAACGTTGTTCTCGAGTCAGTTTTTTACTCTCGTCCCAAGTCTCTGTACGGGGAGAAAGGATAAAACGTTTTTAGTTTTTATTCTCGTCCCAAGGCACTGTACGGTGAGAGATTGAAAACGTAGTTTTTAATGAACTAGTGTTTAGTCTCCTCCCCAGTCAATGATCCTTTTAACTTTATATATTTCCGTTTTATTCGATATATATGTTTACTGTTTTTTTGCTTGTATTAATGTGCTTACATAATACGACTTATTTCGCAATTATAACCTTTTGATGTAGGGGAGAATTGCGTGCTTCAGGTAGAAATCAGTTTTTATTCATGCCTAATGTGAAATTATTGAAAAATTCGAATTCAGTGAAGTAAGTGCAAAAACAGAAAATTGTAGTGATAAAGTGATAATTGCGCAAAGTGTTATCAGTGTTGCGACAGAGGGTTCGTCTGTTCGTGCTTGTCGTTCGCCTAGTCCGAGACCTCTTGCAAGCTCCCATGCCCCAGGGAGAAGTAATGTCGTAGTTCTTATGGGTTCGAGAGGCTTTAACCAACGAACAGACGTTCCCTCTATGGTTTCAGGCGTGTCTCGTCAAGACCGCCCCTACCATAAGACGAGCGAGACGGTTTTCTCCTCGTCATCCGAAGGCTTATATCGCGTAAGAAACCGTGGAGCAAGGTTTCGAGACCCTTAAAGCGAAAGTCAGTCCATTCAGGACAGGTCCAGCGTCCTGGTTGTAGCTATTGGGACAGCTCTGACCCTGTGCAGTCATCGGAAGACTGCTCGACGCCTAAACAGAAGCGTAACACAGGCTCCGAGAGTCTTAGTGTAGGCAAGGTTTTGCAGTCACAGACGTTACCCTCGTCTCTTACCGCACCCATTCCCGTTGATCCTAAATGGGTTGTACTGCAAGACATGCAGAATAAGCTTGCCTCTCTTATGGAGGACTATTCTGCTGAGCAGGTTCACGATGATCCTCGCCGCTTAGCTGATCGAGATCCTGGCCGTCAGCCGCCCAAACGAGCCTTTGCTCGTCCTGTTGACGTTGACGTTACAAAGTCACGTCAATCACGTTTTGTAGAGCCTCACTCGATGCAGTCCCGTGTTGACTTTCAGCCGCTTGTGGACGTTCAGCCGCTGCCGCTTGCTCTTGTTGACGTTCAGGACGTTCGCCAACCAGCGAAAGTTGACTTGTTTTGACGTTGAGCGTCAAGCACCGAAGTCAAGAGTTGTTTTGACTGCTCAGTCTAGGCAGTCAAGGCAGTCTCGAGTTGACGTCGAGCGTCCTCCCGCACCTGTTGTTGTTGCTGGTCAGTCCTTTAAGCAGTTACATGACGTATCGTCCTTGACTGCTACTGATGCTCCTTTGCGTGTGGACTCTGCTTGTCAAGCATTGCCACCACAGCAGGTCTCTCCCTTGCTTGAGACTCGGCAATTGTCGGACGAGGTTCCTTCAGATGAGGAAGTTGCTGATCCCCCTCCTACTGATATTCCCTTGTGGACTCTGTCAGACGGAGAGGAGCCTAAAGCTGCTCAGCCCTCTATGGACTTTACATAAATCATGCTGATTTTTAAGGATCTTTGTCCGGATCATTTTGTAACTGCTGCTCCTCGTTCGCCTAAACGTCAGAGTTTACACTAGGCCTAGCTACTTCGAAGCCGTTGTTTTCTAAGCTAGTGCTCTCTCGCTCTTTTAAGAGAGCTTTACGTTTGCTAGGCGACTGGTTGATCACCAGGAGGAGTTTGGGGGAGACAGCCTTTGCTTTCCCTCCTTTTAAACTGGCTTATAGAGCGAGCGTCTGGTATGACACGGGAGAAGTTCTCGGCTTGGGAGTTCCTACCTCTGCCCAGATAGACTTCTCAAACCTCATAGACTATCCCTGGCGCCTGGCCATGAGACGCTCCAAGATTTTATGGTCGGCTTCAGAGCTAGACCATCTCCTGTTAGGAGTTTTTTCGAGCGTTTGAAGTTTTGCTGTACAATTATGTCATGCATAAACAAGGCTATCAGGGATGGCTCCAATAATCTGACAGCCACGTTCTCTGCAGGAACAAGACTATCAGGGATGGCTCCAATGATCTGGCAGCCACGTTCACTGCAGGAGTACGTAAGAGGCAAGTGCGCTCAATGTGTTCATTGTCAAGACAAACTTCACGATGAAGTCTACCAAGCTGTCTTGACAGCATTAATGGAAGGCGACTGGATGGTCTCTCTCGACCTTCAGGATGAATACTTCCACATCCCGATTCATCCAAACTTTCAACTACATCTGAGGTTTGTGGACGGAAAAGTAATGTACCACTGTCGAGCACTGTACTCCGACCTCATTCCTGCTCCTCTTGTTTTTACAAGGCCCTTGCAAAATGTAGCAAGCTTTCTACATTTTTTGAGGATTCAGAGCCTCCCTTTATTTTGACGATTGGCTAATCAGGGCGTTCGTCATTATATCGCTGTCTGGAGAGCCTCTAATGGACATTAGACCTAACCAAGGAGCTAGGTCTCATAGTGAACGTAGAGAAGTCGTAACTTACAGTATCCCATCCCAGACTATTCTTTTTTTTGGGAATGGAGATACTGTGTATGATTTTTCGACCCTTTTCGTCTCCCGCAAGAATGGAACAAGCTCTGTTAAAAGTCCTTCACTTGCAAGAGAAAAACAGTTGCTCTGTAAGAGTTTGAACTAGCCTCGTGGGAACTCTTTCATCGCTGGAGTAGTTCACTCTCTGGGGAGACTCAACCTATGCCCTTTCCTATTTCACCTAAACATTGGAACAAGGAGAAGGGCTTAGTGAGTATCTCTTTCCCAATCTCCAACTCAGTCTAGACATGTCTGACTTGGTGGGACAGCAACATCAGACTTCGAGAAGTTCTTTCTCTTGCGATCAAGAACCCAAACCATGTGTTGTTTTCAGATGCAGCGGATTTGGGTTAGGGAGCTCCACTGGACAGTCTGGAAGGCTTGGTTCTTTGATCCACGGATCAAAAGGAACTCCTTTTAAGGCAGTAACATCTCTCCTTTGGCGAGATTTGTGCAGAAATGAATGTCTTGGCGGACGGCCTCAGCAGGAGAGGACAAGTCTTCTCCATGGAGTGGACGTTGCATAAGACTGTGTGCGAGAAGCTATGGATGACATGGGGTCTACCCACCATAGATCTTTTTGCTACTCTCTCTGACAAAGAGGCTCTCGACTTACTGCTTTCCAGTTCCAGATCCAGAGGCAGCTCACATAGATGCTTTCCTGCTGGACTGGTCTCACCTGGACGTTTATGCCTTTCCACCTTTCAAGGTCCTAGACAAGGTGCTGCAGAAGTTCACCTCTTACGAAGGGACCAGGTTGACATTGGTTGCTCCACTCTGGCCCGCGAGAGAGTGAGTAACAGAGGTACTTCAATGGCTGGTAGACGTTCCAAGGAGTCTACCTTTAAGGATGGATCTCTTACGGCAGCCACGTAAGGAGTCTTCAGCAAAGCCTCCCCGCGCTTCGTCTGACTGCCTTCAGACTATCGAAAGACTCTCAAGAGCTAGAGGATTTTCGAAGGAGGCAGCCAGAACGATTGCGAGAGCTAGGAGAGCATCTACCATCAAGGTCTATCAGTCGAAGTGGGAAGTCTTTAGAGACTGGTGCAAGTCATCATCCATTTCCTCTTCCAGTACCTCTGTAGCCCAAATTGCAGACTTTCTCCTTCATCTGAGAAATGTTCGCTCCCTCTCAGCGCCCACTATTAAGGGCTACAGGAGCATGTTGGCGTCTGTGTTCAGACATAGAGGCTTAGATCTGTCCAATAATCAAGATCTCCAAGATCTCCTTAAGTCCTTTGAGACCTCTAAGGAGCGTCGTATGGCAACTCCTGGATGGAACTTAGACGTGGTCCTAAGGTTCCTAATGTCCGACAAGTTTGAGCCATTACATTCAGCCTCCCTGAAGGATCTCACCCTCAAGACGCTTTTCTTAGTGTGCTTGGCTTCGGCTAAAAGGGTCAGTGAGATCCATGCCTTCAGTAGGAACATCGGCTTTTCTACAGATAAAGCCACATGTTCACTTCAGCTTTGTTTTCTTGGCCAAAAATGAACTGCCTTCTCGTCCTTGGCCTAAGTCATTTGATATACCTTGCCTGTCAGAGATCGTAGGCAACGAGCTTGAAAGAGTGCTGTGTCCAGTTAGAGCTCTGAAGTTTTATTTAGCTCGGACTAAATCGTTACGAGGTGGATCTAAGGCTTTGTGGTGCTCATTTAAAAAGCCTTCATTGCCTATGTCAAAGAATGCTTTGTCATATTTTATTAGATTTTTAATCCGAGAGGCTCATTCTCACTTGAGTGAAAAAGAGCGTTGCTTGCTTAAGGTTAAGACGCACGAAGTAAGAGCTATAGCAACTTCTGTGGCCTTTAAGCAAAACAGATCTCTGCGAAGTATTATGGACGCGACCGTTTGGAGAAGCAAGTCGGTATTCGCGTCATTTTATTTAAAAGATGTCCAGACTCTTTATGAGGACTGCTACACACTGGGTCCATTCGTTACAGCGAGTGCAGTAGTGGGTAAGGGTTCTACCACTACATTCCCTTAATTCCAATATCCTTTTAATCTGTCTCTTGAAATGTTTTTAATCTTGTTTTTGGGTTGTACGGAAGGCTAAGAAGCCTTTCGCATCCTGGTTGATTTGGCGGGTGGTCAAATGTCATTTCTTGAGAGCGCCCAGATTAGGGGTTTGATGAGGTCCTGTTGTATGGGTTGCAGCCCTTGATACTTCAGCTCCTGGGAGTCTTTCAGCATCCTAAGAGGATCGCTGGGCTTCGTGAGGAAGACAGACTTACAAGGCAGAGTAATCGTCTAAGTCAACTTCCTTACCAGGTACCTATATATATTTGGGTTTTGTTATGATATAACTGTCAAAAACTCTAAGCATGTACGCTGTAAACTTTATTAATTCTGATCTCTACCCACCACCATGGGTGTGAATCAGCTATTATATATTCACTGGCTAAGTTAAATATTTAAAAATGATATTTTAATTATAAAATAAATTTTTGAATATACTTACCCGGTGAATATATAAATTAAAGGCCCCCCCTTCCTCCCCGATAGAGACCCAGCGGGATGAGAAGAATTGGAGCTGTTTACATGTATATGCGGTATCTGGCCGATAGTTGGCGCTGGTGGGCACACCCGCAACCTTCATAGCGATCGCTCGCGAGTTTTTGTGCTTTTCTGTCGAGCCGCCAGAGACGTCAGCTATTATATATTCACCGGGTAAGTATATTCAAAAATTTATTTTATAATTAAAATATCATAATTCTGTTTTGGTTACAGCTCTCCTTCCGTGAGTGTAAGTGGTTGTGAGGGCACGTGCCTGTTGTGTAATTCTTGTTTCCTTTCCCTCGGGATTCCTCTTCGGAGCCTTCCCGGGGGAATGAATGTGTAATAATGTTTTTTGTTTTTATTTTTTTACAGTTACCGATCTAGTTCGTTTCTGTAATATGGCTGCGGTGTGAGCTGTCTTGTGGAGGCCTGGGGATTCGGCTGTTGCTGCCTCCCCCTTTGGATTTTCGTCAAGGGCGTGTCTCCTTCTACTGGAAGTACTCCCGTGACGATTGACAGCTCCCCAGTTCATTTTAGAACTCAGGAGGCTTGCCTCCTTGGGTGGGTAACTTTCCTTCTGAGGGAAGTTTTTCCTGTCCAGGCTTGAGTTTTTCCCCTTTTGGGGGGTTCTTCTTTTGCCTTTTTTTTTCGTGCGACTATGCTCTTGGTGCTGAGCGGTCACACCTGCAGTTTTGCTCAAGGGGCTGGGCAACTGCAGGAGCCCCTCTTCGGAGGATTGCTCCTTTCTAGGTCACTGGCTGACCAGTCTCTTCTACGAAGTGTTTCTCTTTCGTTCGCGGGAGAGTACACTCATAGAGACTCCTCTTCGGAGGATTCTTCTGCTGCTGTTGCTGTTGGCCTCCTTCGCCGTAGGCTCATCGTCCGCCTCATTGTAAGGGCCTCTCATCTCCCTATAAGGGTGCTAAGAGGCGCCTTTTTGAATCTATGTTTGCAGCCTACAACTCCTTCATCCGCCCTGTTGCAGATGGACAGCAGTCTGACGGGCAACGGTCTTCCCGACGGACATCGGTCTTCCCGACGGACAACGATCTTCCGACGGACATCAGTCTCTCGGCGGACAGGCTTCGGTCTTCCTGCCTGTTCCTGCTCGGTGTTAGCGCACAGGCGCTCTCCTGCTCATCAGCGCTTCCTGATCGCTAGCGCTCTCCTGTTCGTCAGCGCTCTCCTGCTCGTCGGCGCTCTCCTGCTCGTCGGCGCTCTCCTGCTCGTCGGCGCTCTCCTGCTCGTCGGCGCTCACCTGCTCGTCGGCGCTCTCCTGATGTTCGCCCTCCTCGCCAGCGCTCTCCTGCTCATCAGCTCTCTTCTGAGCGTTCAGCGCTCATCATTTGAGGATCATTGCCCTGCGGTCTCTGACCATCCTACAGTTCCTGCTGAGCTCCCTGCTCGCCATCAGTCTTCTGACCCTGTGGCTACGCGACATCGTTCAGCGCGTGTCAAAAGCACATGTTTGCCAACGCGCCAGCGATCTTCCTGTTCCTGCTCGTGAACGCGCCGCGCCACCTGTCCCTTCACAGGATCTCACGCGTCGACCTCCTGCTCGCCAGCGATCACCTATGCGCCAGCGATCACCTGCTCGCCAGCGCGCACAGGCGATTTTAGTATCGCCTATTCGCCAGCGTTCTCCCACGCGTCAACGACCGCCTACGCGCCAGTGTTCACCTGCTCGCCAGCGCGCTCAGGCGATTTTGGTATCGCCTATTCATCAGCGTTCTACGCGTCAGCGATCACCTGTTTCTCGGCGATCTCTGGACCGCCCGCGTGTGTTACAGCCTGCGCACCAACGTTCTCCAACGCTTAGTCAGCCGGAGGTTCTGAAGGGACATGGTTCGCCGGCTACTAGCTCGCCATCGCGCGATCGCTCACTGGCGCATGCTGCTCGCTATCGCTCGCCAACGCGTCACCATTCCACAACGCGCCATTGCCTACCTGCGCGTCAGCACTCACCAGCTCACCACCGATCTCCTGTTGATCCACATCGCCAGCGGTCTTCCTCACCCACGCGACAGCGCGTTTCCTCGCCATCGCGCCAACGCTTGCGTTCGCCGCCTCGGACACGCGCTCATTCACCTTCCCACCCTTGCGCCCACTCGCCCGCGTGACCGCTCGCCTGCGCGCCCGCGCGATCATTCGCCTGCACGATCGCTCGCCCGCGCGATCATTCGCCTGCACGATCGCTCGCCCGCACGACCGTTCAGCGACCATCGTTCGCGGTGAATTCCGCAGCCGGGTAGTAGCAGCAGGAACGCGTGTTCCTAGACAACGCTCGGGATCGCCTCCACCCAAACACAGGTTGGTAGTGCAGGACAAGGATACTACTGAGGTGAGGTTAGTACATCATTCTTCCCCACCTTCTTTTCAGGCAGGTACTGTGGTGTCCACTCCAAAGGATCGCCCGATCCCTTTCCCTTTAGCGAGGATTTCGGACTCTGTGTCCTTGGAGCAACAGACTTGGTTTGGTCCTCTGGCGCGGGCGTTAGTGAGGGTTATGAAACCAGCACTCGCCGACCAGGGTAACAAACCAACGGCTGTCTCTCCTACGCTGAAGAGAAAGAGAGGAGTGGACTTCGTGGTGACTTCCCCCAGGGCGAAGTTGGTTCCCAAGAGGTCGGTCGCGAAGGCCCCTTCTCCTGCTCGAGGGCTTTCTCCTTCTCCCGTGGACGAGGTCTTTCCGTCCTCAGGTGAGTCCAGTTGGGCGGTAGTCTTCCCCTCGGCACCAAGGGGGGAGACTTCGCTTCATGGAGGAGAATCATCTCGTGAGGAAGGGGCCCCTCAAATCTCTTTGTTGGGATCCTGTATCCCTCCCAGGAGGGAATCCAAGGACTCCAAGACCGTCCTGAAATCCTCCTCAAGAATTCGCCAGGAACCCACGACTACCCGGGGGAATGTCCACGTTTCACCCCAGGAAGAGATCCCTGGGGCAGGAGACTTAGCTGCCAGCCCGCAGGGAGGAGAACAGCAGGAATCCGAACATACCTTCTGGCAGGTCCTAAGCCTGATAAGGCAACTTAACGGGCTTATGGATCCAGTCATCGCCCCCCGTGAAGGCAAAGACACGATCTTGGATGAAGTGTTTGACGTTCGGAAGGCCCCGAAGTCCAGTGCGGCTCTGCCCTGGTCTCGGGGTCTGTAGAGTGCCAGAGCTAGGGCCATCCTTGAGAAGAGTTTGTTTGTGCCCAAGGACAGAGACTTAGACAGCGGCTGTGCGGAGGAAGTCGACTTCCGTTTTCACTCCTCCAAGGCGCTTTCTTCCAGACTCTGCAGGGCTCCAGCGCCTTTTCTTTCAACCACGTCGGCCTAAGTTATCGGCTACGACAACTGAGACAAGGTGTCCAATTGCAGTTTCCTCCTGTCAGGAACAGATGGCACGGGAGGCTCCCCCGGGGGGGGGGCATAGTCCTAAAGGGAGCGGCAGAGTTCACGAACTCTAGGATTGCAGGTTTCACGCTGGGAGGATGCTTAAGGTTACTCATCCGGATGCCCATTCCCGCACGATCTCTGTGATCAGCCAAGGATATCGCGCCTGCCGTCTCTGTCAGCGAATTCAGTGTCTCTGAACCTCTATGCCATAGCGTCGGCAAAAGTTGCCCGTTTGGGTAGAATGATCCATACCTTAGGCGAAGGTCCTCCATAGGATCATCGACGGCTTCACCCCCGGCTTCTTCAGTCGATCCTTTCTTGTAAGGAAATATCTGAGACGGGAGTTCCGTAGTCGACCTCTCAGCCCTGATCAAGTTTGTCGAGCAAACTTCGGCCAGCGTAGAACTGCAGAATCGATCAGACTGGTAACGAGGCGACAGGACTCCTTAGGCCCTGGATCGGAAGGACGGGTAATTTCAGTTTCCATTCCATCCATCTTCCAGGAAGCTCTTGGAATTCAGCCTAGACTACAGGTGTTCCTGCTTAAGATGCAGTGTGGCGATCCCACCGTGGTATCGCAGGTTTTTCCCCAGAGAACTCTCCCTGCTTTCCTCATGGCCGCTCAGGAGCAGGCTTCCGCCTCCTTCGTTTTTTGGAGGGCTGGTCAACTCCGGTAGGCTCGGGTTCGACCTTCTTCAGCGCCGGGACAAGCTTCCAGATGCTTACCATGAGTGTGGGTTTATAGTATTTTGCTAGGAGCCTTCTCTTCTTCTGCCTCAACATCTGGAGTATCTGGCCATGATATTGAGTCAACGGCCTTACCACGTTGGAAACCCTGCTTCTCGTCCGTCCAACGAGGTTAAGCAACGTCGGTTCTGGTCGGTACTTGGATGGGTGACCACCTGGGGACGCCAGATTCTGTTGCCACATCCTCCGAGCCTTCTTCAACTGTGGCAAGGCTGAGGAGAGTCGCAGTACCTGTTCTCAGTCAAGCAGAGCTTTCAGCCCTACCTTGGGACGTTTCCTAGTTCTCCTTTCCTCATTGACCCGTCTATAGTCCGAACGGTCGCCTCAGGATAAGTTCCATGTGGGGCGGTCCAAGTTCCGGTGGTTTCAGGCAACGATTAACCGGACTTCCTGGCCCCTATGGGACCAGCGGAACTATTAGACCTGCAATGGGTGTTGACCTATGGAACCTCTTGATGGGAGTGGATATTCTCGTCCTTTCCCCACATTCTTGATGCTGTTTTCGGACTCGTCAAAGAAAAGGGGGGGGGGGAGGGCATGTTCCGGTCCAGGCCTATGGTCAGGACCTGAAGGATACCTCTCCATCATTAAGGCAGGCTTAGGGGCCGTAGTCTGGCCCCTCTACAGATCCTACAGCTCCTGCTGAGTCGCTCCGTGCGCGCCGACTTCATGATTCTGGCGTGTTCTAACCAGCAGGGGACGCATTTTCACACCTTCACATCTTGCAGTAGAGATACCGAGATGATTGAGATACTCTCAATACCACCATCGGCTCTCTCATTCCAGGCAGAGGAATGTTCTCTCCGACTATCCGAGCAGAGCCTCGTAGAGAGATTGTACCTGGGGGTCTTTGGCCTTGAGTAACCAGCAAGTCCTGGTCTGGGGGACCTTATCGTGACAGCTTGGAACCTCAAGCTTCCGCTGTTCTTCCCCCCAGTCTCAGACCCCGAGACTCTGGCAAGATGCATTCCGGTGATGGTGGGACAACTTCGACGCCTGCGTCTTCCCTCCTTTTTGTCTGTGGAGAATGGGTCTCAACAAGACCAGGTTGTCTGTCAACCTTTCAATGGGAGAGCTCCACTGGGACTATGCGCAGAACGGTTTCTGGACCCTCTGCTTCCCCTGACGGAACTCCCGGGAGAGCTTCTCCCACGGCACAGACTACTCAAACAACCACACTGCAACATCTTTCACGAACAGGGGCGTCGCTTCGGCTTCATGCCTGGAGACGCTACGCCTCCTCCTCAAGAAGAGACAACCCGCTACAGTCGCGGGACGGAGGTCGCGTCATCTGCGATAGTCATCCGCAGGGGTCTTCCAGGCAAGGTGAAGAGTCTTCGGTGGTTGGTGCCGTGGGAGATATACCTCTTCCCTTGAGGCCTCTTCTCCAGCAATAACGGTCTTAGTGCCTTTCGGCGGGAGGAAACTCCTTTCCGCTCTCGGCAATGAAGCCTGTCGCTCAGCCTTTCCCTGACCTTCAGGCTTAAAGGAATAACTTTTTCCTGCTCGCTGGATCTTTCCTCGCTCATGCGAAGCTACGATCGTCCCTGCCCTAGTCGGAGGGAGACCTCCAACTTGGAACATGGCTCGGACTTTTTAGTCCCTTAAGAGATCTTCTCAAGACCCTTTACGACAGGCCTCGTATTGTGTTCCGTCTTGGGTCTCCTGCTCACTCTGGCCGCGGCCAGTGTGTAAGCAATCTTCTTGGTCTCGTACGACTCCGCCCTTTCTAAGGAAGAGGGGAAGGCAATATTCAGGTTCGCTCCTGAGTTGTTGGCTAGACTCAGAATCTGGGGGTCCCAGCCCTTCGGTCCAATTCCTTCAAGATTTCGAGTCTCCATTCTGTATCTGATGTCCCAAGACCTTCTCCTTCTTGCCAGTAAAGGAATCGAGAGGTTAGCTTTGGGAACAGCTGCAGTTTGTCCTCAGTTGCAGCCGATTTGGGAGCACAAGGAGGACACGGGGGAGAGTCACCAGTATACCTCTTCAGCTCGGACTCAAGGACATTCATCTCGACCTGTCTCCAGACCCTCCCCCGTAACGTCGCCCTACAGCACGATGTTGGATACATCGCAACGTCCCTCGCCTTCGAGTAATACTACTCTGTGACGCAGGTGCTACAAGCTGGAGTCTGGAAGCGTCTAATGACCTTCGCAGCCCGTTTCCTGCAGGGCGTGACCCACAGGAGTTTCGATACGTTTTCTATCGCTCTGTGGTGGCTACACAACAGCTGGTCTAACCTCAGGCTCCTTTTTCGACAGGTAGCAGAAGGTTGAGGGCATTGTTATCAGGTTTTAGTCTGCATCAACGAAAGAAGTATGTCTGGCCCTTATTTCTTTCTTCATCATCCCCTCTATGGGGAAGCAGCATCCTGGTCTCTGCATAGCTGACCTCGAACCTCTGCAGGTAAACCATGCTTCCTTGTGTTCCGAGTATTGAGGTGGTATTGGGAACGTCCTAACCCAGAGTTCATTCTGGAACTCCAGGTCAACTGCCTAGGACGGGTCACACTTCTTCCTTCACACACAAGCTTATGTAGGCCACACGGTTCCTTGCGGAGCAAGGAACTTGTGAGGTGCAGGGACTCCTTTTCTCGAGTGCGACACACTCGGATTCTGAGTCCCCGGGTAAAGCCAAAGCCAGTATGGCTGGGGACTTTCCACCCTACCTAAGGGGTAAGTCACCCAATGTAAATAGCGTGATTTGAATTTCGGTTACGGAACAAATGACAAATTCGAAGATAATTTGTATTTTTCCTAACCATACAAACCTTAGCTATTTACACATATTTGCCCGCCAGCCCTGTCCCCCAAGACAAGTCCTACCTCTAAGTGAAAGTGAGCACTCACCTGTGTGTGAGGGGGGGAGGGGTAGCTAGCTACCACTCCCCTACCCCCCCGCTAACTAGCGCGGGGGTAATACACCCTCGTTACATTCTAATGGCTCGCCATTTCAGCTGCGCTAAAAGGTAAACCCAATGTAAATAGCTAAGGTTTGTATGGTTAGGAAAAATACAAATTATCTTCGAATTTGTCATTTTTAGGGATATCGCATAATATCAGAGGACGTATTCTTGACACGCCACATAGCTATCTTCACCCCGAATAGCGTTTACACTTCGAGGGGGAAAAGTGGCAAGAAACGAAAGGGGAGCCGTTATAAGGTAACTCTCCTCCATTACTGTTCGAGTCTCTAGATGACGTCATATCCGTCCGCCATCTTTATTCCTTGTAGCGTTAGCGAGGTGCTACAGATACAGTACTTTCGGGAGGGATCCTTTCAGCCCTTTTTTTAGTAAAAGGAGGGCGGGTCCATCAGGACAACATGGCTATCTCACCCAAAAATAGATTTTCCGCTTCGCTCAAAATCTGTTTTTTGGGCTCAGGCCATGTCGTCCTGATGGAAGTTTACCAGAGCATTAATGTATCTGTGGATTTAGTATTTGTGCCTTAACCTCAAGACAGACTTTCCTTGGTCACTGAGACCTAGAGACATATGATGTTACCGTTATACATAATTTCTTCTAATCATGAACCATGTTAGTGTTTCCTGCCCCCTGCAGGGAAGAGTCATGCCAGACTCTGGAAAAAGTCTCGAGGATTCCATATTTCATATGAATATCCTAGCAACCAAACAGGTATACCAGTCTCATCGTATAGCTTCCCAATGAGAGTTTGAATTCGAAAACAAACAAATGTATGTATGAGTAACTGACACCTCCCGTGGGCATACAGAGCTAACTGTATGCCAAGACAGACAAGTTTGTATCCAGGTAGAAACAATCGTTTTTATAAGTCAGCATCCCATCAAAAGTATCTTGGGTGAGTTGTAAGCAAAGACAGACAAGTATCTTATTTGTGTAGGAATTAAGTATGTATACACATAAAGAAGGTTTGTTAACTGCCTCTGGAAAGTTGAGTATTGATCTTTACATTGTATAAATGTAAGCTCTTGCCTTATTTTAATATACGTTAAAGTTAAATCAACGTCGCAAGAGCTGTTGCCTAAGCCGGAGGCGTCATGGGCGCTGTCGTTCATAACGCAAGAGTCATTTAGTTAGCCAGAAAGACTTTCCCGGTGTTAATAGCTTAAATATCTTCAGCTATTTAGCGTTCATTGCTAGGAATTCTTTATATTATGCCGATAGTATTGATATCAGCTTCAGCGATTTAGGTAACCGAACCATGTTTATGCTAGGCTTCCTAGCCTAGGCGTTCAGTTTTAGTACTTCCATGCATGATATAATAGATTTTCCTAGTGTTATTTTTTTAATGAAGCCTTAGGCATATTTTATACATGTAAGATAAATTGTTTGCATAAATTTTCCTCTTCCAAGATAGTATACGAGAGAGTTTAGGTGATTTAGGTAATCGATTCTCACTGCCATTAGGCTACTAGCCTAGTGGCTTTAGTATACTTTCATACATGTTTCCCAATTGCCCTTATGTGTCGTTATATTGATACAGACGGAGCTAGATATCTCCTAATTCATTAATAAAACGACACTTATCTCATAAGAAGATTTAAGGGCAATCTCTTCTTCCCTCTGAGTTAGCCTAGGCTATAACCCTAGTCTATAATGCCTGGAGTTATTTAAGCATGATTAGGCAAGGGTTTTCTGTCCTTTCCCTGTAACCGCAGAGGCAGGTTTTTGGGTTTTGGTCAGAACCTCAGAGTATTTAGTCTATTACCGATGGCTGGCTGACAGGGTGAATAGCATTCCCCTGCTAGACTAGGCTACCTGCATAGGAGGCTAGACCTCCCTAGACCACACTTGAAGGTTTTCTATATGATACCTTCTCCCTGTGGTCTAGCTGACTAGTCCTGTGCCAGCGGACCCTAGGCTGAGGAATAGAATTCTTCTACTGCCTAGGCGACTCCGGCACTAGAACTAGAACTCTGATCCCCTACTGTTTAGGGGTGGTGGCGAGGGTGCTGCCAGCCCCTTTACTGTATTAGTCGACCCTAAGCTTGAGAATAGAATTCTCCTGCCACCTGGGTTGGCTTTAATATTGGAACAGAGTTCGTTAGGTGAGGTAGGACTGGCAACCTGCCGGCTCCTCCCACACTCTATAGGACCCTCACCCCTCCCAATCTGTCCTTTAGTGATGGCCTAGCCATCACAAACTCTTGGCCATCGTCCTACAATAGAGTCGATTGCCGGCAGGTTGTGGGGATGGCTCGGGTCTCTGTCCGTGGTCGTGCAGTCACACAACTCTCCCTTACGGACATAGTGCTCCGGGGGAGTTGGGCCGGCTGTGCCGGCTGCCGGCAGAACATCCCTTATCTGTAGAGTGTTCTTCAGTCCTCTCTTGGACTGCCATTCATAAACTGTGCCGGCAGAGACTGGCAATAGTTATGGATGGGTGGAAGCCTGAATGATACATTCTCCCCTTCCATTTGAACACTCATTCTGGAACAAGGTTGTAAGGCAGAGCTCTTACACCATCCTTCGATCCATGCTTTCTCTCTCTCTATTAGCTGGTACCACTGGGTTCTACCCTGCCGGCAGCTCTAGCTAGCTGCCGGCAACCGGCAAGCTGCCGGCAACCGGCAAGCTGCCGACAGCCGGAAAGGTTGCCGACTGCTGTGTATAAAACGGATTTTGAGCGAAGCGAAAAATCTATTTTTGGGTGAGATGGCCATGTCGTCCTGATGGAAGTTCCTAAAGGGTAGCTTCCTTGGGTATATATAACTACGGCGATATTCCCAGAGAATTTACCTTAAGGTACCCAGAATTTTAACTCCTGGAGCGAATATCCCTAATAAAAGAACCAGGGATATCGCGAAATATCAGAGGACGTATTCTTGACACGCCACATAACAATCTGCACCCCGAACAGAGTTAACATTTCGAAGGGGTCAATTGGCAAGAAAACGAAAACGAGAAAGAAAAGGAGAGCCGCTCGCAAGGTATCTCTCCTCTCCCGTTTCGTAAGCGTGCATTGCGCCGCTCACGGCGCCATCTGTATTCCTTGTAGCGATACACGAGGTGCTACAGATACTGTATGTAGGGAGGGGACCTACAGCCCTTTAAAAGAAAGGGAAGGGCGGGTCCATCAGGACGACATGGCCATCTCACCCAAAAATAGATTTTTCGCTTCGCTCAAAATCCGTTTTTTGGGCTCAAGCCATGTCGTCCTGATGGAAGTATACCAGAGCATTACTGTATCTGTGGATTCTCAAAACGTGCCGTACTCCCCGAAGGTATTTCCCGGCCAATTAGACCTAGAGACCTAAGATGTTACCGTCATACATCTTTTCAACTAACCATAGACCATGTTAGTGCTTCCTGCCCCCTACAGGGAAGAGTCCTACTAGACTCTGGAAAAGTCTCGAAGAGTACATATACCTATGTATGAATAACAGACAAGCCAATATAGTGGTCTCACCCTATATCATGTAAAGCATAGTTTGTAAAGAACCACTGAGTCAATATGAAATATCGACCAGTTCTCCGTTCAATACCGGATTGGACAAAGGTTTATATCCGAGTAGGCGGAAAACTTGCATATCCGCCACCGTCCCCTCAGGGCATGGAGTCCTCCCGCCAAGGGAAAGCATAAACCAATGCAACGAATGCTTGCACAAAGGAACAAGCTATTAGAATTATCCCAGATAAATATACATAGAACGTAATGCAAAATTATATCAAATAAATTGACACAGGTGAAGGAGACGCAAGGTTCCCAAGAACTAGTTTATTGACAAACAATAAATAAAACAGGTTAAACAACCATTATATAAATATAAGAGGAAGATAACCAACAAATAAGCATAAGCATGATAGTAAACAGAAACTTGTTTATCTGAAAGAAAAACATTAGCGCCACTTTTAACATACCGAGGTATCAAAATTATAAAAGTCTGTATTACTAATCAGTTACATTAGCGTTGGAAACGCTCGGCACACATGTCTGTACTTATGCTAGGTTCACCTTTGAGAGTGGAACAGTCAATGTGGGCAACCCAGTGCCCTCACACTTAGTCTGTAGAACAGTTCGTAACTACACACTCACCCCGGAATTAATCGTCCCAATTAAATCCACTGTTCCTCGCAGAGTTAAACAGCAAGGTTAACGACACAACCCACTGCTACCACAGACCTCTTTAGTTGCTCCACTTGCTTCGCATAGTGACAAAAGAACACTCTGGAAGACTTCCAGCCAGTGTATGAACGAAGATGTTCAAAATCCATACAATTAAAGAAATTTAAGGATGAGGCAACTTTCCTCGGATCGTGACCTGCGGGTGTACTGTCTGGATCCGCTCTGCGAATAAAATTGGTGATTTTCGCCCTAAGTTGTTTCAGTGATAAATTTGAGCCTGATGTTTCTCCCCTGAATAGTTGACCACCCCTGAAGTCTGAAGTTCTACGAAGATAGACCTTTAGGCATTCCACTGGACATAGAGATGCATCTTCTTTCAGAGGGCAGATTCTCCAGGGACCCCACCTGTTGGTGGGTAACTCGTTCTTGGCGAGAAACATAGGATCCGAAAACAGGTTCAGTTCTCCCCCATCTAAGAACTGAACACGACCCTCCTCTCTCGAGAGGGCTACAATTTCACTAACCCTGGCCCCCGACGCGAGTGCAAATAGGAAAATAACTTTTTGGGTTAAATCCTTGAAAGCACACTCCTCATTGTTCAACAGTGAAGCGAAATGAAGAACTTTATCTAAAGACCATGAAATGGGCTTTGGAGGTGCTGATGGTCTGAGCCTAGCACAGGCTTTCGGAATTTTATTAAAAATATCGTTAGCGAGGTCGACCTGGAAGGCGTATAAAATGGGTCTTGTCAAAGCAGATTTACACGTTGATATTGTGTTGGCTGCTAACCCTTGACCATGGAGGTGGATGAAGAAAGATAAGCAGTAGTCCGTCGAAATCTTTTGCGGATTCTTCGCCTTGACAAAGGCCACCCATTTCCTCCAAGATGACTCATATTGCCTTCTAGTAGATTTGCACTTACATTCCTCTAGGAAGTCTATACTGTCTTTCGAAATCCCAAAACGTTTTCTCACCGCTAGGGAGAGAAAATCATGAGCTGCAGGTTCCGGGTTTTCTGTGATGAAGCGCAGACAGTCGACTTCTGAACTCGCTGGGTCAGAACTGGATCTGGTAACGGTAGACACTTCAGCCGTAGTTCCAATGCCAGAGGGAACCACACGCTGTTTGGCCACTTGTGAGCCACTATTGCCGCTACTCCCTTGAAAGATCTCAGTTTGTTGAGGACCCTCAACAGAAGGTTGTGAGGAGGGAACAGGTAAATCCTGGACCATCTGTTCCAGTCGAAGGACATCGCGTCCACTGCTTCCGCCAAGGGATCCTCGTACGGGGACACGTAAAGGGGTAACTTCTTGTTGTCTTTCGTCACAAAGAGGTCTATCTGCAGTTCTGGGACTTGACTCAAGATGAAGGAGAATGATCCTGCGTCTAGGGACCATTCCGACTCTATCGGTGTGAACCTGGATAGAGCGTCCGCTGTCACATTGCGGACTCCTTGAAGGTGAACTGCCGACAGGTACCACATCTTCTTTTCCGCCAGTCGAAAGATGGCCAACATCACCTGGTTGAGAGGTGGTGACCTTGATCCTTGTCAATTCAAGCATCTCACAATCACCTCGCTGTCCAGCGACGAGGGGAGACTTTCTTCAAGGTAAGGAGTACTGCCATAGCTTTCAGAAAGTTTATGTGAAATGTCTTGAATAGATTGGACCAAGTCCCTTGTGCCTTCTTCCAATGAGAATGACCTCCCCACCCCTCCTTCGAGGCGTCTGTGTGAATAGTCAACGAGGGGGGAGGTGGCTGAAGAAGTACCGACTTCTTTAGTTGCCTGACTTGGGACCAAGGCCTGAGAAGCGTACGTAGACGAAGAGGAACTGGTCTTCTCAGATCTCTTCGCGCGTTTGATGCATAACTTCTCCAAACTCCGGTTGCATCCTTTAGCTGTGCTCTTAGCAAAGGGTCTGTTACTGAGGCAAACTGGAGAGAACCCAGCACTCTCTCCTTTTCGCGTCTTGATATCCTTTCGGAATCCAGAAGTCTCTTGACAGAACCAGCTATCTCCTTCCTCTTCTTCGCCGGGATGGAGAGTTGGTGTGACACTAGGTCCCAGTGGATTCCCAACCACTGGAACTTTTGAGATGGAGAAAGTCGAGACTTTTTTCTGTTGATCTTGAAGCCTAGATACTCTAGGAACTGGATCACCTGTAGGGAAGCTTGCAAACATTCTGTCTTGGATGCTGCCCACACTAGCCAGTCGTCCAGGTAAGCTACCACCTGGATTCCCTTTAGGTGTAATTGTTTGAGAGCTACGCTCGCAAGCTTTGTAAAGATCCTTGGGGCTATGTTTAGCCCGAATGGCATGGCTCTGAAGGCGTAGAGTCTTCGATGTAGCTTGAACCCTAGGTAGGGGGAGAGTTGACGATTGATTGGAACGTGCCAATAGGCGTCTGACAAATCTATGGAGACAGTAAATGCCCTCTTGGGCAGTAAGGTCCTTATGTGTTGCAGTGTTAGCATCTTGAACTTGCAGTTCACAATGAACTTGTTGAGTGGCGACAAGTCCAGAATGACTCTGAGTTTTTCTGAGTCCTTCTTGGGAACACAAAACAGCCTCCCTTGGAATTTGATGGACTTTACCCTTCGGATTACCCTTTTCTCCAACAGTTCTTAAATATACTCCTCCAGAACGGGGGTGGAGTGTTGGAAAAATCGAGGGCACGGGGGTGGAGTGCTGTACCAGCTCCAACCCAGTCCATTCTTGAGTAGGCTGTGGGCCCAGGGATCGAAGGTTCACCGATCCCGAAAATTCTGAAGTCTCCCTCCTACCGGTATCATCTCACTTTGACTGCTGTTGCCCTGAGGTCTTTCCTCCTTGACCGCGACCACCCCTGAACCCCCTCCCCCTTGAGGGGCGTCTAGACGAACCTCTGGCTGCTCCTCTAGGCTTCGCTCGAAAGGTAGTTGACTGCCCTTCGAACGCTGGGTTAAATGCTGGAGACTGTGTCGACACGGCTTGGGGTACCCACTGGTACGTGGTCGGGGTTTGTGCCACCATCTGGGGCACTGTAGGCATAGGAAATTGCTGTTGCTGCTGCTGTCTGAATGGCTTGGCTGGCCGAGAGGGTAGCCTAGTCTTCTTAGTCTTCCTCTTTGGTTGGGGACCCTCATCCGGGGAAGACTTTCTCTTGAGGGATAGGCCCCACTTCTGGAGAAGGTTTCTATTCTCCGTGGCGGCCTTATCTACAACCTCCTTAACCGCTTCACTAGGGAAGAGGTGTTTGCCCTAAATGTTGGAGGAGATTAGCTTCCTTGGCTCGTGCCTCACCGCAGCCGAGGCGAACACGAACTCCCTACAAGCCCTCCTAGCTTTGACGAAGCTATAAAGGTCTTTCGTCACTGTGACTAGGTGTGTCTTAGCCACTACCATGAACATCTCATGGACCTTGGGGTCACTTGCCATTGTCTCCAGAGTTGTTTGATGAGACATTGAGGCAGCAAGTCTTTCTTTTGTCTCAAGCTCGCTTCGCAAAAGAAAGTCAGACAGCTTGGGGAGGTTCTCACCAAACTGACGTCCGGCAATATCAGCCTCCAACTTCCCGACTGAGAAGGTAAGATGGACGTCCTTCCAGTCCTTGTGGTCCATGGGTAGGGCCAAAGACAGAAGTTTACACTCCTCCAAGGAGGGGCATGGCTTACCAGCCTCGACTGCTTTCAGCACAGCCGTAAACCCTTTCTGCATAAAGGGGAAGGCTCTAGAAGGAGAGGACACAAAGGAAGGGTGCTTCTTACCCAAGGCAGGTACCTTCGAGTTCGAGAAGCCCCTCTCTTTCATCGAGCTTGACAATAAAGCTTGAGCCTTAGCGTGGTCCAAAACTATGACCTCCTTCGGCTCTGTTTCTTCCTTTGAGGCTGGTTCCTTTCTTAGACGGACATAACAGTCCGGATACGACTCCTTGCTGGGCCAGAATTCCACCTCCTCAAGGGGGACTGAGCCCAACTTCTCCGAAATGACGATTTTTCCCGTCGTCATAGGCATGTGCTCAGCATACTTCCAAGGGTTAACATCTGAGCACAAGGGAAGGTCTTTCACGCTGAGCTTCTTCTGGGGCCCACGTGATGCTGCAAGTCTCCGCATCTCCAGCTCCATTGCAGCCGCCTTCTCATTATTCTCCCACTGCATCTGTTGGATCATTCCAACGATGGAGGAAAGGGTCTTTCCCAGCTCATCTGGGAGAGAGGACGATGTTGAGGGAATAGGATCAGGGGCCTGAACCGGAGTAGCCGACACCTCGTCGACCTCTTCCTCTTCATTGTCTGGAGCCTGCTCTTCATTCTGGTCTTCTGCCAGAAGGTCATCTTCCAGACGCTCGGACACCTCCGACATCCTATCGTCCAATTGGATGTCCTGCAGGGCGTCCGCGACTTCAGCATCCACCGGGATCTGAACCACTGGTATCTCCACTTGAGGCTGGGGAATCACTGCATCAGCTGACGCCCTGGGGAAAAGGTAAGCCCTCATCTTCTCACTTGGAAGATAGGGCCCAGAAGTGTTCTTCTGAAAGCCCCTTACCCAGGTACGAAGCTTCTCCCTTGCTGCGTCCCTTGACTCCGCCGTCTTAGGGGAATCAAAAGCCTCAGTAATCAGGTTTGTGCACACGGTACATACCTGCGGGTCCCAATACCGGAGATCACCTTTGGAGACTGCGCATGCTGCGTGCCTCCTACACAAATCATGTCCGCAAAAGTTCTTGCTGCGGACGTTGCAGAAAACGCTTCCACACTTCGGATGGTCCTCCTGTAAAGAGAAGAAAATTCCATGAGTATCAAGTGAACTACGTATCACTGGATATACATAGCTTAGCACAACTAAACTAGAAAGGAAAGACACACACTTGTATTTCCCGCACAGTCAATTGCTGCAACCTTCCAGATAATAAAATCGTATGGTTAATCTATTCTAGAGCAACCAATGAATAATTTCCAGAGGAAACAGGTGTAGCTCACACCCCAAAAAGGATTTTAAAATGCTGGATAGTAGACAAGAAAGAACTCACTTTCTTTATCTGTAAGGTTACACCAAAGGGTTGTGCGAGACAACACAAAAGTGTTAGAAAAACTTAGTGTTGTAACAAATACTATACTATAGTTTTCTCCCTACAGTATATACTATACTGAAAAATACTAGCTACAGTATAGAAGGTAGTGACACACCTTAACTAGTTCCAAAGTATACTACTTAAGAACTATAAGGTGGAAGAACGCTGGTTCAAATGCATGTGCCGGCCGGCAACTGTGATATATAGCCGGCCGGCAAAGGTATACAACCAATGCCGGCCGGCAGCAAAAGAACCAGAGAACTCCGACTGCTCGGCTGCCGGCCACTCAGGCCGGCAGCCGGGCTAGGGTACAACACTTATAAGAAAAACAGAATGGATGCCGGGATAAGAGACTGTACTACCTCATAACCCGGCAACCCGAAAGAGTGCACATAAGGAAGGGGGAGAATATAATTTCAGGCTTCCTGACCAATGCCATCTGGCTCTACAGACAAACATGGATGAGAGACCAAGGGAGGTCTGGGCAGCACTCAAAGCAGAAGACCCTTGCCGGCCGGCATGGGACTGAGTCAACCCCACATCCTAACCTATGCTAGGTACAGATGTAGAATGACGGACAGGAATGCAATGGCTAGGCCATCACAAAGGAAAGAGGGGGAAAGGGAGAAGAGGGTCCTGCCAACCTTGCTCTAATAATGAATCACCCACAGCCAAGAAAACTCATCTTAGCCTAGGGGAGATCCGAGGAGGGAGGCCAGCAATACTTGCCAACTCCCTCGGAACTAAAGCAAGGAAGGCATTGTTATTCACAGAAAAGAGGATCTTATCCTCCATACCGATAACAACAACACAGGACTAGTCTGCTAGATCACAAGAAGAAGGAATCATCTCGTACAGAAACCTTCGAAAGTGAACTAAGGAGGCTAAGCCTCCTATGTCTGTTGTCAGTCTAGCGAGGGAATCTCAACCACAAACCAGACATAAACAGACTCAGACTAAGAACTCTGATGGCCTGCCCCCTCCCTGAAGCCAGACTTACTGGAAACAGGAAGGAACAGAAACACCCTAATATAGTTGTATCTAAAGTCAATTCTGATAAACCATTAGGGTTAAGCCCAAGGCTTAAACAGAGGGAAAGGGATTGCACACCTTCTCCGAAGAGAAGAGAGCAACCGGGGAGTGTGAGAAAGTATACTAAGGCCCCATAGACAACTAGCCTAGGCGCAAAGAGAATCGATTACCTAAATCACCGAAACTCACTCGTATACTATCTTGGAAGAAATCAACATAATCTTAAATGTATAAAATTGCCTAAAGCTTCAATAAAATTTTAAAAACACTCGGAAATCTGAATATCATGCAGGAAAGTACTAGGGCCAAACGACTAGGCTACAAGGTCTAGCGTAGGCCAGAATCGGCAAATCCTTCGCCAAAACAAAATACTAAAAGCATCATATAAAGAAATCCTATGTAACGCTAAACAGCTAAAATTATTAAAGCGAAACAGCCGGGAACGTCGCTCTGGCTAACTAAATAACTCATACCTAGCGAGCGACAGCGTCCAGGACGCCTCCGGTAGGCAACAGCTCTTGTAACAACGATATCACTATCAAATCACTTTTAAAATTACCAAGAGCTTACATTTATACATAAAAGAAATAATACTCAACTTATCAGAAGCAGAAGAAGTTGGAGAAAGCATTATAAGTTGAAATAATCCAAGAATTGCGAGAAACACAGGGAAAAAACACCGAGTTGTTGAGCTACGCAAAAAGGAATACAGATGGTGCGTGAGCGGCGCAATGCACGCTTACGAAACGGGAGAGGAGAGATACCTTGCGAGCGGCTCTCCTTTTCTTTCTCGTTTTCGTTTTCTTGCCAATTGACCCCATCGAAGTGTTAACTCTGTTCGGGGTGCAGATTGCTATGTGGCGTGTCAAGAATACGTCCTCTGATATTTCGCGATATCCCTGGTTCTTTTATTAGGGATATTCGCTCCAGGAGTTAGAATTCTGGGTACCTTAAGGTAAATTCTCTGGGAATATCGCCGTAGTTATATATACCCAAGGAAGCTACCCTTTAGGAACTTCCATCAGGACGACATGGCTTGAGCCCAAAAATACCTATTGCCGGCTGGCATGGAATGCCGACAGCCGGCGATCCTCCGGCGGCCCTCCGGCAGCTGGCGAACTGCCGGCCTATACTACAGTCAACTATATATTGACTGAACTATACCCTGGTGCTAGCCTGCCGGCATATACTACAGTATATGATTATACAGTAGCCAGTATATTTGCAATATAGATCATATTGCAAACAGAAAACTACAGTATAGATTATACAGTAGCCAAAATTTTCCAACATACCCTGTGTTGTCATGCGCAGCCTATTGTTGAGACCATATAATACAAAGAAAGTAAGTTCTTTCTATGCGCTGATTAGTGATCACTGATAACAAACCCCAATATTAAACCCTCTGGAAGCTGGTGTTAAGTTACACTTACCTATCCTTACAGGATAGAGATCTTCCGATGGGCTCTTCAAAATAGAAGGACCCATGGTTTTAATTTTGAGGGAGGTCACAGCAATTGGATGGGCAGAAAACACATGTATGTGTCTTTCCTATTTCATTTCTAGCTTATCTATCCTAAGCTACATGCAAAAGGCAAATATTTATTATAATATTTGTATACTTTATCCTGTGTGATGAATCACCATATACTCATTGTATTTTCCTCTCTTTACAGGAGGACCAACCCAAGTGCAAGAGCGTCTTCTGCAACGTTAGAAGTAAGAACTTCTACGGCCATGAGGTGTGCAGGGCGCACGCACGCTGTTCCATCACCAAAGGGGACTCTGAAGTATTGGGACCCTCAGGTATGTAATATCTGTAAAACCTTGGTTACAGAGGCTTTCGATGACCCCAGGTCAGCGGAGTCAAGGGATGCAGCAAGGGAGAAGTTGCGTAAATGGGTCCATGGTTTTCAAAAGAACATCATGGGGCCTTACCTTCCAAGTGAGAAGATGCGGGCCTTTCTTTTCCCTAGGGCATCTACAGATGCGGTTATCCCTCAGCCTCACCCAGAGATCCTTTGCATCCAGATACCAGTGGAGTCTGATGTCTCGGACGCGATGAAGGACATCCAGCTAGACGACAGGATGTTAGAAGTGTCAGAGGACACTGAAAAGGACTTTCTTGCAGGAGGTCAGGAAGAGGAGTCGACGTTGGCTCCTGATACCGAGGAGGAAGAGGTCGAGTCAGTATCGGTCTCATCGGTTTCTGCCCCAGAACCAGTTCCCTCGACATCGTCTGCTCCCCCATCTGATGACATAGGGAAGACTCTGTCTTCCATTATGTCGTTGGTGCAGCAGATCCAGAAGCAGGGTGCTGAAAGGGAGGCTGCGTTAAGGTTGGAGATGCGCCAACTTGCAGCGTCCCGTGGGTCTCAAAGGAGACTCAACGTGAAGGAACTTCCTTCATGTTCAGATGTGAATCCGTGGAGGCATGCAAAGTACATGCCTATGACGACTGGGAAGATTTATATTTCTGAGAAGCTGGGTTCAGTTCCTGTCGAAGATGTGGAATTCTGGCCCAGCTTAAGAGGCTTACCCAGACTGCTTTGTCCGTCTGAAGGCAGAGCCGGCATCAAAGGAGGAAACGGAGCCAAAAGAGGTCATAGTTTTTGACCATGCTAAAGCACAGGCTTTGCTGTCAAGCACCTTGAAGGAGAGGGCCTTCACTAACTCAGAGGTGCCGGCTCTCAGCAAGAAGCACCCGTCCTTTGTTGCATCATCTTCCCGTGCCTTCCTCTTTATGGAAAAAGGGTACAAGGCAGCCCTTAAGGCGATTGAAGCAGGGAAACCTTGTCCTACACTCGACGAGTGTAAACTGTTGTCCCTAGCTCTACCTTTGGACCAGAAAGACTGGAAGGACGTGCATCTTACCTTCTCAGTCGGGAAGTTGGAGGCAGATATTGCTGGAAGTCAGTTCGGCGAGGATCTCCCAAAGTTGACCGAGTTTCTCCAAGACTATCTTGCAGACAATGGCAAGCGACCCCCAGAACCCGGATATATTTATGGTTGTGGCCAAAACACATCTGGCTACTGTGACCAAGGACCTTTATGGCTTTATTAAAGCCAGAAGGGATTGTAGGGAGTTCGTGTTTGCTTCGGCTGCAGTGAGACACGAACCAAGGAAACTAATTTCGTCCAGTATCTGGGGAAAGGACCTCTTCCCGAGTGAAGTGGTCAAGAAAGTAGTCGACAAAGCCACCACGGAGAATAGGAACCTTCTCCAGAAGTGGGGCTCGTCACTAAAGAGGAAGTCTTCCCCAGATGAGGGTCCCCAACCTAAGAGGAAGACAAAGAGGCCAAGGATGCCCTCTCGCCCTGCCAAATAACAACGGCAACAACAAATTCCTGCGACTGCTGTGCCCCAGGTGGTAGCACAACCTCCTACTACCTACCAGTTGGTACCCCAGCAGTTGGCGACAGTCACCAGCCTTTACTCCAGCCTTTGAGAGGCAGTCTACTACCTTTCGGCCGAAAGCCAGAGAAACATTTAGAGGTTCCTCTAGATGCCCCTCAAAAGGCAGAGGCAAAAGAGAAGGACGCGGTCATGGAGGCAAGTCCTCCGGTCAGCAGCAAAAGTGAGATGCTTCCGGTAGGAGGAAGACTCTACTTATTTCGGGATCGCTGGACCTTTGATCCCTGGGCCCACAGCCTAATCAAGAACGGACTGGGGTGGAGCTGGAATGTAGCTCCACCATCTTTCCCTCAATTCTTCCAACACTCCATCCCCGTTCTGGAAGAGTACATTCGAGAACTGTTGAGCAAAAGAGTGATAAGGAGGAAAAAGTCCATCAAATTCTAAGGAAGGCTGTTTTGTGTTCCCAAGAGGGACTCAGACAAACTCAGAGTCATTCTGGACTTGTCGCCACTCAACAAGTTCAGGATGTTAACCCTTCAACACATAAGGACCCTGTTGCCCGAGAGGGCATACACAGTCTCAATAGACATGGCAGATGCCTATTGGCATATCCCACTCAATCGCCAAATTTCCTCTTACCTAGGATTCAGGCTTCAGAAGAAACAATATGTCTTCAGAGCCATGCCCTTCGGGCTAAACATAGCCCCAAGGATCTTCACGAAGCTTGCAAACGCAGTCGTTCATCAATTACGCCTAAAGGGTGTTCAGGTAATGGCTTACCTGGACGATTGGCTGGTGTGGGCAGCATCCGAGGCGGAGTGCATGCAAGCTTCCAAAGAAGTGATCCCGTTCCTGGAACATCTGGGATTCAAGATCAATGTCAAAAAGTCTCGACTTTCTACAGCTCAGAAGTTTCAATAGCTTGGAATTCACTGGAACTTAAAGTCACACCGCCTCTCCATTCCGTCAAAGAAGAGGAGAGAGATAGCAGGATCTGTCAAGAGACTTCTGAAATCCGATCGGATATCAAGACGCCAACAGGAGAGAGTGCTGGGCTCCCTTCAGTTCGCATCAGTGACAGACCCGGTGCTAAGAGCAAAATTAAAGGATGCAACAGGAGTCTGGAGACGATACGCATCAAACGCTCAAAGAGATCTAAGAAGACCAATACCGACTCGTCTACAATCACTTCTCAAGCCGTGGTTGGAGGCCAAGCACCTGAGGAAATCTGTGCTCTTACAACCACTTCCACCTTTAATCATCATCCACACAGATGCTTCAAAGGAAGGATGGGGAGGCCACTCTCACCAACGGAAAGTCCAAGAGACTTGGTCCTCTCTGTTCAAGACCTTCCACATCAATATTCTGGAAGCCATGGCAGTTTTCCTTACACTGAAGAAACTGGCTCCTCGCTGCTCGACCCACATACAACTGGTTCTGGACAGCGAGGTGATAGTGAGATGTCTGAATCGACAAGGCTTGAGATCGCCCCAAATCAACCAAGTGATGTTGGCCATCTTCCGTTGGGCGGAAAAGAAGAGATGGCACTTATCAGCATTTCACCTCCAAGGGTTCCGCAATGTAATGGCGGACGGTCTATCCAGGTTCAAGCCGATAGAGTCAGAATGGTCCCTAGACGCAGGATCATTCTCCTTCATCTTACGTCAAGTCCCAGAACTGCAAATCGACCTCTTCGCGACGAGCGACAACAAGAAACTACCTCGTTACGTGGCCCCATACGAGGACCCTCTAGCGGAAGCAGTGGACGCGATGTCCCTCGATTGGAACAGATGGTCCAGGATTTACCTGTTCCCTCCACCCAATCTTCTACTAAAGGCCTCAACAAACTAAGATCCTTTCAAGGAACAGCAGCTATAGTGGCCCACAAGTGGGCGAACAGCATCTGGTTCCCGCTAGTATTGGAACTGCGGTTGAGACTGGTTCCGTTGCCGGACCCAGTTCTGACACAGTAAGTGCAGAAGTTGACTGTCTCCGCTTCATCACAGAAAACCTGGAATCTTCATCTCATGATTTTCTCTCCTTAGCAGTTAAGAAAAGATTCGAGATTTTGAGAGACAGTATAAACTTCTTAGAAGAATATAAGTCCAAATCTACCAGAAGACAATATGAGTCATCTTGGAAGAAATGGGTTGCATTTGTCAAGGCAAAGAATCCAAAAGAAATATCAACAGATTTCTGATTATCCTTCTTTATTCATCTCCAAGAAACAAGGTTTAGCAGCCAACATGATATCAACGTGTAAATCTGCCTTGACTAGACCCTTGCTGTACGCCTTCCTAGTAGACTTCTCTAACGAAATCTTTAACAAGATTCCTAAGGCCTGTGCTAGACTCAGACCCGCAGCACCCCCGAGGCCCATCTCATGGTCGTTGGATAAAGTTCTTCACTTTGCATCAACACTGGACAATGAGAACTGCTCTCTGAAAGATTTGACCCAAAAAGTTATATTCCTATTTGCACCAGCTTCAGGGGCCAGAGTTAGTGAAATAGTGGCCCTGTCTAGAGATGAGGGCCATATTCAGTTCACAGAAAGGGGAGAAATGAATCTTTTCCCTGATCCAACGTTTCTCTCTAAGAACGAGCTACCCACCAAAAGGTGGGGTTCCTGGAGAATCTGCCCTCCGAAGGAAGATGTCTCTCTATGTCCAGTGGAGTTCTTAAAGGTCTATCTTCATAGAACTTCAGACTTTGGGGGAGGACAGGTCTTTAAAGGAAAAACATCAGGTTCAAATTTGTCTCTAACACAACTAAGGGCGAAGATCACCTACTTCATTCGCAGAGCGGATCCCGACAGTACACCGGCAGGTCACGATCCGAGAAAAATTGCTTCGTCTCTGAATTTTTTCCCATATATGGATTTTGAACGTCTTCGCTCGTATACTGGATGGAAGTCACCCAGAGTGTTTTTCAAACACTATGCGAAGCAGGTACAAGAGATCAAGAGGTTTGTGGTGGCGGCAGGTAGTGTACTAAAACCTGTCGCTTAATACTGCGAGGAATAGTGAATCAATTGGGACTGTTATGTGCAGGGTGTGCATGTTGACTTTTGACAGTACAACATGTTAAGTGGCATGTCACCACGGCGACATTACGGACTGTTCAAAATAATACAGGTAAAAGAAGCATAAAGAATAGCACGTGTGCCGTGTGTCCTTTACACAAGTGTGAACAGACAGTAATGACAGAAATTTAGAATAGAAAATTTCTGAACTTTCATTTTAGTGGCAAATAGTGGTTTCTTTTCAGATGAAACAAGTATTTCTGGCATTACCAGTATATTTATGCTTATTCTATATCTCAAACATTTTATTTTATTTGATAAAATGTAGACAAATTTACATATTTTATTGTTTGTCAATAAAATACTACTGTATTTGAAATTTGTCTTATTCGCCCCAAAATTCAAATAAATAAAAATGTATAGAGTATTATTAAGATCACCCTTTCATTTTGCATATTTATGAAAGAATAACTGTAGAAATTATTCCTACAGTTAACAAACCTTCTTTATGTGTATACATACTTAATTCCTACACAAATAAGATACTTGTCTGTCTTTGCTTACAACTCACCCAAGATACTTTTGATGGGATGCTGACTTATAAAAACGATTGTTTCTACCTGGATACAAACTTGTCTGTCTTGGCATACAGTTAGCTCTGTATGCCCACGGGAGGTGTCAGTTACTCATACATACATTTGTTTGTTTTCGAATTCAAACTCTCATTGGGAAGCTATACGATGAGACTGGTATACCTGTTTGGTTGCTAGGATATTCATATGAAATATGGAATCCTCGAGACTTTTTCCAGAGTCTGGCATGACTCTTCCCTGCAGGGGGCAGGAAACACTAACATGGTTCATGATTAGAAGAAATTATGTATAACGGTAACATCATATGTCTCTAGGTCTCAGTGACCAAGGAAAGTCTGTCTTGAGGTTAAGGCACAAATACTAAATCCACAGATACATTAATGCTCTGGTAAACTTCCATCAGGACGACATGGCCTGAGCCCAAAAAACAGATTTTTAGCGAAGCGGAAAATCTATTTTTGGGTGAGATAGCCATGTTGTTCTGATGGACCCGCCCTCCTTTTACTAAAAAAAGGGCTGAAAGGATCCCTCCCGAAAGTACTGTATCTGTAGCACCTTGCTAACGCTACAAGGAATAAAGATGGCGGACGGATATGACGTCATCTAGAGACTCAAACAGTAATGGAGGAGAGCTACCTTATAACGGCTCCCCTTTCGTTTCTTGCCACTTTTCCCCCTCGAAGCGTAAACGCTATTCGGGGTGAAGATAGCTATGTGGCGTGTCAAGAATACGTCCTCTGATATTATGCAATATCCCTAAAAGGAAAAGTTAGGGATATTCGCGCCAGGAGTTAGAATTCTGGAGACCTTAAGGTAAAATTCTCTGGGAATATCATTGTAGTCAAATATACCCTAGGAAGCTACACTTAAAGGAACTTCCATCAGGACGACATGGCTATCTCACCCAAAAATAGATTTTTCGCTTCGCTCAAAATCCGTTTTTATTGTAATTCATTTTATTTAAAAATTTTACACTACACAGATCTTTCACCCCCCAACTGCCACATGTCCTTCCTGCCAATTGCATCAAGAACACATAGATTATGCAAAAAAACATTCCAAGTTATTACTTAAAAGTATTGGTGCAATCGGCCCTCAGTTTTCGAGTGAAAATTGAGAATCTGCAAATGCTTACTACCCTAGGGTGGGTCAACTCATAATCTATCAACTCACTGTCCATTACCTACGTGTGGTCAACTAACACCAAGTGACCTGTTGTACTGTACTATATTATTTAAACATAGTTTCTATCACAGTGCACTATGAGTATTGTATTTATTAATAAACACAACACTTCAGTAAGTTTATATACTCTACTGAACTATACTTTTAAAAAGTGTGTACAGTACTGTACTTTAAATCTCCATACTTGTACTGCATTGTACAGTATACTAATATCATTACAGTATAATAGATCACTGTTGTTCCTATATATAAACAGTTAATACTGTACTGTGGTGTATAATACTGTAATATACATATACTGTAGTGCTATCACTTCAGTACAGCTTAATTAGCTGAACTGTACACAACAATACTTACTGTAGGGAAAGGTTAAATTTTGCTTCTCCTTAATGCCATGGCTTAAGAGCTTTAGACTTTGCCATAGTTTAGCTTTTCGATCTCATGAAATTAAAGCTCTTTTGATGGACCTTGATGCTTATGGAGTTGTAAACCTAAATGGTATTTTTCCTTTGTTTTTTATAAAGACTGCAGATTTATTAGCTCTAAAGTTATCTGTTATTTTGTGCAAGTTAGCAAGAAGAGGTTCTTTAATCACATGTTGGAAAATTGGTAGTTACTCCATTATATAAATGCGTAGTTGGTAGTCCAGCTGATTACTGCCTAATTTCCTTAACTTCCATATTATCTAAAGTTTTTGAACATCTTCTGGTAAAAGGTCTAAAAAGGTTTGTTGAAGGTAATCATTTGTTCCCTAGTTTGCAATTTGGCTTTCATAAAGGCATTGTAGCATGTGACGCCTTTCTTACAATCTCCAATGCTGTACAGAAATCCCTTGATTGTGGTCTGGAAGTTCATATGATTGGCCTTGATTTTAGTGCTACCTTTGACCGTGTTAATCATGAGGCCCTTATTTTCAAACTCAAACAGTTGGAAGGGGTGGGTCTGTTCTCAGCATCATTATTGAATTTTTAAGTAATAGATTGCAAAGATTTGTTGTTGATGGGCACCATAGTAAGTATAGGAGTGTGATATCTGGTGTCCCTCAGGGTAGTGTTCTTGGCCCATTAATTTTCATACTACGTACTGTATATAAACGACGTGGTTTGGCCTAGAAAACAAGCTTGTTGCATATGCAGATGATGCTACTCTCTTTGCATCAATTCCATCTCTTGAATATAGGTCTGGGGTTGCAAGTCCTTTTGATTGACATTTATCAATGTAGCCCCACCCTCTAACTCTACCATCTCTCCACTACACTCACCGTTTGGTTACTCGCCGCACATTAATAGTGTGTCAAGGTACAATTCAACAGGGTACAGAATGCCAGAAATTCTTGTGTGAGACTGTACGTTCTAAAGGACATAGTTGGTAGAATACACATTGTTTTTAACATTAATTGGAAGCAACCGAGGAAGGCTGGACGTGAGAGAATGAGTTTTGTGGCATTAAAACTGTCAAAGTAATGAATAGGAGTAAAGCATATCTGGAGAAACTAGCAGAGAGAGAATCGAGCTAGTACATACATACATATACCAAGGCATTTCCCCCAGTTTTGGAGGGTAGTCGACATCAAATAAATGAAAAAAAGGGGACCTTTCCTCTTGACGTTCCTCCCCGCCTGACAAGGGACTCAACCAGGTTCAGCTGGTACTGCTAGGGTGCCACAGCCCACCCTCCCCCGTTACCCACCACAGATGAAGCTTCATAACGCTAAATCCCCTACTACTGCTACCTCTGCGGTCATCCAAGGCGACCAGAGGAAGCAGCAGGGCCTACCAGAACTGCGTCATAATCGCTCGCCATTCAGTCTTATTTCTAGCACGCTTTCTTGCCTCTCTCACATCTATCCTCCTATCACCCAGAGCTTTCTTCACTCCATCCATCCACCCAAACCTTGGCCTTCCTCTTGTACTTCTCCCATCAACTCTTGCATTCATCACCTTCTTTCGCAGACAGCCATTTTCCATTTTCTCAACATGGCCAAACCACCTCAAAACATTCATATCCACTCTAGCTGTTAACTCATTTCTTACACCCGTTCTAACCCTCACTACTTCGCTCCTAACCCTATCTACTCAAGATACATCAGCCATACTCCTCAGACACTTCATCTCAAACACATTCAATTTCTGTCTCTCCATCACTTTTATTCCCTACAACTCCGATCCATACATCACAGTTGATACATTCACTTTCTCATACAGAATTCTCTGTACATTCATGCCCAACCTTCTACCGTTTACCACTTCCTTCACTGCCCCCAACACTTTGTATCCTTCATTCACTCTCTGATGTACATCTGCTTCCACTCCACCACCATTTACTGCAACAACAGATCCCAAGTACTTCAACTGATCCACCTCCTCAAGTAACTCTCCATTCATCATGGCATTGAACCTTGCACCACCTCAAGCTCTCGTACATCTCATAACCTTACTCTACCCACATTAATTCTCAACTTCCTTCTCTCACATACCCTTCCAAATTCTGTCACTAATCGGCCAAGCTTCTCTTCCGAGTCTGCAACCAGCACAGTATCATCCGCAAACAACAACTGATTTACCTCCCATTCATGATCATTCTCATCTACCAGTTTCAATCCTCATCCAAGCACTTGAGCAGTCACCTCTCTCACTCCATCAACATACAAGTTAAACAACCATGGCAACATCATACATCCCTGTCTCAGCCCCACTTTCACCGTAAACCAATCGCTCACTTCATTTCCTATCCTAACACAGTACAGTACTCAAACATAAGTTTAAGTGATCACCACTACACGTTGACAACTACACCAGCAAAATCTAGAAATAAATTTAAAGAAATAAAGTCAAACAGGAAATTTGGTTGACAGAACCTCAAGTTAGACTCCATCAAATATCTCCAACGTATTGAAGGGTACCTCATGCATTTTTAAGCAAAAGGAAAATTGAAAGGA
>NC_090734.1:117499184-117539184 GCF_036898095.1 Palaemon carinicauda | reverse complement strand
TATGTGGGTGTGGAATAGAAAAGGCTACCATTTGGAAACAACCTGTCAACGTACATTGTCAGGAACCTGTCTATGGGAGATATTGCTGTTACTAAAAGAGCTGAAATAAATAAATTGGGATATAATAGGATTGAGATAAATTAGAATAACTGGAGAATCTTATATAGAGTTAAAAGAGGATCATATCTTTTGGTCTGGGTACCAACCGCCCGTTGAGATACTACCGCTAAAGAGTTATGGGGTTCTTTGACTGGCCAGACAGTACTACATAGGACCCTTCTCTCTGGTTACGGTTCTTTCCCTTTGCCTACACAGACACCGAATAGTCTGGCCTATTCTTTACAGATTCTCTTCTGTCCTCATATACCTGACAACACTGAGATTACCAAACAATTCTTCTTACTGCACTGTAATTGTTCAGTGGCTACTTTCCTCTTGGTAAGGGTAGAAGAGACTCTTCAGCTATGGTAAGCAGCTCTTCTAGAAGGACACTCCAAAATCAAACCATTGTTCTCTAGTCTTGGGTAGTCCTATAGCCTCTGTACCATGGTCTTCCACTGTCTTGGGTTAGAGTTCTCTTGCTTGAGGGTACACTCGGGCACACTTCTATCTAGTTTCTCTTCCTCTTGTTTTGTTAAAGTTTTTATAGTTTTTATAGGAAATACTTTAATGTTACTATACTTAAAATATTTTATTTTTCCTTGTTTCCTTTCCTCACTGGGCTATTTTCCCTGTTGGGGCCCCTGGGCTTATAGCATCCTGCTTTTCCAACTAGAGCTGTAGCTTAGCATTTAATAATAATAATAATAATAATAATAATAATTTAGAGGACATGAAAGGAACAAAGAAAATGGAGTGGGTTTTCTTATTAATAAAATTCGTGCAGTTAACAAAAGAATTTTGCATCAGTCATAGAATTCCAGGATTTATTTTCAAACTTAATAGAAAGTATAGAATTATGATCATTCAAACGTATGCACCAACAACATCCCATACACAGGAAAAATAGAATCTTATGAAGATCTGGAGATATTTTGAAAAACATAAGACTATTTGCATTTGTTTTGGGTGATTTCTATGTAAAGTACGTCATATGAAGAGAGGGGAATCAGCTGTAGGCAAATTTAGGGTTAGCACAAGACAACAGGAGACATGCTGGTAAAATTTGCTGAAGATATCTAATAATTATGAATTTTTTTTTTTTTTTTTTTATAAAATGAGCATAGAAAATGGACACGGAGAAGCCAAAATCTAGAAAAGAAAAACGAAATAGATTTTATTCTCACCGATAAAGCTAATGTAGTTAAGTATGTGAAAGTTAAACAAATTAAAGTCAAGAGACCACAGAATTGTGAAAGTAAAATTTGTCTAGATCTAAACCATTTTCCATAAAATGAGCATAGAAAATAGACACGGAGAAGCCAAAATCTTGAAAAGAAAAACCAAATAGATTTTATTCTCGCCGAAAAAGCTAATTTAGTTAAGTATGTGAAAGTTAGACAAATTAAAGTCAAGAGACCACAGAATTGTGAAAGTAAAATTTGTCTAGATCTAAGGAAAAAAATGTAAGAAAGAAAATAAACACTCACGTAATATGAAAAAGATCTGATGATTTCAGTTTACCAATACAAAATAAGTACTCCCAGCTACATGAAGGAATGGAAGTAAATAAAGATGAAATGAACAGTAATTTAACAACATTTGTAAGGGCATCAACACCAGAGATATGTGGAAAAGTTTCTGATCAAGATCAGGGAAAACTATAAGAAAACACCAAAAATCTAGTAAATAAAATATTGGAAATGGTAAAATCCAAAAAATGTGAAACAGAATTAGCAAATAAATAGATTGATAAATAAACAAAACCACAAGACATTCGTAAACACAATAGGACAAAAATTAAGAAACCAAAGAAAGAAACATCAAAATGATGAAAAGAAGACTTGAAACAGATGTTTGTTTTAAAGGGTGAAAAGGGAAATATTATTAAAAAAAGAGATTGAGTAAAAAACTGCAGAGCATTTCTATACAATGAATAGTTATATAATAATATCTTTGCCAATAGAAATAATACAATACATGAGCTACTACCAAAAGTAACAGTAGGAGAAGTAAAGAAAGCAATAAGAGGCACGAAAAGAGGCAAAGCCGCAAGAGATGTCCCAACAATTGATTTGATAATAGACGGAGGATATCTCATAGTAGTAAAACTGGATAAACTCTACACCAAATGTCTTCAAGAATGCTCTATACCTACAGCTTTGAAAAACTTTATTATTATACTATTCACAAAAATTTAGACACAAAAGACCTGAAAAATTACCCCTACCCTCAATAGGATTAAGCCCATTGCAGACTATGATTCATGTATCAGCCTCGTGGTGCAGTAGTGGTGTTGAAAAAACTTGCTAGCGGCTAAACTGTACTAAAACACTGCTCACTTGTTTTTACGCGCTAGCAGAGATCGAGCCAGACCATCACGTTGCCGGTTTCATGTTGAAAAGGTCGTTTTTCAACGCATCCATTCAATACTGCGCGCATCATGAATCATAGTCTGTACTGGGCCTTACTCTCAGCAATATGTGAAATATTTACAAAGACCATATTCAGCAAAATGGAAAGAAAGCTAGACTTTAATTATCCAAGACATCAGGCAGGTTTTAGAAGCGCATGTTCAACAACTGACCATATTCTTGAAATTAACCAGCTAATGGAAAAATTACAAACCACTAGGTTTAACATTTTAAGACTACAAAAAAATATATTCTGTCAAAACTTCATCAGTAATTAAAACCCTTCAAAGACAAGGAATAGATGATATGGGCTATATGTTAGAACACTCGAAGATACGAATAGTACAGAAATTCTAAAACTACATAGATTTTGTGAAAATTCCAATTGTGGAAAAAGAGTTAGGCAAGGAGACCACATCTCTCCTAAATCATTCACAGCATGTCTATAAGTTTTTAAGAATTTAGACTGAGAAAATGTAGGAATTAACATTAATGGGGAATACCTCAACAACTTAAAATTTGCAGATGACTCAAGTTCTATTTAACGAATCGTGGAACGAATTGTAAATGATGATAGAAGATTTGAATAAAGAAAGCAGAAATGTAGGACTGATGATGAATATAAAAAAAAATTAAGATAATGTTCAATTAAAATGCAGAGACAACAAATAAGGGCCATGAACGAACCTCTAGAGATTGTTAATGAATATACGTACTTAGGACAGACAGTAAGTGTATCCCCAGGGTAGGATACCGAAATTAAAAGTATAAGCATCGGATGGAGAGTTTTGTTAACCAAATGAGAGTATGAAAAGTAAAATGACACTTTCTCTAAAAAAAGAAAAAAAAATCTAATCAGATTGTCCTATCATCATTAACTTTGGAGCCTTACTAAGCATTAGAACATAAGCTAGTTCCAACTCCAAGAGCTATGGAAAGAATAATTTTGGTATTAACACTAGAGACAGATGAAAAGCAACATGGATACGAGAACAAACAAAAGAAGAGGATATTTTTACAGCATAATAGAAAAAGAAATGGACGTGTGCGTGACATATAATGAAAAGGACAGATGACACATGGACATCAAGAATAACAGAATGGGTCCATGGAGATGGCAAACGAAGCAAGAGAAGGAAGAGAAGATAATGGAATCATGAGTTATGAAAATTTGCTGGTATAATATATATATATATATATATATATATATATATATATATATATATATATATATATATATATATATATATATACATATATATATATATATAATACATATATATATATATATATATATATATATATATATATATACATACATATATATATATATATATATATATATACATATATATATATATATATATATATATATATATATATATATATATATATATATACATATATAATACATATATATATATATATATATATATATATACATACATATATATATACATATATATATATATATATATACATACATATATATATATCCAAATAAGCCATATATATTTTTGATATATTAATGTCTGGATTCTCTTAACGACCTCGGGATCAGAGCCCCAGGCGAAATCACACAAAGACAAGAGCTTGGCTCCGGCCGGGAATCGAACTCTGGTCGGCAAGCTTATATAGACAGTGACTAACCCACTTGGCCACGAAGAAAGATGGGTTAGTCACTGTCTATATAAGCTTGCCGACCAGGGTTCGATTCCCGGCCGGAGCCAAGCTCTTGTCTTTGTGTGATTTCGCCTGGGGCTCTGATCCCGAGGTCGTTAAGAGAATCCAGACATTAATATATCAGAAATATATATGGCTTATTTGAATATGAAAAACACGTAAAAATGTGCAAAATTTATCATTACATATATATATATATATATATATATATATATATATATATATATATATATATATATATATATATACTGTATATATATATACATATATATATATATATATATATATATATATATATATATATATATATATATATATATACACACACGTATATATATATATATATATATATATATATATATATATATATATATATATATATATATATAAATTATACACATACGTATAATGTATTTATATTAGTAGAATGATTCCATATTCTAAAATGAAAATGCATGTTAACAAAAACCTATTCGAGAAATTGTATTTGAATGATAATTCTTATTTCTAATGAGTTACTAAATTTATGATATATAATATCTTGGAATCTTTTCTGAGTTACAAAATTTGTGCAGTTTAATATCTTTTAATCTTATCCGAACTAAAAAATAAAAAGTAAATTTTAGGCAAAAAAAGTGGGGCTATGGCCACGGTCGTCTCAAATTATTCGAGACAGCCTTACTATAGGCCCTCAGGCACCCCCCTACCCCTATGCCCATGTTATGTAGTTTTAGGATTGCTGTACTTGTGTGAAGATATCTTCAAGAATTCTAACATAAGATTAATTTATTCCTTGTATTTGAAGGGCTTTCATTACTACTGGAGTTTTGACAGAATCAAATGCTTTTATGTAGTTTGTTTATATATATATATATATATATATATATATATATATATATATATATATATATATATATATATAGCAAAAACTAGTAGAAAACGAACAAATGCTTCAGTATCTAGCTCTTTCATGCATTTTAATACAGTTTTTTAGAAGTTTATTAAAATGCATGCTAGAGCTAAGTACTGAAACATTTTATTTTCTACTGGCTTTTGCAGTATGTCACATGACAGTAAAGGGCGCATATATATATATATATATATATATATATATATATATATATATATATATAAATAATAATAATAATTATAATAACAATAATAATAAGCAAATTTTTAACAGCGTAGTTCAAGGGTTCAGATGGGGGCAGCAATTTAAAAATAATGATGATAATAATAAATATAAATATATATATATATATATATATATATATATATATATATATATATATATATATATATATACATACATATAAATATATATAGTTATATATATATATATATATATATATATATATATATATATACATATATATACACGTTAATACTGTATCTCTCTCTAGATCTCCTCTATATAATATTACAACTAGCGAATTACGTAAATTCCCAAGCTCCCAAACTCACCTGCTTTATATTACATAATCTGATAAACAAGAGAATACCTCCGAGCTCTGGAAATAATGCGTAACTCCTAGACGTTAATATATATGAACACTGAATATCTAAAGGTCTCTTTACGTTACACTCAAAACATAACTGGGAGATTACTTTATTTGTAACAGGAACTCTTCTTAAATCAACCTCTTACTTTGGTTCTCAGTCAGGCGATACGAGCAAGTCACCGAGTTAATTATTGGTGATCGAAATAAAACACTTTACAAAAATATATATATTCTATAAAAATAACAATTCAACAGTAATGCCACAAATAAATCAAACGAAATATTAAATCTGAACTAAACCTTAGACTGACGACAAAAAGACACTTAAAAGAATTATACAATCACTTGTTTCACTAGAAATTAATTTATGAAAATATTCAATTTTGACAATTAAAAAGAGTTGACACTTTAACACTATAGAAGATAAACAATGATTACACTTACATATACGTAACTGTTATTATTACGTCCTTTGGGCTCACACAAGGTTACCGAATAGTTAAGCAAAAATAAATGCACTTCACTGTTTAACCAAATCACACAGGGCCAGGCACAAAGAAAATGAATAAATTTTACAATATAAACTGTATTCACAAATACATTTTACTTCTTTCAAAATCAAAATTACCAAACGTTTTAACAAACACTATACACATTTGAGACACAACACGGTTCACATTTGAGAGGAAATACATAGTAGCTGGATAGATGCTGGTGAGAGGAATGGCAGACGTTGGCTCTTTCGGAAGGTCAGGCTGGGTCTCTCGTTCCTATGCATTGTTAGGCCGTATATATATAATTCTAATTCACTCTAGAACCTTCCAGAAAATTGAAGCAATGCATTCGATGCATGTCCACTAAGTCCGAGCGGTCTCTCGCAGCATCAGGTTGCCAACTTGGCAGTTTGACGTAGGGTGCTATACGATGCCTGACACATCCTTTCATAGCATTAAAAAAAAAAGGAGTGAGTTTTAGTCTAGAACCTTCATGCAACTTCCAACCACATGGAAAAATGATGCAATCCCCAGTGTTTATACCTCATGTGTCCTACATTCCTTTTAACAAGATTACATAAGACTTTGTAACAAAACTACGTGAAATAAAGATTAAATTCTTTAATATTACATAAATTTACATATATGGAACTGAATAAAAATAAACTAAATGAATGACGACAGTCTTTCTTGTGTAATTCAAATTCATTTATTTAATCCTACAAAAGTGGAACTCACTTTACGAGCTGGCTATATATCTTCAATACACAAATGAAATACGTAAATACAATAATCTACTCTCAGCTACGTAAGAATACACACACACATAGATGTATATATATATATATATATATATATATATATATATATATATATATATATATATATATATATATATATATATATGGGTAAGAGTGGCAAATGGAAGAGTAGTAGAAAGGGCATTAATGGATTATGTGTTGATAACTAAAAGAATGTTTGGAAGATTGAAAGACGTGCACGTGTTTAGGGGTATGGCTAACGGTATGTCTGATCATTTTTTGGTGGAAGGAAAATTAGTTGTAGCAAAAGAGTGGGGGAATAGAGTAGGTGGATGTAAAAGGGAGCTAGTGAGGGTTGAAGAGCTAATAAAACCGGGGGTAAAAAGTAAATATCAGGAAAGGTTGAAAATGGCATATGACGAGGTGAGAGTAAGAGAAACTGGTAATTTAGAGGAGGAGTGGAAGTTAGCAAAAGAAAATTTTGTTGGGATTGCAAGTGATATATGTGGCAAGAAGGTTGTTGGAGGCAGCATGAGGAAGGGCAGTGAATGGTGGAATGAAGGAGTGAAGGTAAAAGTGGAAGAGGAAAAGAGGTCTTTTGAAGAATGGCTGCAGAGTAATAGTATAGAGAAGTATGAAAAATATAGAGAGAAAAAGGTGGAAGTAAAGCGCAAGGTACGTGAGGCAAAGAGGGCAGCTGACCTGAGGTGGGGTCAGGGACTGGGTCAGTCATATGAAGAGAATAAGAAGAAGTTTTGGAAAGAAGTGAAGAGAGTAAGGAAGGGCGGCGCAAGAATTGAAGAGACAGTGAAAGATGGAAATGGAAGGTTGTTAAAAGGAGAGGAGGCAAGGAAAAGGTGGGCGGAATATTTTGAAAGTTTGCTGAATGTTGAGGATGATAGGGAGGCAGATATAATTGCTGTTCCAGGTGTTGAGGTGCCAGTGATGGGAGATGAGAATGAGAGAGAGATTACAATAGAGGAAGTGAGGAGAGCACTAGATGAAACGAGAGTAGGAAAAGCATCTGGTATGGATGGTGTGAAAGCTGAGATGTTGAAGGAAGGGGGTGTGACTGTACTTGAATGGTTGGTGAGATTGTTTAATGTGTGTTTTGTGTTGTCAATGGTACCAGTAGATTGGGTCTGTGCATGTATTGTACCACTATATAAGGGTAAGGGAGATGTGCATGAGTGTTGTAATTCAAGAGGTATTAGTTTGTTGAGCGTAGTTGGAAAAGTGTATGGTAGAGTACTGATTAATAGGATTAAGGATAAAACAGAGAATACAATCTTGGAAGTACAGGGTGGTTTTAGAAGAGGTAGGGGTTGTATGAATCAGATTTTTACAGTTAGGCAGATATGCGAGAAATATTTAGCAAAAGGTAAGGAGGTGTATGTTGCGTTTATGGATCTGGAGAAAGCATATGATAGAGTTGATAGGGAAGCAATGTGGAATGTGATGAGGTTATATGGAGTTGGTGGAAGGTTGTTGCAAGCAGTGAAAAGTTTCTACAAAGGTAGTAAAGCATGTGTTAGAATAGGAAATGAAGTGAGCGATTGGTTTCCGGTGAGAGTGGGGCTGAGACAGGGATGTGTGATGTCGCCGTGGTTGTTTAACTTGTATGTTGATGGAGTGGTGAGAGAGGTGAATGCTCGAGTGCTTGGACGAGGATTAAAACTGGTAGGCGAGAATGATCATGAATGGGAGGTAAATCAGTTGTTGTTTGCGGATGATACTGTACTGGTAGCAGACACAGAAGAGAAGCTTGACCGACTAGTGACATAATTTGGAAGGGTGTGTGAGAGAAGGAAGTTGAGAGTTAATGTGGGTAAGAGTAAGGTTATGAGATGTACGAGAAGGGAAGGTGGTGCAAGGTTGAATGTCATGTTGAATGGAGAGTTACTTGAGGAGGTGGATCAGTTTAAGTACTTGGGGTCTGTTGTTGCAGCAAATGGTGGAGTGGAAGCAGATGTACGTCAGAGAGTCAATGAAGGTTGCAAAGTGTTGGGGGCAGTTAAGGGAGTAGTAAAAAATAGAGGGTTGGGCATGAATGTAAAGAGAGTTCTATATGAGAAAGTGATTGTACCAACTGTGATGTATGGATCGGAGTTGTGGGGAATGAAAGTGATGGAGAGACAGAAATTGAATGTGTTTGAGATGAAGTGTCTGAGGAGTATGGCTGGTGTATCTCGAGTTGATAGGGTTAGGAACGAAGTGGTGAGGGTGAGAACGGGTGTAAGAAATGAGTTAGCGGCTAGAGTGGATATGAATGTGTTGAGGTGGTTTGGCCATGTTGAGAGAATGGAAAATGGCTGTCTGCTAAAGAAGGTGATGAATGCAAGAGTTGATGGGAGAAGTACAAGAGGAAGGCCAAGGTTTGGGTGGATGGATGGTGTGAAGAAAGCTCTGGGTGATAGGAGGATAGATGTGAGAGAGGCAAGAGAGCGTGCTAGAAATAGGAATGAATGGCGAGCGATTGTGACGCAGTTCCGGTAGGCCCTGCTGCTTCCTCCGGTGCCTTAGATGACCGCGGAGGTAGCAGCAGTAGGGGACTCAGCAGTATGTAGCTTCATCTGTGGTGGAAATGTGGGAGGTTGGGCTGTGGCACCCTAGCAGTACCAGCTGAACTCGGCTGAGTCCCTGGTTAGGCTGGAGGAACGTAGAGAGTAGAGGTCCCCTTTTTTGTTTTGTTTCTTGTAGATGTCGGCTACCCCCCAAAATTGGGGGAAGTGCCTTTGGTATATGTATGTATGTATGTATATATATATATATATATATATATATATATATATATATATATATATATATATATATATATATTATATATATACATATTTATATATACAGTATATACACACATACGTTTCTTTCCAGTTATGCTCAACGCCATTGCCGGTCGTATAACTGCTCTGTTTCTCCCCATCTCTCAAGTAGGGGAGGGGGTAGTCATACCCAAGTAAGAGGGGGTACTCCGAGAAGAGTGAGTGTGTGCACATCTATCGAAATATTAAGCCGTCATACTTGAAGGGTTGCATACACTAGTACTGTACATCTATCTAATTATCTATCTATCTACAGTATCTATCTATATAAATATATATGTATGTATGTATATATATATATATATATATATATATATATATATATATATATATATATATATATATATATATATTTGGGTATAGTATCAATAAATTAAAGTAATATTGTTTGACCACCAATATCATATACTATACATGGGCCTATAAGGCCTTCAAATGTCTGTCAACCTCATCACTAATTAGGAAGGCTTACTTGTTCAAAACCACTATTTGTTATTTCTCGAGCTACCATTTCCCAACACACACACACAATAAATATTTTCACATCAGGACAGGTCAAACAACTCATTTTCGAGGACAAAGCTGCCGCGATATTTGATGCTACAGTCCCGAATAATAGGCTATCCAAGTGTTTTGCGGTGCTGACACCTGCAAAAGTCTCTCTCTCTCTCTCTCTCTCTCTCTCTCTCTCTCTCTCTCTCTCTCTCTCTCTCTCTCTCTCTCCCTCTTAAGACATCTGTTTGATAAATGCTCTCACCCATAATAATCTTTACCTCATTTCCGAAGAATTAATAGAATAAGAAAAGCCAGAATTATTACTTAAGATAAACATTACATTTTGAACATTGAAACGACATAACAACTGTGTGACTCATCACTTCAGAAAATTATAAGGAAAAACAATATTTCGGAGAAATGTGAAATAACAAAGAGCATTTGTCTACCTCATTCAAGAGGTGCCAGAACCCAATTTCCCACCAGAATAAATTTTCTCATTCCACCCACTGGAATTCGATTCTCCCTCATAATCTACTTGATAAAACTTGGTAGGCTTACAGCTGACGGGACAAGACTTCAAGACGAAAATGATCTACCAGATTCATGCCATGACTTAATCTAAGTCAAAGCGTAGAGGAAACAGTGGTCTTTATTAACATTACTGATGATGAGCGAGTGTAGTTTTAGATAAACATGTGTTATTCCAAACAAGTGTTGTTTGCTCAACACGCGATTAGCTCGAACGCAACGATTATGATCCCGGCAGACATAGCTACAGAGAACAGTGGCACATTGCTAGTGTAGCTAGATTCGTGTCCAGTGATTTTTAAGTGTTTTTCGAAAATTGAGGAATTGACGATTCTTAACTTTACGAGAGAAACGAGGCGAAGTGAAAGTAAAGGAAAGTAGGTTGATTAGCAGAAAACAGTTTTCTGTATCTCTCTAACACACACACACACACACACACACACACACACACATATATATATATATATATATATATATATATATATATATATATATCCATCCATATACCAAGGCACTTCCCCCAATTTTGGGGGGTAGCCGACACCAACAATGAAACAAAACAAAAAGGGGACCTCTACTCTCTCTCTCTCTCTCTCTCTCTCTCTCTCTCTCTCTCTCTATATATATATATATATATATATATATATATATATACACATGGTATACTGTATAATTATGTATCATATATATATGTATTTACGGTATTTATACAGTATATATATATATATATATATATATATATATATATATATATATATATATGCATACCCTTTCTGAATGAGATACCTTAACGTGATGAAAGGGTTTGCGTATCGGCATGATCAGCAAACGTGTGCTAGCCAGGGTCTCCCACCATCACCAACCCGCAGTGGCCTGTACTGTGATGAAAAAGTTCAAACCCCCAGAAAGGAATAAAGATATGTCTGAGGCCTTTGTGTTGCAGGGGGCTAGAAACGGCTGCATTTGTAGTAGTGTGTGTGTGTGTGTGTGTTCAAAGACAAAATAGTTCGCGAGTGGTATCTGCCCGGAAGAAGATTACAGTTCCGAAACTGTATTTATTACTTGTAAAAGCATAACTGTACGGTGCCCTTTACTAAGCCAGGAACAGAAGAACGCAAGACGAAAAAAGGGGAAAGATGGATGAAAGTGGAGCTTCATCACAAATAGAAACTATAGTCCATTTCTTTTAGCGATGCATATTTGCACCGACTCGCGGCGGTGCCCTTTTAGCTCGGAAAAGCTTCCGGATCGCTGATTGGTTGGACAAGATAATTATAACCAATCAGCGACCAGGAAACTTTTTCGAGCTGAAAGGGCACCGCCGCGAGTCGGTGCAAATATGCATCGCTAAAAGAAATGGACTATAGTTAAAAGGAAACATATAACAAATGGAACACAAAAGTAGGAAATGGATTCCAAAGCATAGCTTGAGCTGGAATCTGGAATTTGGCAGGAATAGATTAACAAAGGCTTGGTAACAAAGAATTAGGGTGAGGTTCAAAGAATAGAAATAATATTTTTCAACAATAAAACAATTCTGATCATTCTTTCAATTTAGGTCATCAGTAAACGCGAGGTGATGGAATTATAATTTTCCCCAACATACATTACAAGTTTAGTTTTCCAACTTCCGAGGATTTAATCTATCTGTTACTATTCATAAATTAAGACATCTTCAAAATCATTTGACTTAAATCAACAGGTCATCATTGAAAATACAAGTATTTTTTTTTAAAGAAAGTAATGTTTACAGAAAAAAATGTTTTTACAGAATAAATGTTTTTACAGAAAAAAAACGTTTTTCAGAAAAAAACTGTTTTTACAGAAAAAAAAGTTTTTACGGGAAAATAAATTACAGAAATGTTTATCTTTTTTTTTTTTTTTTGCATAAAAATGTTCGAACAATTAGATGGTAAATGAATATGAATATGGTTATAGTAGCCTACTGGAAACTTCCCTGCCTAGCGATCTCTTGGACTGGGTGTTCGAGACCCGTTAAAGCTCCAACGTTTCGTATAGTGTCTGCAACCTAACCATCCTTGTGAGCTAAGAATGGGGGTGTTGGTTTGGGGGAGCATATAGATCTATCTGCTGAGTCATCACCAGCCATTACCTGTCCCTCCTTGGTCCTAGCTTGGGTTGCGAGGAGGCTTGGAATCTGATCAAATGTATATATGATCAGTCTCTAGGGCATTGTCAGTTCTTTGCCTCTGCCATTCATGGGCGCCCTTTGAACATTCAAAATAGGTCTCGGAGCTTCAAATTTGATTTTATTGGAAAATCTCTTATCCATAAGCTGTTGATATCAAACTTGCAAGATGAGTACAACCCCATTCTTAATTGAATACTGAGTGATCAATAAAAGAAGTGTGCGAACTAGATATACAGAGGTTTGAATCATCAGCGAAAAATAAATAAAACAAGAACACTGTGATTAGCAAAAAGCTGGAGATAACCTACCAGAGGGAAAGGGTGATGCCATATGTAGGCATCATGGCAAAGAGTACCCTTACGTCATACTTGAATCCCCTGAAGATACTTAGTGTTAACGAATCATGATCCCCTGAAGTCCCGCAGAAATGATGACCTAACATCAGTGAGACAATGAAACAAGATCACAAGCGAGTGGAAAATGTTGCATTATGGAGTTTAGGCCATATTACAAGGCGCTGGTGCCGGGAATCTCTGTCGAAGAGAGGTTGGACAGCAAGGTGGAAGAAGGAAGCTGGAACGGAGGCTGCAGGGATGTTCCAAACTCACATGTTTCCAAGGAGAAGAAGTGGAGGAGTTGACAGTTTGGCTACTACAGGAGACAGTTTATCACCAAACTCCTTGAGGAATCATGAGAAAACAATTCTGCCAAAGGCTTGACCCTTTTTAATGGTGCAAGAGACTTATAGATGTTAACAACCGAATATTCTGGGGAGTATTTAGGATGGAGAGAGAGAGAGAGAGAGAGAGAGAGAGAGAGAGAGAGAGAGAGAGAGAGAGAGAGCGCCTTACCTTATTGCCTTATTTTATGTTTTGGTTCCCCCAGGTCCCTCAGTGTGAGGCACCTCGTATATCCACCAGAGAGTTGCTAATGCATCTTCCGGTGTATTTTGCATCTCCCAGTCTTGGATGGTCTGGGGGAGAGAGAGAGAGAGAGAGAGAGAGAGAGAGAGAGAGAGAGAGAGAGAGAGAGAGAGAGATAATGAATTAATTTAATAAATTTATTACACCCAAAGACGTCAAACAAAGTTACATATTAGCAGTTACATACAGTACATCAGAAATCAACAGAAACAAAATTACAGCAATGAGTCATCAGAATATCAGTTACAAAAATAACATATATGAGATCGTATTCCATTATCACAACAACTGCAACAGACAGTTTAGCAGCCAGGATGACGAGTCAAAATTACATCTAAGTGGTCATCTTTGAGTAAATATTGGCAGGTTTGAAGTATATTTTGTCCTTGAGGTAACAGATTCCTGACAGTGGGGCAATGAAGGCAGTAGTGTTCAAAGTTATTGGCATTAGCAAGGTTACACAGTTTACATGAGGTGTAGTGTGGTATATCTAGTGTCTGTCCAACCTGCCACACAGGACGATATCTCAACCTTATCCTGGCACTTACGACATTATGTCTACGCACCATGAGTTCACGTCGCCGGTACTTGTGACGGCTCTGCAGAAAGTTATCATGATGTTGTATGGAAACACTAGTGCCCCTCTCTGCATCCCTACGCTGTACTGTACAGGCCAAAGCTGCAGAATATATTCTGTGTTTAAGGCAGCGAAGTGAGGGCTCAACATTTCTGTCATCAAGGTCCAGCATGCAGGCAGCTTTAGCAAGACTGTCCACTATGTCATTCCCAGCAAGCCCAATATGGGAGGGCATCCACATGAAGGACAAGACAAGCGAGGCATTATAAGCAGCAGCGAGTTGACACAATATGTCTCGCACAACACGGCCACAGCTGGGCCTAGAAGATGTCAGTGCCTGGAGTGCAGATTTGGAGTCACAGATCACCAGTCTATTCACATTTCTTCTAACAAGTAGAGTTACTGCATCCCATATACCTTGGAGTTCGCAATAAGTGGAACTGGATGAGTTTGGCAACCTGCGACCATGCCACCCACCCTCAGGAGATTCTAAAGTGGGGGCGAACATAGCATATGCTGCACTTCCATCTGCCTGTACTGAGCCGTCAACGTAGATGTGGTGTCCTGCAGGAACTGAAATTGACACTTTGGATATTGTTTCCAAAACCAGCTGCTTCTGTAGACTGGAATGGACATCTTTAGAAGTTAGTGTGAAAGTGACAGCAGGAATAGGAACCCGCCATGGTGGCAAATCTTGGATGACTGCTTGCTCAGGTACACCGATATCAAGGTGTCGAAGATTTTCACATACTGCCCTAACTGGGTTATGGCCCCCTGGCCGGAGTTGAGGTCTTGGTGCATCTTCGTCAAGTGATGCTCTGAGGACAGCAGAGAAGTTTGGAGTAAACTGTGGAGAGTGTAGACATTTAACAGAAAACACAGTTACATTGGCATAAATCCTCTCTATTAATGGAGGTAACATGAGTTCGTTCTGCATGTTGACTATCCGAGTGGAAGGAGGGCATCCTAGGATAAACCTCATTACTCTATTTTGGAACAGTTCTAGAGGTTGTAACGCCTGTCTGGGTAATTGAATTAAAGCAGGAGATAAATAGTCAACAACTGACCTTAGGGAGAGGATATAAAGGGTTTTAGCCACGGGGATAGATACACCTGTGGCCACTTGATGGGAGTGAAGCAAGGCTCCAGTTGATCAAGAAGATTGTTCACCATGGGGTGGATTCGTTGTCGTGCAGGTATAGCAGGGGTGATCCTGACTGGTGCACCTAGATATGCATACTGTGTGCAGTGAGGTATAATATTCCCACCCATAATGAATACTGGCAGGTTTCGGAGATTCCGCGCAGAGAAGATTCTGCTTTTTTCTGGGGAGAGTAAGAGGCCACAGGAGGTACAGGACCTGTAGAAGTCTTGAACGACACGCTGAAGGTCTCGAGGGGTAGTGGAGTGGATGCAGACATCATCAGCATAGCAGGTTACAGTGGTTCCAGGGATAGCAGGGACAAGAGACAGTACTCGGAGTATAAGTATATTAGAAAGAAATGGGCTCAATACACCACCCTGAGGTGTGCCAAGCTCAAAATTTCCATAGGAGCTACATGCACCCTTAAAGAAAACACGTGATTTTCTGTTACTGAGATAACCGTTTATCCACTTCAGAAGGTTTCCTCTGACACCAAATTCGACAAGCTGATCAAGAATTATATCCCTGTTGGCTATATCGAAAGCACTTTTGAGGTCAAGGAAGGCAACTACACTGTTGGAGGACAATCGGGAGTAGAGTTCAGCTAAACAGTGACGAGTACTCCTCTGTGGAAGAAAGCCATACAAATGGGGAGAAAGTTTTTCTTGTAACCGGTACATTAGCCTGGTTAGTAATATACGCTCAAACACTTTACTAAAACATGAGGTGAGGGAGATAGGCCGGTATTTATCAGTTCCAGGCTTTGGGATAGGAATAATTGTGCTAATGGTCCAGGCAGCATGTACATATCCATGTTGGTAGCAAAGATTATACAATTGTAGAAGAGGATTTCCAGGAACCTTCTGGAGGAGACAAAGCACTTGATAAGTAAGGCCATCATCTCCAGGAGCAGAATTTTTATTTCCCATAACAGCACATCGCAGCTCATCCTCAGTGATCAGCTCTTTGTCCTCCTCGTCTGATTCTAACAATGCAGCCATCAGACGAAGGTTGCGTAAATTGCTCAGGGAAGAAAGTGCTTCTTGGATTTGTACAGGGAGATTACTGGACCGTGACTGGGTTGACCAGGTAGTGATGAGATCCTAGGCATATAATGAAGTGCACATGTGGTTTTTCGAAGTGTACATGTGGTTTTTTCTTGACAGTCCTTTTGATGAGATGCCACATGGTCCCAACGCTAGTCTGGTGGTTAATTAGGTCAGCGTATTTATACCATGACTCAGCGTAGACACACTTCTGGAGAGCAACTAAATCATCCCTCGCCTGCTGATATTGAAGTAGATGATTAGGTGTCGGTTGTGTCTGAAAGGCAAGGCCAGCATTGGCTGCAACTCTCTCTGCTTGCTTAATGCATTGATCCAAGGTCCAAGCATAGGCAATAAGATGACTTTTAATGTGAGGTCTGACAATATATAGTTGATAGAAGTCACGGGTAGCTTTTACCAAAGAATTATACAGGTGTTCTGGAGAGTGTTTATCAAAGGTAGGTAGGACAGAGGAGATGTATGAAACGTATGTTGGGCAGTACTTGGGTGGAATGGTGATGCAGGTATGATGATAGGGGTCACTTGGATGAGTCTGTATTGCATACTGTAGACATAGGGCAGCATGGTCAGAAAAGAGAGAGGGAACAGAATGACAGGAGAGACATGTGATGCCACGAGCCCAGATGGAAGGATATGATCAAGAGTGCCCCCCCCCCGGATGTGTGTGGCACCACCTGTATCCCAACGGGTTAAATGGTAACGATGGATGTAGTTGAGCAGAGGAACTCCACTGCGGTTGGGAATAGAGAGACATCACCTAGATCTGGGTGTCTGGCATTGAAATCACCCATGTAGATCATGCCAAGGTTTGTAGTTGTAGGAAGTACTGAGAGGTTAATTAAGCCAGGGAGAGAGTAAACATGGCATAATCAAATATGACCATCACCTATCTTAACCTGAAAAAGTTGGAAGGTCATGTTAATATCTGCTGATGAGCGAAGGAGTTGATGAGGGAGAGTAGAGTGGATGTAAGTAATAAGACCATTCCTGACATGATGTACATATGAAACATAACCAGAGCGTGTTGGAGCTTCATCACCTGGCTGAGCACCGCCAGGGAAGGCTTCTTGAATAAATATTACTTGAGGGTGATGGTGATAAACATATGTCCTGAGTGCAGTGAGTCTGGAGTATTATCTAATTCCAAGGGCATTCCATGAAAGGACATGTAGTTGCATGAGTCTAGCAAAGTTTACCCTTAACGCTGCGAGAGACAGGTCGAGCATGTACCGGAGAAGCAGCACTGTTAAGGTGCGTCCACACGGTCGAACAGTGTCAGTCAGACAAACACTTCTACCATATCTATATTGAAAGATAATGACATCATAAGCGTTGAAATGAGGGAAGTTGATATGGTAACAAACAATGGTACCAGATGAAATTGACTACCAGGATTTTTACTCCCTTAACCAGACAAAGACCAGAAGAAATGTCCGAAGCTGATGTCCGCTGACATCTCTGTACTCGAGAATCAAGTAGTAGTTATCAGCTTCAAGTACGGAGCATCATAACCATAGTACATCATGAAATAAAAGCATAATCCAATAAATTAAATTATACAGCATGATTATTCCTGATCTTTTGAGAACAATGGAATGGTACATGGAAGGACTAGTTGCAAAGACGGAGTTAAAAGAGAAGCCATTCATCCATTTTAAAGGAAACTCAAATTGATTATGAATCAGACTTCAAAAACTATATACTGATGGGCCCAAACGTTTCATACATCTCATCGAAGAACTTAAAACCTTTTATAACTAAGCAAGGCACATGTATGAGAGGAAGCATTTATCCAGAAGCATGTCTGGAAGCATTACGGAATCACATATGCCTGACTTCGAATAACCTATCAGTGAACTGAGGATGTTATTGTTATTAACATGCAATGCATAGCCTACATTATTTTAAGAAATAACTAATGTTTGAGACTGGTCATACTTCGGATTATGTGTTGTTAGTTAAATCCAAATTGTTTCAGTGATAAAGATAAAATGTTCAAAATCTGTTTCCCCTTTTCTCGTAGAGAGAGAGAGAGAGAGAGAGAGAGAGAGAGAGAGAGAGAGAGAGAGAGAGAGAGAGAGAGAGAGAGAGTTACGTATTTTCCTCACGATCAAACACTTCTTCGAGCAAATGAGAGACTTCGGTGTCCATAATGAAACAGATTCTGTTATCCTATACTGGTATATCAAAACGCCATAACTTGGTTGTACAAATGTCTATTTTACCAACCTCCGACTTTTTCTTATTTTCCATTTTGCGTAGTTCTTCCTTGTAATGACCAATTATGGATCCCATATTTTTTTTCGACTTGTAAACCAGTTACAGACATTCCACTTCTCAGAATTTCTGACGTTATTTTATCTATTGCTGCTACACGTTTATTTCTGTCTTTGTAAACATTTGCTTTGATGTTTCATAAGCATGGGCTCGGCCAGTACTGTTTGATTGGCAACTGAGCCTCTCTTATACCTGAAAGTCAGCTCTCCTTCGTAACTGGATTACAACTAGTCATGTTTACAGGGATTGTGATACCTAATCTTCTAAAAGTTAAAGTTAATCCGCTAAACAAGCAGAACTCCGTCCATAGTGCCACTCTGCCTCCGAAAAGTGTCTGAACCTCGAACTCTACTAACACAGGCACTGTCCAACACACCACTTGGTGCTTTTTATTGACATCATTAACGCTTCTTTCACCTTTAGATGGTGCACCAAGAGTAGGAGGCTGAGCTGGCAGGAGGCCACTGGCCCTTTCAAGACAAGAGGCAACAGTATCTAGCTTCCCAGTAAGTGAGGCAACAGAGGTTATGAGAACTTGTTGTGCCTTGACTAGTGTGTCGAGGTTACTTGCAGTGGTAGCCTGCTGAATGATCAAGCTATCGAAGCGTGCATCAAAGCGTGTTGTTAGTGCTGTACAGTGTGATTCCAAAGCAGCAACAGCCTTACGGAGTTTTGAAATTTCAGCTGATTCAGGAGGGCATAACGAGGAGGTTGACACTGGTTGTGGTGGTGGTGTCAGTGGAAGTGACTACGTGGCAGCGCGCGACCTTCTGGAACATCCATGCCAAACATTAACTCCTGCTTCACCACAACGAGGCCATTTCCAATGCACAGTCTCTGGAGTTGATGATAATTCTGACAATGAGGGGGAAGCATCAGTAACAGGTTTACGGTATGGAAAGGTGTGTGTGGAATGGGCTGCAGCACACCCGGCACACTTAGGTGAGGCAGAGCAATATCGGGAGATATGGCCAATACCCCAGCAGTTGAAACAGTTGGGCTGACCATCATTCATCCTGCGTAATTCACAAGGAGGGAGTCAAGGGAGGAAGGAAAACTCATAAACAGATGGTGGTGGTTTTTGTTTTCTCCATGTGATGACAATGCGATTAATAGGGTTCCCATTTTAAAGAAATCTTCGTGCACTGTATACACCAGGCAGTTCCTTAGCAAGGTTAGGGTCTGCTTCAATAGGGTAACGAGTAATGAGATATGTTAAATACTTACGGGGTCTGTCTATTGAATCTTGAATATCAAGGCTTATGGACAGAAATTCACCACCCTTCACCCTGCCAATGATGTCCTCACGACTCCTTGCAATATATACAAATTTAGATGTGATAGCAGACATCTTCACCTCTGCCAGCTCCTTATCAAGATTGAAGGTTTTGTTTACTTCAGTCAGCCATCGTAGTTTAGTGTCAGTGCTCAAATTTTCTTTGAAGACCAACCTAACATATTCATCATGGGGAGCAAAAGAAGGGGTAGCAGAGGAAGCACGACGTGTAGGGGTTGAGGCAGAGTGACATCACTCTTTTGTCTAGTAAAAGACTCTCGACATTTGGATGTTTTAGCAGCAGGAGACTGTGGAGCACTGCTAGTATCTGACCCATAATCCTCTGGGCGCTTCATGGGGGTATTAGCAACAGTACAGTGAAAGGTGTAGTATCACTAGAACTTCCACAAAAACTCTATTATATAGAGAGCTCACACAAAGCGTGTTTACAAACCGAGAGCCTCAGTGATTCCCCAGAGAGAGAGAGAGAGAGAGAGAGAGAGAGAGAGAGAGAGAGCGTGTTTACAAACCGAGAGCCTCAGTGATTCCCCAGAGAGAGAGAGAGAGAGAGAGAGAGAGAGAGAGAGAGAGAGAGAGAGAGAGAATAGTACACAGAGAAAGGAAACAGAAGTTAGTATCAATAAGAAAAGCAAAGGGGTCGCATACATAACCCAAAAAATACGAAAATATGGAGATATGAAAAAAGAAGGAAAAATGGCAATGGAGGTGTGAAAGAAAATATCAGAAACAGTGATTGTTCCAACAATATTTGCTTATGTAGAGAATCGGAGTGAAATTAGAGATAAATATTTGGAATATTTGGAAAACCTTGAATGCAAATTAATAAGAAATATGTACAAAGACCCATCAAGTACTCCATACTGGGACATCCGAGCAGAAACAGAAATATGGCCAGTGTTGCAAAATAGACTATAAAAAATAATGTTCTTCCATAAAATCATAAATTCCGATGACAATATGAATCAGAGAGATAATTGAAGATTAATTGCAGAACCCATATGGAAAGTGATGGCGCAGCAACATTGAAGAAATTTGTTGCAAAAATAGAAAGAAAATAAGACAAATAAAAAACTGAAGAAAAAAGGTCCTTAAGGAATAGATTTAGAAAATGGATATGGAAAAGATAGAGGAAGCTATTGAAGAAAAAAAGACAAGGATGAGAAAATGAGATTCATAGAAAGAAATTACCCACAGCCTTATATCAGATAAATGGATGTGGATAAGGTAATCCTTAAAATGATGGCAAGGTTAAACATGCTCAAACTAAAAGCAAATTTCAGGAGAAAATACACAGATGATGTGCGTGACCTTGGCAATACAGGAAGGCAATGCAGAAGATTAAATTTCATGGACAAAATTAGGAAAGTTAAAAGAACAAGATATTAGCGTGGGTACACAAAGTTGAAAAGTCCTGGTAGGGAGCTGGTGGCATACGTAAGGGCCCGGCCAGACCAAGCGCGCCTAGCGGCGAGGTTAGCGGCAAGAGGTTACGGCGGCAAATTGAAACCTTAGGTATCTTATGTAGGTGGCCAGATAGGAGGCGCGGGAAGCCTCGCCCCTCCTATCTGGCCACCTACATAACATACCTAAGGTTTCAATTTGCCGCGGGAACCTCTTGCCGCTAACCTCGCCGCTACCCGCGCTTGGTCTGGCCGAACCCTAAGTCGGGCCATGAATCTGTAAGGAGAGTTTAAAAAATTTCCAATTTACCACAATAGGTTGCCAAAACTAATAAAGTATTATCACAATTGATTTCAAGGTAGAATGGGGTAAAATCAAAAGTTAATATTTTCATTAAGATGCTTGTTTATGGTTAGAGGAAAAGGCTCAAGTAGTCCGTTGAGTATCATAGGATGCAATATCATTAAATGCCGCATGAACCGAGCCCGCGGGCGTGTAGATGACAGCCATCTTGGAGAGGCTCACTTGTCAATGTCGATTCAGTTGTCACCACTGTTTATTGTCAATATGCGGCACCGCAGGGATAACTATTACTATATCAAAGCGTAAGCACACAGAACATCAAACTGTTATACACACACACACACACACACACACACACACACATATATATATATATATATATATATATATATATATATATATATATATATATATATATATATATATATATATAATGTGTATGTGTGTGTAGATATACATATTTGTGTATATGCATAAAGACAATTATATGTACGTTTATAAACAAATATACATATAAAAACATATACTCACAAATATGTATATGCAAGAGAGATGGATCTATCATAACAACAGAGAGTGAAGAAAGGCAACGTTGGATGGATCACTTTAGTGAGGTCATGAATATGATACGAAGGAAATAATTTGATTGATATACCTGAAGCTGATAAACACCTTGATGTGCCCATCAATGAATTCTGTGTGTTTGAAGTCGAAGCTATTATTAAAAAAATCACGCGATGGAAAGCCCCTGGTTACAATGAAATAACTGCTGAGATGATATTGGCTGAAAATTAAGTGACTCCCAGAATACTTACAAGATTATTTTACAGAATGTGGCATGAAGAGGCAAAACCTGATGAATGAGAGTTAGGCGTGTTGGTGAAAAAAAAGAAAAAAGAAAAAAGAAAAAAAAGGTGACCTGACTGATTGCAATAATTACAGAGGCATCACACTTACGTCAGTTGTCATGAAAATATACAGCATGCTTATTCTAAAGAGACTGGAGAGAAAGATTGATGAAAAGATGAGATATGAACAAACAGGATTTGGAAAAGGAAGTTATATTGACCAAATATTCATTTTAAGACATGTGCAGCAATGCGTGGAATACAGAAATCCACTTTTGATGACATTTGTGGACTACGAAAAAGCCTTTGATAGTGTGCACCTGACAATTTTATGGAGTCCTGCGTTATTATGGAATTCTCCTTAAATATATAAATTTAATTAAGTCTGTTCATGAACACAAGTGCAAAGTTTCCGTTAGTGGAGTCTTATGAAATGAATTTCCAGTGAACAACAGAGTACTCCAAGGGAATGTGTTGTCATCTATGTTGTTTATCCTCCTCATGGATTTTTAAATGAGTAGAACAGTTGGAGATGGTGGAGGACTGGAATGGATTAGTAATGCGAAATTAGCAGACATAGAGTATGCTGACGATGCTGTCCTTATTAGCAGAACGCCACAGGATTTGAAATGCTTGCTTACCAGAATGTATGAAATTTCACATGAGGTTGGGCTCAAGATAAATAGAAGAAAGACAGAGGTGACGAGGACGGAATATGCAATGGAAGAGGAAATATCATTGGAAGGTGAAAGGATTAATCAGGTGGAATCATTTAAATATTTGGGAACTATGACCTCCAATACAGGGTCATTAGAACTGGAGTTTAGTGAAAGATTGAAAAAAAGAAAATCAGACTATAACAAGGCTGATTAAAATTTGGAAATCAATTCGCCTGAAATTACATAAAAATCAGACTATACAGTATACCAGTTTAGTGAGATCTGTGTTACTGTATGGGCATGAGACGTGGTATGGCAATGAAACAATCTCCAACAGATTTAGCAGATATGAGAACAAAGCCCTCATAAGATTATTGGGAGTTTAAAGCCAGGGCAGGATTAGAAATGAAACTATAAGATAGATTACCCGAGTGCCATATGTAAATGAGATTATGGTGAGTGATAGATGGAGAAGGTTTGGGCATGTTCTTTGCAATCCCCAAGAGAGATTGGTTCACCAAATGTTTAGCTGGGCTCCACAAGGTACTAGATGAGTTGGCAGACCCAAGACTACGTGGCTGAGAACTATGAAGCGTGAAGTGGGGGATGAGTGGAAAAGTATTGAATTAAAAGATCAACATAAAGACGACTGGCGAAATCTAACCGAGGACCATTGCGTCAATAGGTGTAGGTGATGATTACGATGATGATGATGTATATTCCAATATATATATATATATATATATATATATATATATATATATATAATATATATATATATATATATATATATATATATATATATATGCGAGTGTGCAGATATATATATTTGTGTATTCATGCATATACAGTAGATACAAATATATGTAGGCTTATAAACAAATATAATTTATAAACACATACACACAAATATGTATATGCAAATATATACTCATACATATACATACATACATACATATATATAAATACATATATATATGTATATATATATATATATATATATATATATACATATATATATGTTTATTAATATTGCAGGTTTCATGGCACTCGGATGGCTGCTTACTTTTACTATTTTATGCATATATATATATACATATATATATATATATATATATATATATATATATATATATATATATATATATATATATATATATTTCCCGTCACAGTGAACTGCATTCACGCGGAAACTACAATCTTCTATAAATTGCCCAAACTGCCATGTGTTACTTAGGGGAGGGGCTAGAAGGGTTGAATCTTTGTGTGTCGCATGTTAATACCTACCTAAATATTTAGGCGTTACTTTTGACGGGACACGTACACTATCTATATATATATATATATATATATATATATATATATATATATATATATATATATATGTGTGTGTGTCATCATAATCTGCCGTTACTAGTCCACTGTAGAACATAGCCTCAGACATGTCCTTCCACTTGCGTCCTTCCCGTTTTCTTAGTTCGTCAATCCATCGCCTTCTCCTCCTGTGCCTACTTTTGCAATCCCTAGGAACCCATTCTGTTATCCTTAATGTCCATCTCTTATCTGCCATTCTCATCATATGTCCTGCCCATGTCCATTCTTTTTCTTACATGTTAGAATATTCTTTACTTTTATTTGTTCTCGTATCCATGTTGCGCTTTTTCTGCCTCTTAGTGTTATTCCCATTATTATTCTTTCCTAAAGCTCTTTGAGTTGTAACTAGCTTATGTTCTCAGGCTTAAGTAAGCCTCCAAGTTACTGATGGATAAGTTTATATATATATATATATATATATATATATATATATATATATAAACTAAATATATTAAACACAAATAAAAATTATTCATATATATATATATATATATATATATATATATATATATATATATATATATATATATATATATATAAACTAAATATATTAAACACAAATCAAAATTATTATTTAGATATATATCTATTTAGTGTAACACATGAAAATAAAAGCTGAGCAAATCTCCAAGCGGTATGCAAATATTTTACGAAAAACTGTGTGCGCGACGTTTACTTACATTGATCACCATGCTAGCCACCCACCCACCCGTCACCCTTCAGAAAGACGGCGGTTTTGACGTATGAGATATCAAGTGGTAGGATATCTATGAGTATGAGTTTAGAAGCTTTGCACCTAAAAATTAGAACAGCTAATGAATGTAGACATAAGTTTGGGTACGCTAAAAAATCCGAGCAGGGATCTGGCTGCATTTATAGGTAGGGCAATGCATATAAAAGAAGAATTTAAGAAGTCCAAACTGACCACAAAAGGTTGCCAAAACTGATGATAGCAAGGTGTTATCCTATCTAATTTCAAGGTAGAAGGGAATAAAAGTAAAGATTGAGAATCTCATTACGATATTAATTTATTTAAGGCACAGGTAACATAAACTTAATAACAATAATAAGAATAAGCTTAGAAGCTTTTCACCTATCTATAAAGAGATAGAGTGCCCGCAAACTTATTTTGCGGAGTGAGCAATAAGGAACCAGGAACCATCAAATGATTGAGTGCCCGCAAACTTATTTTGCGGAGTGAGCAGTTCGGAACGAGGAATATATATATATATATATATATATATATATATATATATATATATATATATATATAGAGAGAGAGAGAGAGAGAGAGAGAGAGAGAGAGAGAGAGAGAGAGAGAGTGCATTAATCTATTCTATTTTTTCTTTCAGAAGAAACAGAAATGAAGACAAAAGATTTCTTCTTCTTCATTGTGCTTCAATTCGTCATACGGCGAGGGCAGACATCTGTACTAAGCTCTATAAAAAGAGCTTCCTTTGTTACATCGACAGAGTCTGCTACATTGGACACGTCTTATCAAGGTAACTAGAATGCAACTAAGTAGGAACGTTATCCAAGACTTTTACCTTTTTGTTCTGAGTTTGAAAGATTTTCCAGAAGGCAAGTATTTGATACATCCAATTTTGCACACATACATGCATACATATACTGTATATATATATATATATATATATGTGTGTGTGTGTGTGTGTGTGTGTGTGTGTGTGTGTGTGTGTGTGTGTGTGTGTGTGTGTGTGTGTGAGTGTGTGTGTGTATGAATGCCTAGATTCAAAGCAAAAAATTTGACGTTTCAGGATTTTTTTACCTATTTTCTATTTGTTCCAAATAGAGAGAGAGAGAGAGAGAGAGAGAGAGAGAGAGAGAGAGAGAGAGAGAGAGAACAAAAATCAGCAATGCTATTTGCAAATTCCAAGTTAAAAATCTCGAGCATTCGAAGTAAAAAAAATCCAGTCTCAATAAAACAACAATTACTTTTTTTTTTTTTCTCCAGGCTGTGAATATAATGGGAAGCAATATAACCACACCGAGAGGCTCCCAGGTTGCTTCAAGGTGTACTGCATCCAAGGGAAATGGCTCCAGGAAGGATACATAGACTGGAATTGTGAGTTTTGAATTACAAGTTGAGAGTTCGATGCTAGAGTGCGTGCAATGTCAGGTACAGACTTGGAATAAACGATTGTTACGTTTATGAAATTGTCAAGTAAAAGTTTCCTATTGTAAAAGCGTGTCTTCCATTATGAAAATGCTAATGCATAAATAGAAAGAGGTAGAATTTCTATACGAATCTTTTTTTTTTTTTATTCTGCATACTATATTTTAAGCATAATAGCGAAAACAAACTACATGCACAAATGCATACATCTACTCAATTAATCATGCCACTAACATGAACAAAACAATACTAATGCGTAAATAGAATGAGATAGATTTCTAGAAGAGTCCTTTTTTCTATACTGCATACTATATTGTAAGCAAAATAACGTAAACAAACTGCATGCCAAATACATGTATTTACTCAAATACCCATTATAACACTCGCACGAACGTAATTACTCAAGGCCACATATCACTAAATTGAGAGGAATTCTGTGTATCTATCTCCAGATAATCTATTACTGTTCCAGGTATGTTTTGCAGTGCGTACTGGGACCCCCACCTCGTAACTTTTGACAGATCGTTCTACGATTTCCAGGGACCCTGTGAATACGCCTTGGCTCAAGAAGGGACTTCCAGAAGACCTCGATACGCAGTCAACACGAAATTCATGTATTTAACTAATACTGTGTTGCGTGTAAGCAGCTCCTTCCACACGATGGGAAGACATTGATACCAAGTATAAACTATTGTCTGACAAAACTCTGACTGCACTCTCCCCTCAAGCAATACGTTCTCTTGTCTGTGCCTACTGTCTAGCTTGGTCTGTTTGATCTGGTAACACTGTTTCAAAGCGAGAGAATTATGGGCAAATCAGTGTGCCCGCCCTGGATTTGCTCATCGTGTGGAAGGGGCTTGTGTGCTGGATAGTATGAAAGAGGGAGTGTTTAAAGTGTCAAGTATTTGTATTAGATCTTTCTTTCTGCTTAAAATAACTTCACATTTACTAGCGTTTCTTATCTTTCAAGTCCGTAAAGCAAGCAGCATTGGTTCATATGCAACCTTTCCTATCTATCTAGTGGATTTTCTTCCAGTCTAAAGTCCGTGCTTCAATGTTTTCTTTAAACAACAATGATGCAAATCATATTTGGCTTCAACGTATAAAATTATGGATAATTAAGTGTCGAGGCTTGAAATTATATCGAACTCTAAAATAGTCATAGTTTATGAATAAAAGATAATAGCCCACAAATCCATTTGATTCAAGAAAGCAAGACGATGAAACTAAGTAAACTGTCAACTAACCAGATTAAATAAATATAATTCTTAAATCTCCAAGCTCGCATATCACACTTTCACTGATAGAATTTTCAAAATATAGCGGACTTTAACATCCTTATGCAGAGGTGCTCGGTGGAGTTTTCAAGGCTTATATAATGTTATTAGAGATGTATAGAATAATAAGATTTTAAGAAAACTAAAGTATAGGCAGAAGCATTTCTATAAAAAAAACGCTTATATTATTATCATTATTAGCTAAACTACAAACCTAGTTTGAACAGCAAGATGCTATAAGCCCAATTGATCCAACAGGGAAAATAGCCCAGCGAGGAGAAAAAATAAGGAAACTGATAGAATACTGTGCCAGAGTGTACCATCATTCATTAATTCATTTAAAGCTCCACAATTATATTTTCCAGTGAGTGCTCGGGTGGTGCTTCGTGTGTCGGACCAAGTACTTTTAAGGACAGCGAGAAAACTCTCATTGAAATGGGTGCTTTTGGATGGGGAGTGCCAGACCTTTTCAAGGTAAATATCATAGCTAAGTTGTACACCTAAAGAGCTGTTTATTTATTTTGATGTCCCCCGTGTCTACTGTATACTTTTCATGTTTATTCTATTAAAGAGGCTTGGTATTTCCTCTAAACCCGTTCTCCAAAATTCTTCTGTATATATTTCTTTGACCAATTAAAGGATTTTCTCTTGTCGAAATTCCAAAATTTTCTTAAACTGGTCATATACAGTATATCATCTCTTGGATTGATCCCATATTTATCTCCTGAAATTATTATTATTACTTTTCTTTTAACATATCTATTAAATATTTTTTTTTATTTCAAACATAATACAGTAAAGAAAAAATCAACATACGCATTCTATGTCGAGTAACAATCTTACTACAAATCCAGAAACGCTAATAAGGTTTACTTTTCAATAATTCTTGACAGCTAAAAGTCAATGGCGTATTATACGAGGTTCCCGACTCTATCCCACGACTGGTGAAGGAGGGGGGAAAAGAACAACCCGTTTTTGCTTGGAGATACAACAACTGCATTCGCCTGCTTGGATCAAGTAAAATTGCTGTAAGTTTTCAAGAGGATTTTTATTTTGTAGAGAGTTATAAAGCATAGTTGTATTTTGCAGAGAAACCTAGAAAGAATTAATTGAGCAGATTTTTAAAAGGCATTATATTTTAACAGACTACTTTAACCTATCTAGAAACGCGGATAAAAAACAAGGTTATCCGCGAAAAGGGGAGTGATGGTATTTCTTTAAGAGAACCAAATAATTTATTCTTAGGTTTCTTATTTTCTGTAAATCATTGGCAACAATATCGACAGACGTCACAAAGTCAGGTCATAACTGGGAGAGGAGCTTACCCAATTTCTCGACCTGATTTCGATATTAGCCGTATGGTACGCTATGCATTTGAGTTGGGGACGCAAATGGGGTGAGGCCCCAATGTTATACAACGAGATTACAGTGAAAAGAGATTGCAAAGGAGGTAAAACTAAAGGGGAGGCAAATAGGGACAGAAAAGACGCTGAAAAGATTCCTTTATTAATGCCTACAGTCCACCATGTGAGGTACAATAACGGCGGTACCCCTCAATAGGGTCTCATGCGTGATCCAAAGAGGATCTTCTATCTTGGTCATATGCTTTCATGATCATCATCACTAATCGAGAGACTCATTCCACAACAAAAATATCTCATTTCCCCAGGTGGAAAAATGCGGGTCATCACTGGCAATCTGGGCCTCTCCCGAATTTCATGGATCCTTGTTCGGTTTGTGTGGATTTTACGACGGTTATATCGCTAACGACTTCACGAGGAGAGATGGAACTGCATCCCCAGTGGAACAGTTCTCTACAGATTTCACCAGCTCATGGGAGGTAGATGACTTTTCATTTTACTCTTGTTCTTGTGATAAAATGACTGAAGGGGGTATGAATGCCCCCCAAGCATGTTCAGTGTTTTATGAAAAGTGTATCTTGCCTTTATGTATTAATCTCATAAAAAGCTGTAGGTTAAACTGGTAACACAATAGGTTAATTCCAAATTATGATATTATAAAATGATCATACCTCCTGTGGCCGCGGGGGCATAAAAACAATTAGAATAGCGCCAACGTATCCCTGCGTGTCGTAAGAGGCGCCTAAAAGGGACGGGACGAGGGGACTGGGAACCCCCTCTCCTGTATTATATACTCCTGTGAGACATCAAAGAGGTGGAGCTGGGGGGAGAGTGACTGCTCCCGCACTCTAGTTTTGGGACGTCTGAATGTGCGTGGATGTAGTACGATAGAGTAAAAGAATAGAAGGATGGATATATTGGCTTAGTGTGAGACAAAGATAAAAGGGAAGGGTGAAATGATGTTTGGTGGACTGGTAGAGTGTCTGGGACTGAAAGGGGAAGAGCAAGGGAGGGTGTGGTTTTATTGCTGAGTGAATGGATGACAGGTAAAGTAGTGGAATAGAAGGAGATATCATCAAAGTTAATGTGGGTAAGGGTTAGGTTGGGTAGGGAATGTTGGGCTTTTATTAGTGCGTATGGGCCTGGTTGTGAGAAAAGTGAAGAAGAGCAGAATGAGTTCTGGAATGAATTAACTAGGTGTGTAGAAGGACTGGGTAGAAAGAATTATGTAGTGGTCATGGGTGACTTAAATGCTAAAGTGGGCACTGGAGAGGTAGAAGGTGTTATTGGGAAGTATGGTGTACCAGGTGAAAATGTGTGGTGAGAGACTGGTAGATATGTGTTGAGCAAGAGATGGTGATAAGTCCTAGCTTTTTCCAAAAGTATGATAAAAACAAGTATACATGGGTAAGAGTGGCAAATGGAAGAGTGGTAGAAAGGGCATTAATGGATTATGTATTGATAACTAAAATAATCTTTGGAAGACTGAAAGACGTGCACATGTTTAGGGGTATGGCTAACAGTGTGTCTGATCCTTTTTTAGTGGGAGGAAAATTAGTTGTAGCAAAAGAGCGGGGGAATAGAGTGGGGGATGTAAAAGGGAGCTAGTGAGAATTGAAGAGTAAATAAAACCGGAAGTAAAAAGTGAATATCAAGAAAGGTTGAAAATGGCATATGACAGTGAAAGTAAGAGAAACTGGTAATTTAGAGGAGTGGAAGTTAGTAAAAGAAAATTTTGTTGGGATTGTAAGTGATGTGTTTAGCAAGAAATTTGTTGGAGGCAGCATGACGAAGGGCAGTGGATGGTGGAATGGAGTGAAGGTAAATGTGAAAGAGAAAAAGAGGGCATTTGAAAAATGGCTGCCATATAATAGTGTAGAGAAGTATGAAAGATATAGAGAGAAAAATGTGGAAGGAAAGTGCAAGGTAACTGAAGCAAAGAGGGCAGCTGACCTGAGGTGGGGTCAGGGATTGGTTCGTTCATATGAAGAGAATATGAAGAAGTTTTGGAAAGAAGTGAAGAGAGTAAGGAAGGCTGGTTTGAGAATTGAAGAGACAGTGAAAGATGGAAATGGAAGGTTGTTAAAAGGAGGGGAGGCAAGGAAAAGATGGGCAGAATATTTTGAAAGTTTACTGAATATTTAAGGAAGCAGATATAATTGCTGTTGCAGGTGTTGAGGTGCAAGTGATGGGAGATGAGAATGAGAGATTACAAGAGAGGAAGTGAAGAGAGCCCTAGATGAAAGGAGAGTAGGAAAAGTATCTGGGTTGGATGGTGTGAGAGCTGAGATGTTGGAGGAAGCTGGTGTGACTGTGCTTGAATGGTTGGTGAGATTGTTTTAATATGTATTTTGTGTTGTCAATGGTACCAGTAGACTGGGTTTGTGCATGTATTGTACCACTATACAAGGGTAAGGGAGAAGTGCATGAGTGTTGTAATTCAAGGGGTAATAGTTTGTTGAGTGTGGTTGGAAAAGTGTATGATAGAGTACTGATTAATAGGATTAAGGATAACACAGAGAATGCAATCTTAGAACTACAGGGTGGTTTTAGATGCGGTAGGGATTGTATGAATCAGATTTTTACAGTTAGGCAGATATGCAAGAAATATTTAGCAAAAGGTAAGGAGGTGTATGTTGCGTTTATGGATCTGGAGAAAGCATATGATAGAGTTGATAGGGAAGCGATGTGGAATGTGATGAAATTATATGCAATTGGTGGAAGGTTGTTGCAAACAGTGAAAAGTTTCTACAAAGGTAGTAAAGCATGTGTTAAGATAAGAAATGAAGTGAGCGATTGGTTTCCGGTGAGAATGGGGCTGAGACATGGATGTGTGATGTCACCATGGATGTTTAACTTGTATGTTGATGGAGTGGTGAGAGAGGTCACAATGCTCGAGTGCTTGGACGAGGATTGAAACTGGTAGATGAGAATGATCATGAACGGGAGGTAAATCAGTTGTTGTTTGCTGATGATACTATACTGGTTGCAGACACGAAAGAGAAGCTTGGCCGATTAGTGACAGAATTTGGAAGGGAGTTGAGGGTTAATGTGGGTAAGAGTAAGGTTATGAGATGTGCGAGAAGGGAAGGTGATGCGAGGTTGAATGTCATGTTGAATGGAGAGTTACTTGAGGAGGGGGATCAGTTTAAGTACTTGGGGTCTGTTGCTGCAGCAAATGGTGGAGTGGAAGCAGATGTACATCAGAGAGTGAATGAAGGATGCTAAGTGTTGGGGGCAGTGAAGGGAGTGGAAAAGAATAAGGGTTGGGCATGAATGTAAAGAGAGTTCTGTATGAGAAAGTGATTGTACCAACTTTGCTGTATGGATTGGAGTTGTGGGGAACGAAAGTGACGGAGAGACAGAAATTGAATGTGTTTGAGATGAAGTGTCTAAGGAGTATGGCTGGTATATCTCGAGTAGATAGGGTTAGGAACGAAGTAGTGAGGGTGAGAACGGGTGTAAGAAATGAGTTAGCAACTAGAGTGGATATGAATGTGTTGAGGTGGTTTGGCCATATTGAGAGAATGGAAAATGGCTGTCTGCTAAAGAAGGTGATGAATGCAAGAGTTGATGGGAGAAGTACAAGAGGAAGGCCAAGGTTTGGGTGGATGGATGGAGTGAAGAAAGCTCTGGGTGATAGGATAGATGTGAGAGAGGCAAAAGAGCGTGCTAGAAATAGGAATGAATAGCGAGCGATTGTGTTGCAGTTCCGGTAGGCCCTGCTGCTTCCTCCGGTCGCATTGGATGACCGCGGAGGAGGTAGCAGCAGTAGGGGATTCAGCTTTAAGAAGCTTTATCTGTGGTGGATAACGGGGAAGAGTGGGCTGTGGCACTCTAGCAGTACCAGCCAAATTTGATTGTGTCCCTTGTCAGGTTGGGGGGAACAACGTAGAGAGGAAGGTTCTCCCTTTTTTACTCATTTGTTTGATGTTGGCTATCCCCTAAAATTGGGGTAAGTGCCTTGGTATATGTATGTATAATTTACACACACACATACACACACACACATATATATATATATATATATATATATATATATATATATATATATACATATATATATATATATATATATATATATATATATATATATATATATATATATATATAAATATTATATATATACATATATATATATATATATATATATATTATATATATATATATATATATATATATATATATATATACATATATATATACTGTATATAATGGATTTTGATCAAAGTGAAAAAATCTATTTTTGGGTGAGAGGGCCATGTCGTCCTGATGGGAGGGTTCCTTTAGGTAGCCTTCTAAGGGATATTTGCTACAGTGATACTCCCAGAGAATTAAACTGAAGGTCTCCAGGATTCTAACTCCTGGAGCGAGTATCCAATAAACGATATCGCATATCAGGAGACATATTCTAGATACGACACATGGGAATCTTCACCCTGAATAGATTTAACTCTTCGATGTAAGGGGGAAGAGTGGCAAAAGAAAGAGGTGCCGTTCTAGGTACCTGGTGGACCTCCTTCCCTACTACTAACGCAACGCCATTCCTTTTCTTGCCGTTAAGCAGAAATGGCCACAGATAAAGTAATTTTGGGAGGGGTCAGCAAAAGGGTGGGTCTATCAGGACGACATGGCCCTTTCACCCAGAAATAGATTTTTCAATTTGATCAAAATCCGTTTTTTGGGCCCAGGCCATGTCGTCCTGATGGAAGTATACTAGAGAATTGTCTTGAAATTACTATTATGTGCCTTCAACCTTGAATAAATTTCCTTATCTGGTCTACTAGATCTTTATATGAAATTCCAGAAATCTGTCATTTCCACTAAGCCTGGAGCTGGTTTAGTGCTTCCTGCCCCCAGCAGGGAAAATGTCGATATTGACAATAAGGATTCAATGTTTGTATTTCCGTTGGAACAAAAGGGAAAACTTTGGAGCTTACCCTTTTTACTTACCATGAGAATGTAAGTTTCATTCCTTCAGAAATCATTATTGTGATTTCAAGATATAAGCCCTATACATGGATTAAATAAAACTCTAGTGTATTTTATTAGTCTATAACTGAGGGAGCAGTAATAAGACGGGAATACGTTTTAAGTACTTTGTTACGCAACTAATTTATCAAATGTAGTTTCAACAAAATATGAATCTGATCCAGCATTACAACACAACAAAGTCCATATTTTCTCGTGTAGAAAAAAAATATAAATAGATTATTGGAATAACGCCACTCAATGGAGATGTGAAATCAAATCTATCTGACATGTTCAGATGTTTGGAAATGCTTAAACACTGTGACACAAACGTTCATTCGGCATTGGTATATTGGTCAGATATGCACCTACATAGAACAGCATGTTAATCAGAGCTGTGATCTGCACGAGAGGGTAGGTATACCCATGCACCCAATGCACTGTAAAGTCCCAAAACAGTCCACTGTTCATCGCAGCACTAGACGACGGGTTTAATGACACTACCCGCCACCACCACAAAGTGTTTTATTTCATGTACTTGCTTCGCGTAATGTTTGTAGAAGACCCTGGATGATCTCCACCCAGTGTATGAGCGTAGTCTTCCAAAGTCCATATGTTGAAAGAAGTTCAACGGAGAAGCAACTTTCCTCGGATCGTGACCTGCGGGTGTACTGTCAGGATCTGCTCTGCGAATAAAGTAGGTGAGCTCCGCTCTCAGTTGTCTTAAAGATAGTTTTGATCCTGAAGTTTTGCCTCTGAAGAGCTGTCCTCCCTTGAAGTTTAAAGTTCTTCGAAGATAAACCTTAAGACACTCTACTGGGCACAGAGGCATCTTCCTTCAATGGGCAGATTCTCCAAGGACCCCACTACTCGGTGGGTAGCTCGTTCATGGAAAGAAAGGCAGGATCAGGAAATAGGTTCAGTTCTCCTGAGTCTAGGAACTAAATATGGCCTTCGTTTCTGGATAAGGCCACTATTTCACTAACTCTAGCCCGTGAGGCTATTGCAAACAGAAAAATTACTTTCTGTGTTAAATCCTTTAAGAGTACAATCCTCATTGTCTAGGATTGAAGCATAGTGAAAGACTTTGTCCAAAGACCACATGATGGGCTTTGGTGGGGTTGCTGGCTTGAGTCTAGCGCATGCTTTCGGGATCTTATTAAAGATTTCACCAGAGAGGTCCACCTCAAAAGCATACAGAAGTGGTCTAGCCAGGGCTGATTAACAAGAGGTAATTGTAGTGGAGGTCAGGCCTTGATCGTGTAGGTGTATGAAGAATGCAAGACAGAAATCTATCGATATCTCTGTCGGTTTCCTTGCTTTCACAAAGGACACACATTTCTTCCATGACAATTCGTATTGTCTCCTAGTGAAACTTGACTTACTCCTCGATGAAGTCAACTTTATCCTTCGAGATCCCAAACTTTTTGTTAGCTGCTAGGGCGAGAAAATCACGAGATGTAGGTTGCTGGTTCTCGAGGATGAAGCGTAGACAGTCGACTACTGGACCAGTTAAGATAATGCTGGATTCGGCAGAGGAAACAGCTTCAGATTCAGCTCTAGGACTTGAGGGAACCAATTGCTTTTGGGCCACTTGGGGGCTACTACTGCTGCTGTCCCTCTGAAGGATCTTAGCTTGTCGAGGACTCTTAGCAGGAGATTGGTTCGTAGAAACAGGTAAATGGGATTCCACCTGTTCCAATTGAGGGACATGGCATCCAACGCTTCTGCTTGAGGGTCCATGTAAGGGGCTACGTAACCAGATAGCTTCTTGTTGTCGCTCGTTGCAAAGAGGTCGATCTGCAGTTCTGGGACTTTTTCCGAGATGAAGGAGAATGAGTCTGCGTCTAGGGACCATTCTGTCTTTATGGGCTTTCGCCTGGATAGAGCGTCCACCGTCACATTGCGGAACCCTTGTCGGTGAACTGCTCATAGGTGCCATCCCCTCCTCCTTGCCAGGTAGAAAATGGCTAACATCACATGGTTGATGTGGGGTGATCTCGAGCCTTGTCGATTTAGACACTTTACTATCACCTCGTTGTCCAGGACAAATCTGATATGGATTGATCTGCGAGGGGATAATCTCTTCAATGTCAGGAAAACTGCCATAGCTTCCAAAATTTTGATATGAAAAGTTTTGAACTGGTGCGACCAATTCCCTTGCACTTTTTTTTTTGTCATGAGAATGGTCTCCCCATCCTTCCAAGGAGGCATCCGTGTGTATCACCACTGATGGTTGTGGTGGTTGCAGGGGAATTGTCCATGCTAGGCTCTTGGCTGTTGACCACAGCCTTAACTGCGTAGGCAACAAGGTCAGAGTCAACCTTAGTTGATCTCTTTGAGCGTCTGATGCGTATTTCCTCCAGACTCCTGACGTATCTTTCAGACGTGCCTTTAGCACAGGGTCTGTAACTGCTCCAAACTGGAGAGAGCCTAGTACTCTTTCCTGTTGGCATCCTGAAATCCTCTTGTGATGGATTAGTCTCCTGACAGATCCCGCTATTTCTCTCCTCTTCTTGGATGGAATGGACTTTAAGTTCCATTGGATTCCTAGCCACTGGAACTGTTGAGCTGGAGAGAGACGAGACTTCTTGCAATTGATCTTGAAGCCCAGGTGTTCCAAAAACTGGAACACCTTGCTGGCTGCTTGCAGACAAGTAGTCTTGGATGCTGCCCATACCAACCAATCGTCTAGATATGCTACCACTTGAACTCCTTCGGTGCGTAGCTGTTGGACGATTGTGTCTGCTAGCTTCGTGAATATCCTTGGGGCTGTGTTCAGTCTGAAGGACATTGCTCTGAAGACAAACTTCTTCTTCTATAGTTTGAATCCCAGGTAGGAGGAGAAAGGGCGACTCATCGGGAGATGCCAGTAAGCATCTGCTAGGTCTATTGAGACCGTGTATGCCCCTTTTGGCAGAAGGGTCCTTATGTGTTGCAAAGTAAGCATCCGGAACTTGTTGTTCTCGATGAACTTGTTGAGTGGAGACAAGTCTAGAATGACTCTGAGTTTGTCTGTGTCTTTCTTGGGAACACAAAACAGCCTTCCCTGGAACTTGATGGACCTCGCTTTCCTTATTACCTTCTTGTTCAAGAGTTCTGAGGCATATTCTTCCAACAAGGGGGTGGAGTGTTGGAAGAATTCTGGAAAACAGGGTGGAGTTCTGCTCCATTTCCACCCGAGTCCATTCGTGATTAGGCTGTGGGCCCAGGGATCGAAGGTCCAGCGGTCCCGAAAGTGATGCAGTCTGCCCCCTACCTGGAACCCCTCATTGCTTGGGGGGTCCTGCGGATTTGTTTCTGCGACCACGTCCTCCTCGGCCCTGAGAGAAATTACCTCCTGGAGAACTTCTCTTAGGGCCTTTTCCTTTCTGACTGGGGCGAGAGTAAGTCGACTGCCTCTCAAAGGTAGGGTTAAAGACTGTTGACTGGGCTACCAGTTGTTGAGGGACCATCTGGAAGGTGGTCTGAAGCATCGTGGTCATAGTCATGGCGGGGAGTTGTGCATGTCTACATGGTCTCCTTGCCTTTTTATTCTTGGGCTGGGGACCTCCCTCCGAGGAAGATTTCCTTTTCGAGGTCATGCCCCACTTTTGGAGAAGGTTCCTGTTCTCCGTGGCTGCTCTGGCAATGATCTCTTGGACCAGTTCCTGTGGGAAAAGGTCTTAACCCCAGATGCTCGAGGTAATCAGCTTCCTTGGTTCGTGTCTGATGGTTGCTAAGGCCAAGACGAACTCTCTGCAGGCTCTCCTCGCTCTGAGGAAAGCATATAAGTCTTTCACAAGGGTACCCATGTGAGACTTAGCCAGGAAGATGAACATTTCTGGGGCATTATGTTGACTTGCACTCATTTCCAGACAGTACTGATGAGAGAGGTAAGCCGCAAGTCTCTCCTTCGATTCCCGTTCCTTCCTCAGAAGATGGTCTGGCAACTTCGGAAGGTTCTCATTGTACTGTTGGCCTGCTATCTCTGGATCCAACTTAGAGACGGAGAAGATTAGGTGGACATCCTTCCACTTCTCCTCGCAGGAAGGCAGTGTTAGAGAGAATGGCTTGCATTCCTCTAGGGTTGGGCATGGTTTTCCCTCATCGACTGCCTTGACGGCAAAGTCTGGTGCTTTCTCCGAAAAGGGGAAAGAGATGGAGGAAGGGACAAGAATGGTGGGGTGTCTCTTGCTCAGTGCTGAGACTTTTATGTACCCGGCTCCCTTCATGGCCTTCAGGAGGATGGCTTGCGCCTTCTCATGTTCGAAAACAATGACCTCTTTGGGGACCGTTTCCTCACGGGCTGCATTTTCATCCCGCAGTCTCACATAGCACTCTGGATAGGCCGAAAAGTTAGCCCAGAACTCAAGGTCTTCAATCTGCCTGGCCCCCAACTTCTCAGAGACGAACAGTTCCCCATTCATCATAGGCATATGCTCTGCATACCTCCAGGGATTTGTTTCGGAGCAGTGAGGGAGATTTGACACTTTAAGAGGCTTCTTAGCAGTGCCCTTGGTGGATCCGAAGCGGTCTGCCTTCTCCTGCAACAGTTTTTGCTACTGCTTGAGCGATTCCCACATCATCTCTTGTTCCCATTGGAACAATTCCCTCATCCGTTGATCAGATGATAGAATCTCTTCATTTGTGGTGACCTGGGCAACTGGTTGTGGAGTTGGGGCCGAGGATGTTGACGGCAGAGGTTGTTATGGCGTCACAGCAAACTGAGGGTTTTCCGTTGCCGTTGACACGGATCCTTCTTCCTCCGCTTGTGGAGGGTCCATGATTTCTTTAGGGCCACCTTGCAGTAGGTCCTGTTCGGTGTCGGTGGACACTTCTGACATCCTCTCTTAGTGGATGTCCATGCCTTCCAGTGCCTTATTAATGTCCGAGTCAATCTTCAGTTGTACGAAGGGGGACCGGAGCTATTCCTGGGGCACCACCGTACTCGGCAGAGCCTTGGGAACAGTAGGCACCTTAGGGAGTCATTGGGTAAGTACGGTCCTGGAGAGTTCTTCTGGAACCCTCTTACCCGTTTGCAAAGGGTGTCCCTTGCTGTATCCCTAGTCTCTATAGTAACTAGGGGTGTTTCGCCGAAGCCGTTGGCCAGCAGGGTTGAGCAGGTGGGGCAACCCTTCGGGTCCCAATACCTTAGGAGTTAGGACTCCTGACACGATGCAGCAGGGGGCATGAGTCCTACGCTCCGTGCGACCACAAAAGTCTTTCCCCTTGTGGTTGCAAAGGCTCCTCCTCTAAAGGAAAAGACCAAATGAGTATTCTATGCTTTTTATATCAGTGATATAAAAGCATACAGTATTTGATAACAATAGTAATCACTATTGTTTATGGTAGCTTAGGATATTAAGCTTGAAAGGAAGTAGAAAAGAATATTCAACCTCAATAGAATATCGTGGTCCCAACAATTGTCTATGATAGGAAACACAGAGTATGT
>NC_090734.1:117421684-117494184 GCF_036898095.1 Palaemon carinicauda | reverse complement strand
TGGGTAAGTACGGTCCTGGAGAGTTCTTCTGGAACCCTCTTACCCGTTTGCAAAGGGTGTCCCTTGCTGTATCCCTAGTCTCTATAGTAACTAGGGGTGTTTCGCCGAAGCCGTTGGCCAGCAGGGTTGAGCAGGTGGGGCAACCCTTCGGGTCCCAATACCTTAGGAGTTAGGACTCCTGACACGATGCAGCAGGGGGCATGAGTCCTACGCTCCGTGCGACCACAAAAGTCTTTCCCCTTGTGGTTGCAAAGGCTCCTCCTCTAAAGGAAAAGACCAAATGAGTATTCTATGCTTTTTATATCAGTGATATAAAAGCATACAGTATTTGATAACAATAGTAATCACTATTGTTTATGGTAGCTTAGGATATTAAGCTTGAAAGGAAGTAGAAAAGAATATTCAACCTCAATAGAATATCGTGGTCCCAACAATTGTCTATGATAGGAAACACAGAGTATGTTAGAAAACATGTGTACCACTGTATAGTTGTATACAATAGTTTGCCGGCGGCATTGCCGGTGTTAGGTTAGTACCTGGCGGTACTAACTGATAGAGAGAAAAAGGTTAAGGAAGGAGAGTTTCCTACTATTATGAATAAACAACAGTTAGAAGTGTAGGAGGACTATCAGACCGCCTACTGTCTCCATGCCGGAATGAAAGTTCCAATTGAAGGGGAAAGAATCTATCAGATTCTGGCTTCCACTTATCCACAAAAGGCTTGTCGCTGGCAATGAAGTTGGGGGCAATGAATGTGGACGGCAGGTCAAGGGAGAGCTGAGGACTTTACAAAGTATGTTAGGTTTCCTACCGGCAGTCGTCAGGAGCCATCTCAATCTACCCCCCAATATTATCCACTTCCTGTGAAGGAAGGGAGTTAAGGGGGAAGGTGGCAGAGAAGGCTGAACTAACTCCTACCGGCAGGGTACCAGCCGGTAATGCAGTCACCCTAGCAAGCCGAGTTGACTGTCAGGATACCGGTAAAAGAATCTTGTGACGGCATGACTTCACTAAAGGACAGAGGGGGAAGGGTTGAGGGTCTTATAGTTCATTGATATCAGAGGTGGCGGTAGGTATGCCGCCTCCCTCAAATAATGAACTGACGACATCGTTGATGGCAAGACAAGGGCACCCTGAGTAAGTCCCTATCTAAATCAAAGCCGGAGGCAGTAAGACCTTTGTTCTACTCGACGGCAATGAAGAGATACTGTGGCTGCCGCCTATAACGGCGGCAACACTGGGGGAGGGAAAAAGTGTTTAGCCTCTTCTCTCTGAGAGAGAATGAATATCGTAACTTGTCTATAGATTCTAGAGAATGTAAACTCTCATACAAATCGAGAAGGAACGATAGGGTGAGGCTAAACATGGGGAATTACTTTACTAACGTATAAATGAGCAAGAGTAGCCTAGCTCTGGTAGGAGCCCCGGCCAAGGTAGTTGGTACCACAGGGGTTCCCGGCGCATACGATAAGTAAAGCCTCATAATAGGAGGAGGAATAATTTTCATGTATGCAATATCACAGCTTGTATAATTTGCCTAACTAACTAACATTATAGCTTAACACTGGGAAGTGTCGCCCTACTGACTAAATAAAACGTGAATGTAACGGGCGACAGCAGTCGTAAAATAGCTGCCTCCGGTCTCGGCAACGGTCACCCAAACACACTTAAATTACTGGAATTTAACTGTGAAAAGGGAGACTGAAATTATACACAGGAAAGAATTAAAACTTTCCAGAAGATGAAGATGCTGGAGATTGCATGAATAAATCCCAAAAACTAGTAACAATACACCGGGCTAACGGGGAGCACAACACGCTTAGCAGGCTACTAGAAAAGGAATGGCGTCGCGGTAGTAGTAGGGAAGGAGGTCCACCGGGTACCTAGAACAGCACCCCCTTCTTTTGCCACTCTTCCCCCTTACATCGAAGAGTTAAATCTATTCGGGGTGAAGATTGCCATGTGTCGTATCTAGAATACGTCCCCTGATATTATGCAATATCCTTTATTGGATACTCGCGCCAGGAGTTAAAATCCTGGAGACCTTCGGTTTAATTCTCTGGGAGTATCACTGTAGAAAATATCCCTTAGGATATACCTATAGGAACCCTTCCATCAGGACGATATGGCCTGAGCCCAAATATATACAGTATGTATATATATATATATATATATATATATATATATATATATATATATATATATATATATAGTATATGCACATACAGTATATATATAAGAGAATCTATCACTAACACTATGCAATTTAATTTAATCAAATAGGTCCAAAATACCTCTCAATATCAAATTCACTCTGACTTGACATCAAAGACTCATGGAGAAATTAATTTGATGACAAGAATTTCTTGCCTCGCAAAGATTCAAACCCATGTCTGGTGGAAATCACAATGACAGTCAACACTATACCCATTTATAGCCTAATGCTTAAGGTGTTGGCTGTCACATCGATTTTGACTTGGCATAAGTTCGAATCCTTACCAAGCCAGAATTTCTTCTCATCAAATTCATTCCTCAATGGGTCTTTGATCCAAAGTCAGAGCAAATTTGATATCAAAAGGCATTTTTGGCTTATCTGTATCATATATATATATATATATATATATATATATATATATATATATATATATATATATATATATATATATATATATACACACACACACACACACACACACACATATATATATATATGTATATATATATATATATATATATATATATATATATATATATATATATAATATATATATATATATATATATATATATATATATATATATATATATATATATATATATATATATATATATATATACAGTGGTACCTCTACATACGAATTTAATCCGTTCCAGAACCAACTTCGGATGTAGAAAATGTTCGGATGTAGAAACGAATTTTCCCATAAGAATACATGGTAATTCATTTAATTCGTTCCTCAGCCTAAAAACCCATAATAAATCATTAATAAATGGCTACACATAATTACACATAACAATAACATTACTGCATAATATGTAAGAAGCATGTAAAAAAGATAATTATAAAGAAATAATAAATAAAAAATGTGTTTTATTGCCACTTTACCTTAGAGACAGGCCAACGCAGGTGTAGGATTTGCTACGCCGGAGACGGACGATCGGCGAGAAGGTAGACATGGTGTTAACATGTTCTTTAAATAAATACTCTCTCTCTCTCTCTCTCTCTCTCTCTCTCTCTCTCTCTTGTTCTTCTTCACTGTTAGTGTTAGAGACGTCTATTAATTTTAACTGAGAGAGAGAGAGAGAGAGAGAGAGAGAGAGAGAGAGAGAGAGAGAGAGAGAGAGAGAGAGAGAGAGAGATTAAGCAAGAATGAGAGATTAAACAAAAATGAGAGATTAAACAAAAATGTGTTGTGTACATATGATTTTTAACAGTGTTAACGAGTTGAAAGACAGTTAAATGTAACTAAAAAAACAATATCAGCGAATCTGAATTGCTTTATTAATTAAAACAAATATTGATACAAACACACTCGTGTGCGTATGCGCAAACACACACACACACATGCACGAGGAGACACGATCGGCGAGGAGGTAGAGATGGTGACTGCGATAACGTACCGTAACTTAAACTACGGACATTTTAATCTAACTTAGCTTATTTATTTTTTTTTTATTTTTATATTTCATATTTTTTACATTTTTTTTCTTTTGATTTTTTATTTTCATCACTTTCAGTGACGAGTTACGGTATGTTATGGCAGTCACCATCTCTACCTCCTCCCCGACCGTCTCTCTTACTGCGTAGCAATTCCTGTTTTAGTTAATAAAGGAATTCAGATTAGCTGTTATTACTTTCTTAGTTACATTTAATTGTTTTTCAACTCGTTGACGCTGTTAAAAATCATATGTACTCTAAACACATTTTTGTTTAATCTCTCTCTCTCTCTCTCTCTCTCTTCTCTCTCTCTCTCTCTCTCTCTCTCTCTCTCTCTCTCTCTCGGAAAAAAATAATAGACGTATCTAACACTATAACAGCAAAGAAGAAGAGAGAGAGAGAGAGAGAGAGAGAGAGAGAGAGAGAGAGAGAGAGAGAGAGAGAGAGAGATTTTATTTAAAGAACATGTTAATGCTATGTTTAGAGAGAAACAGAAAAAGAGAGAAGTCTTATTTAAAAGAGCTTGTTAATGCTATCATGGTTTTCTTTGCTTCACTTTTTTCTTTCTTTCTGTTCATCACGCTGGCCCTTCTCATAAATGATCGTTGCCAACAATCTCTTTGTCCTTTATCCCTATCAACAAAAGGCGTTCTATCTCTTCCAGGGTATTGCTAAGATGTCTTGTAATAATAGTGATCCCCTTCGATGGTTATTTGCTTTAATGGCTGCCTTCAGCTTGATGATCCTCGAGATAATAGGCCTATTCCGGCCATATTGTTTAGCCATACAGTATCACTCACATGCACACTGTTCTCATGTTTTTCTATAATTTCTTGCTTCAATTCTAATGAAAGAATTGCCTTCTTCCTGTACTGAAACTTAGCTTCTTAGGCACCATGATTATAAGTAAAATCAAAAAGGAAATGTGAGAAAAGGAAGAAAATAAGCACTGTTAATAACAGACCAAACAGAGGACAACCACACGATACACACATGAAAAGAGAACTGAGCACTCGACGCTCAATGGCGTAATGTTTACTTTGTGTGTCGGAATAAAATTCGGGTGTAGAGTCAATAATTTGCTCGAATTTTACTTCGGATGTTGGAAAATTCGGATGTAGATACGTTCGTGTGTAGAGGTTCCACTGTATATATTTGGGCTCAGTCATGTCTTCCTGATGGAAGGTTCCGTAAGGCAGCTTTCTAGGGGATATTTGGCTACAGTGATACTCTCAGAGAATTGCCCACAGGTCTCCAGAATTCCAACTCCTGGTGCGAGTATCCTTAATATAACTCTTAGGATATCGCATAATATAAGGGGATGTATTTCTTGATACGACACATAGCAATCTTCACCCCAAATAGAGTTTTCGCTTTGAGTGGCGAAATTGAAGGGGAGCCGTTATCAAGGTTACCAAGTGGATCCCCTCCCAGTACCACCCCGGCGAACTATTCCTTTTGTAGTGGCGAATTAAGCACGGTGTATCTCCCAACTGTTACTATTACAAGGATTACTACAATGCAATCTCCAGCATCTTCATCCTCTGGAAAGTTGATATTTAATCTTTCCTGTGTATAATTTTTGGTGCCCTTCTAACAGTTAAATTAGCATAATTTAGATGTGTTTAGTGGAGCAGAGCCATCACCGGAGGCGGCCATTTTGGAGACCGCTGTCGTACGCCATAAATGCTTTATTTAGTTAGTAGTACGACGTCCCGGTATTTAGCTTTAATGAATTCTAGCTATTTAGGCAAATTATACTAGTGAAGATAAGATGGCGTAGCGTAGGCGAGTTCCCGACTCGAGTTAGGCTAGCCTAACGCATTTTAGTATACTTTTGTAACGTTATCCCCATTTATCCTCTTGTATCGTTTTATTAATTCAATCGTAGATAGTACATATAGAATTACTAGCATAATGCGATACTCGTCTCTTTTAGAGATTTAAGAATAAACCCTTCCTTCCCTCTGAGTGCTGCCGTCAGGCGGCAACCCTATCTTGTGTCTTGCCATAGAGTAGAGTACTCCGGGTTGACTGAGATAGTGTTTCTGTCCATCCTCTTTGCCGGTGAGTATCCCAGCTCTGAAATTCGACAGTAACTCAGAGTATTCAGTCTTGTTGTCGGCAACTCTACCGATGGGGGATTAGTCATTCCCCTGCCGGTTACACAGTTGCCGGCATAGGAAGCCCGGCTTCCCTAGCCCACAACAGAAAGTGGTAGTACAGTTGCCGCCACCTTTCTCCCTTGTGGAATAAAAGACATGTCTTATATCTGGCAATGTCTTGGGCTAAGGGACCTTTATTCCTCTGCCGCCCAAGACGGCGTCGGCATAGGAAACTATGTTTCCTTATTTTGCAGCCGACAGTAGGAGGCATACCTGCCGCCTTCTTTTCATGCAAAATATAAAACCCTTTCCCTTCCCCTTCCGTCACAACCTCTGTGGCCAGTATTCTACTATCTCCCCGCTTGCTGGGCTGATTACGATGCTGGCCCGGCTTGTACAAGGCGGCTAGATTGCCGCTTCGACCTTCCCCCTAACGGAAGCAAGGCTCCGAGGAAGGTTGTGCCGGCCATGACGGCTGCCGGTGGGAGACCCATTACAACTTTGAGTATTCTTCAGTCCTCTCTTGGACTGCCATCCACAAACCCTGTAACCGGTAGTGCAGCCGGCAACAGATATTGTGGCTGGATGGAAGCTAGAATGAATACATTCTCTCCCCTTCCATTTGAATCCTCATTCTGGAAAGAAGGCAGTGGAGACAATAGTCCCTACAACCCTAATTATTGTATTAAACTATAATAATTTGGTAGCCCTTCTTTCCATTCTCTCTCTCTCTCTCTCTCTGTCGGCTAGTGCCACCAGGTACTAGCCTAGCCGGCAGTATGCCGGCAGAACTACAGTATAAGACTATACAGTAGCCAGTATTCCAGCAGTATAGCAAATACAGCAGTTAGAAAACTACAGTATATAATATACAGTAGTATGATTTCCAACATATTCTGTGTAACCTTTCACAGTCCATTGTTGAGACCACTAAGTAAATGTTGAAGTGAAATATTCCTTCAATATTCTGATGTACCCTAGATCATCAGAACATAAAAATCTTTACCCTACAGTATCAATATTTCTCTTGTGGGGGAGTTAGTGCTAGTATACACTGTCTCCAGCTCTATGTTCTAGAGCTATTCCACCCTATATTTCCCTAATAAGGAAATTTTAAAATATTGATATTGAGGGAGGTCATAGCAATTCCTTTCTAGCTTACTATCCTAAGCTATAATTATAGTAGTAATGATTACTATTTAATACATGTGAATATTTATCAGTATGATAAATTACCCCATATTCATTTCACGCTTTCCTTCCTTACAGGAGGAGGGCAAGGTGAAGTGTGCAGTCCTGTTCTACAACCACAAAAGTAGGACCTTTTGTGGCCACAAGATGTGCAGGTCTCATGCCTCCCGCTGCATTGTATTTGGATCCCTGAGGTACTGGAACCCATATTTTTAGCATATATTGTATCAATAATATAAACAACCTAATACTCATTCACCCTTCTCTCCCTTACATGAGGAGCTGATGGCAAAGAGTACAGGGGTGTTCTGCAACCACAAGATTAAGGACTTTTGTGGGCATACGATATACAGGTCTTATGCCCCTGCCGCATCGCATCTGGATCCCTGAGGTTCTGGGACCCGAAAGGTCACCCCTTGCTGACCGACGGCTTTGTAAAAGACATCCCTGACACTACGGAGTTAAGGGATACAGCAAGGGAAACCCATCAATGGTGAGTATGAGGCTTCCAGAAGAACTTTCAGGTACCTTACCTACCTAACAAATTTTTTAAGTGCCTACTGTTCCCTAAGGCTCAACCGAATAAGTTTGTGCCTCAGGCACAGGTCCAGCCTCCCTCTATCCAACGGACGGTGGACACGGATATCAACAGGCACTGCAAGGCTTGGACATCCACCAAGATCGGATGTCAGAGGCGTCCATTGACACCAGACAGGACCTACTGCGCGAAGACCCTGAATATGGAGTGGTTCAACCACTCACGGAGGAAGAAGGATCCGTTTCGACGATGACTGAGGTACCTCAGCTCACTGTGCCGGCATATTAACTTAGGCCGTCAACCTCTCCAACCCCAACTCCCCAACTGGCTAGACAGTTTGGCAGGAGCGAAACGCTCAGAGTCGATCCAGCAGATGCTGACACTGTTCTGGAAGGAACAAGAGGAGAATAAGCAAGATCTCGAAGAGAGGAAAAGAGGTGTACAGAGAAGGAAACGCCCTGGCGCTTCCAGGGGCTCCGCTAAGCCACCTAAAATATCTGTCCTCCCTCACTGTTTTGAAGCAACCCCTGGGGGTAGACGGAACACATGCCCAGGTTAAATAGGAAGCTTTATATCTCCTAGAAGTTGGGGTCCAATCCCCTTGAAGAGCTTCAATTCTGGCCCAGCTTTCAGCGTACCCAGATTGCTTCGTGAGACTACGAGATGAACCTACATCCCGCGAGGAGGCTATACCGAAGGAAGTTATTGTCCTAGAACATGACAAGGCCCAGACCATCCTTACCAAGACCCAAAAAGGGGCCAGATATAATAACTCCAAAGTCTAAGCATTGAACAAGAAGCATCCAACCGTCATTGCTCCTTCCTCATGAGCCTTTCTCCCTTTCGGGGAAAGCCCTAGTGTCAGGAGAACAGTCGAAGAGGGCAAACCCTGCCCAATCCTGGAGAAAGGCAAACCATTATCTCTAACTATACCCACCTGCGGGGAGAAGTAAAAAGAAGTACATCTAACCTTCTCTGTCTCGGAAGTGGATCCGGGGATAGCAGGTCAGCAGTTTAACGAGAACCTTCCAAAGTGGCCAAACCATCTTTTGAGAAGGGAACAGGAGACGAAAGATAAGCTTATCGCCTCCCTGTCTCGTCAGAACCGCTTAAGAAATGTGTGCAGGCCTTTAGTAATGCCCCACCCTTGTAATGGATTTGTAGGTTTTTTTCAGGTCAAAAAAGGACCGGAGGAGACTAAGTGTTTGCCGCATCAACGGTGAAACACGAACCCAGAAAACTGATTTCATCATGTATCTGGGGTGTAGACTCTTTCCCACAGGAAATGGTCCAAGAAGTCATTAACAAAGCCACCACGGAGAATGGGAACCTGCTCCAAAAGTGGGGCATGTCCTCAAAGAGGAAATCATCATTAGGACTGCACAATTTCCGACTGTGACCATGATCACGGTGCCTCAAATGGCAGTCCAGCCATAAACCACCTTCTAGATGGTCTCTCATCAGCTGGTAGTCAGTCACCTGTATTTAATCCAGGCTTTGAAAGGCACTTGCCCCAAGGATGGAGGAGGACACGGCCACGGAAATATGTCCTCAGGAACCTCTAAACAATGTGAGGTTCCAGGTAGGAGGCAGACTTTCCACTTTCGGAATCGTTGGACCTTTGATCCCTGGGTCCACAGCCAAATTATGAATAGACTTGGTTGGAAACGGAACGAAATCCACCCCACCTTTCCAAAATTCTCCCAACACTCCCTCTTATTGGAAGAATATGCCTCAGAAATCTTGAATAAGGTAATGAGGAAAGTGAAGTCCATAAAAATTCCAGGGAAGGCTGTTTTATGTTCCCAAGAAGGACTCGAACAGACCCAGAGTCATTCTAAACTTGTCTCTACTCAAAAAGTGCATCGAGAACAGCAAGTTCTGGATACTTATGGTGTAACACATAAGGACCCTTTTACCAAAAAGGGGCATACATAATCCCAATAGACCTGGCAGATGCTTACTGCCACCTACCAGTCAGTCGCCCCATCTCTTCCTACCTAGAATTCAGGCTACAGAAGACAAAATTTGTCTTCACAACCATGTCCTTCGGACTAAATATAGCCCCAAAGGTATTCACAAAACTCACGGACACGATCGTCCAGCACCTGCGCACTGAAGGAGTACAGGTAGTAGCATACCTGGACGATTGGCGGGTGCGGGCAGCATCCAAGACTACTTGTCTGCAAGCGGCCGGAAACGTGATCCAGTTCCTGGAACACCTGGACCTCAAGACCAGTTGCTAGAAGCCTCACTTTTCTCCAGCTCACAAGTTTCAATGGTTGGGAATCCATGGGAACTTGCAGTCACAACACCTCTCCATTCTATTAAAGAAGGGGAGAGAAATAGCGGCATCTGTCAGGAGACTAATCAAACACAAGAGGATTTCTAAATGCCAACAGGAAAGAGCACTGGGCTCTCTCCGGTTCACAGTAGTGACAGACCCGGTGCTAAGAAGCACAGCCAAAGGATGCGCCAGGAGTCTGGAGAAGATATGCATCAACCTCGAAGAGATCAACTAGGTTGACAACGACCCGATTGCGCACGCTATTGAGGCCGTGGTCAATGAATAAGAGCCTAGCACAGACAATGTTCTTGCAACCACCACAAATATCAGTGGCGATACACACGGAAGCCTCCCTGAAAGAATGGGGAGGCCATCCGTATGAAAGGAAAGGGCAAGAAATTGATCATTCCAGTTAAAAAAACTTTCACATCAACATCTTGGAGGCTATGACAGTCCTCCTGACGTTGAGGAGACTATCCCCTAGCAGAACAGTCCACATCAGATTGGCTCTCAACAAAGAGGTGATAGTAATATGTCTAATCGCCAAGGCTCAAGTTCACCTCCCATCAACCAAGTGATGTTAGCCATCCTCCGCCTGGCAAGGAAGAGTAGATGGCATTATCAAGCAGTTCACCTTCAAGGGTTCCGTGATGTGATGGCAGATGCTCTATCCAGGCGAAAGCCGATAGATACAGAATGGTCCCTAGACGCAGACTCTTTCTCCTTTATTCTCGATAAGTCCCGGAACTGCAGATCGACCTCTTCGCAACCAGCGACAACAAGAACCAGTAGCCCATTACGAGAACCTTAAGCAGAAGCGATAGACGTCATGTCTTTCGACTGGAACGGATGGAATCGAATGTTTCTGCTTCCACCAACCAATCTCCTGCTAAAAGCCTCGACAAGCTAGTATCCTGCAAAGGAACAGCTCCTGTTGTGGCCCCTAAATGGCCCAAAAACAATTGGTTTCCTCTAGTTCTAGAATTGAAACTGTAGCTGTTTCCTCTGCTGTACCCAGCTTTATCAAAACTGATGCAGAAGTCAGCTGTTACATTTTATCCCCGAGAACCAACAACCTGCATTTTAGGATTTTTTCGACCCTAGTACGAACAAAAGTTCAGGATCTCGAAGAATGTGAACGACTTCATTGTAGAGTACAAATCAAGTCCAACCAGGAGACAATGTGAATTGTCTTGGAAGAAAGGGGCACCCCTCGTGAAAACATGGGGATCAACAGAAATTTAAACAAGTTTCTGTCTCTCTTCTTTTACCTACTTGAACGAGGCTTGACCTCCACAACGATAACCCTGTGTAAGTCAGCCTTGACTAGACCTCTTCTATATGCCTTTGAGACAGACCTCATAAGTGAAATATTTTTCAAGGTATCAGAGCATACACTAGACCCAAGCCGACAACCCCTCTAAAGCCCATTACATGGTCGTTGGTCAAAGTCTTACACTATGCTTCGAACCTAAACAATGAGGATTGCACTCTAAAGGAGCTAATACAGAAAGTCAATTTTCTGTCCGCAATAGCCTCAGGGGCTAGAGTTAATGATTTATAGGCCATATTCAGTTCACGGAAGAGGGAGAACTGAATCCTTTCCCGATCCTACTTTTCTTACCAAAACGGGCTGCCCACCAAAAGGAGGGGTCCTTGGAGTATCTGCCCACTGAAGGAAGATGTCTCCCTATGCCCATTAGGGTGTCTTAAGGTCTGTCCTCGTAGAACTTCAGACTTCAAGGAAGGACAGCCTTTCTGAGGCGATACCTCAGGATAAAAAATCTATCCCTATAATAACTGAGAGCAATGCTCACCTACTTATTAGCAGAGTGGATCCTGACAGCTCATCCACAGTTCATGATCCTAAGAAAATTGCTTCTTAACGGAACTTCTTCCAACACTATTCGAAGCAAGTACATAAGATAAGACATGTTGTGGTGGCAGCGGGTAATTCTAAAGAACCCGTTGTCTAAGCCTGCGACGAACAGTGAACTGCTTTGGGACTTTCCAGTGCATCGGGTGCATGGCTACATTTACCCTTGAGTGCAAATCACAACTGTGATTAACACACTGTTCCACTTAGGTGCATATCTGACCGATAACACCAGTGCCAAGTGAACTTTGCGTCACAGTGTTCATGCATTTCCAAAATCTGTACAAGTCAGTCAGATTTGGTTTCACATCTCTATTGAGTGGCATCATTTCGATAAAATTACATATTTTCCCAAAAGGAGAAAATATGGAACCTGATGTGTTTTCAATGCCGGATCAGATTCTTACCTAATTGTAACTACAATTGATAATTTAGCTACAAGGTAAAATACTAAACGTATTTGCGTCTTATTGCTGCTATCTCAGTAACAGACGAATAAAGTATACTAGAGTTTTAATTAAGCCCTAGAAGGGCCCAACTTGAAATCAGAGTACAGATTTCCAAGGGATAAAGGGTAATCTCTAAGATTTACCGTCTGTCCCTATGGAGATATAAACTTTGAATCCTTATAGTCGAAGTCGACACTTTCTCTGCAGGGGGCAGGAAGCCCTAAGCTAGTTCCAAGCTTAGTGGATATGACAAATAATGGTAATGTCATATATAAAGGTCTAGGAGACCATATAAGGAACTCATTCAAAGTAAAGGCACTTATACAAATCCAGAGATATAGTACTTTCAAGTAATTCTCTGGTAAACTTCCATAAGGACGACATGGCTGAACCCAAAAAACGGATTTTGAGCAAAGCGAAAAATCTATTTTAGGGTGAGATAGCCATGTCGTCCTGATGGACCCTCCCTCCTTTCTAAAAAGGAGTATACAAATATGTAACAAAGTCCCAACCCGAAACTACTCTATCTGCGGCTATCCATGCTTAATTACAACAAGGAAGGGGTAACCTTGATAACGGCTCCCCTTCAATTTCGCCACTCTTCACCTTCAAAGCGAAAACTCTATTTGGGGTGAAGATTGCTATGTGTCGTATCAAGAAATACGTCCCCTGATATTATGCGATATCCTTAAGAGTTATATTAAGGATACCCGTGCCATGAGTTAGAATTCTGGAGACCTGAAGTCAATTCTCTGGGAGTATCACTGTAGCCAAATATCCCTTAAAAAGCTGCCTAAAGGAACCTTCCATCAGGACGACATGGCCATCTCACCCGAAAATAAATTTTTCGCTTTACTCAAAATCTGTTATATATATATATATATATATATATATATATATATATATATATATATATATATATATATATATATATATATATATATTAGTGTATGTGATCCGTCAAAAATGACTGCTAAATATTTAGATAACCACACTGCATCCCCTTCTCACTAGGGTATAACTATTCTCTCTCCCCTTCCCAAGTATGACTGAAAATAATATATAATTCCATATATATACTGTATATACAGTATATATATATATATATATATATATATATATATATATATATATTTCAAATAAGCCATATATATTAATACATTAAAGTCTGGATTCTCTTAACGACCTCGGGATCAGAGCCCAAGGCGGAACCGCCCAGACTTTAATGTATTAATATATATGGCTTATTTGAAATATGAAAGAAACACGTTTAAATGTGCAAAAAATTTATCATATATATATATACAGTATATATATATATATATATATATATATATATATATATATATATACATACATATATGTAGATATATATATATATATATATATATATATATATATATATATATATATATATATATATATATATATATATATATATAAATCAATTCCAGGTCAGCTGCCCACGAACTATAATCCAAAATGAAACGAAAAGCACCGGCATGGATGAGGTAAGACTCACGGCAATTCCCGTCTTGGGTTATTAATCCTTCATAGGATCTCAAGTCCTCTTTAGCTCCTCTCAATGAAAATAATTATATGAGAGATTAAATATTTCTTATCTATATCTCTGTTATAAAGTGCAAGGAACTCAATACTCATATTGTTGATACATCTTATTTATTTATTAAAAAAAGGTCCGCTGGTCTGGAAAACCAAATAACGTGGTAACTCCCATCCTTGAATTTCCCTTTCCATCCTACAGAACTGCACTCTCGATGAGAAGCTGAAGGAGGAGCTAAGCAACAGGTGTAATGAGACTGTTGGCCCAACGCATGGGCTACTGACTGAGGCTATGATAGCTGTTCTAATGGGTTAAGTTCCTTCTCTGTACGCTATTCATTTTATCAACATAATTACTTTCTTACAGCTTTTGCAAACTTTAGGAGACTGAGATAGGATCAGTGTATCAATGCGGGCAGGATGATAATGATTATTGTTATTATTATTACTAGCTAAGCTACGACCCTAGTTGGAAAAGCAAGATGCTAAAAGTCCATCGACTTTAACAAGGAAAATAGCTGTGAGTAAAGGAAATAAGGAAACAGATAGAATAGTGTACCTGAGTGTACACTCAAACAAGATAACTCTAACCCCAGACAGTAGAAGACCATTGTACAGTAGTTATGGCACTACCCATGACTAGAGAACAATGGTTTGACTTTTGGGTGTCCTTCTCCTAGAAGAGTTGCTTACCATAGCTAAAGAGTCTCTTCTACCCTTACCAAGTGGAAAGTAGCCATTGCACAATTACAGTAAAGCAGTTAACTCTTTAAGTGACACAGAATTTTTTTGGTTAATCTAGTGTTGTCAAGTGTATGAGGAAAGAGCTGAATGTGTAAAGAATAGGTCAGACTATTAGGTGTATGTGTAGGCAAAGGAAAAATGAGGCATAACCAGAGAGGGATCCAATTCAGTACTATCTGATTCATTTCTGGCCAGTCATAGGCCCCAATAACACTCTAGTGATTGGATTTCAATGGGTGGCTAGTGTCTTGGCCAACCTACTGCCTAAAAAAAGATTCTATGTTGCTAATAGAGATCGCCTTAATACACGAATTTAAATCATGGTACACTATCATCATGAAGTGAATTATTTTCTTAAGAAGGTCTTATTCAACATATGTTTTGATTTGTTATAACCAGCGTTTGGCAATGACAGAAAATACTTTAATTTCGTGTACAAGTTTAATAGTCGATGGTTGCAATGGCATCACAAACCAGTATATCCAGACTATTTACAAAATTCGAATTTTTCCACAGAAAATTGCATTTTCGATCTCTGCGCCATCTTCAAAAATACATCTGGTAATTTTGACGCCATCAAATCCTGGCTTGACGAAATTGAAACATCCATAACTGAAATAAGCGATGCTGCCAACAAAATCACAGGTAAAACCATCAGTGGGAAATCGGGCTAGCAACTAAATCACCAAAAATCAGCGTTCAGACTCTTGTAATAGACTTTACTGTAGGTTAGGCTAGGTTAGGGTTAAGTCTGAAAAACTAACAGCAAGCTTAATTGCAAAACATGTTTCACTAACAGACACAATTCCATTAACCATTTGATATCCAATGGAGTTTTGAAATCTCATGGACTGAGGTGGTATGGCATTTAGTAAGAAGAGTTGACATGATGTTCGTTAGAAAAATAATAAATATGGAAGTTACATAATAAAGCCCTGGAGGAAAATGTTTGCGTGATCATGAAACATGGGCAACTGAATACCAGTTTGCTTACTTTTCATTTTGAAATGATTAGTTTAGGGCAAATAATGATATTGCCACACCAAAATCAATTGTTGGAGAACGAAATATGCTACTATAGTCAAACAACTCAAACAATTGTGTTGGTAATCCAGATAGCAGGACGAGATATGAAAAACATGTTCACTGTTAGTTGTACTTGCTTATAAATTCCACAATACTGGCAGATGTTTACCAAAGTTTCTTCATTATTCAAACTACATGGTAATTTTGATATTGGCAGGTACAGATATCTTACCAGAGCCTGTCAAAGACAATCAACCGGAACCCTCAGCTAATGAAACAGGAATCAACTCTGACTCTGGTTTGGTAAAAATAGTGTTCACAGGGTCAACCAAAAACCTTACCAATTCAAGTAAGTTTCTTTCTTTCCTTTTACTTGCTCCGAAGAGCTATACTGTAGGTGTTGTGTTCCCGTTAACATCAATATCAATAAGGTATCTTGACTAGCTAAAGCAAATATGCATCTGTTCCACATCTCTAAAAGTATCAACTCCGAGCCTTTGGGACATCAGAACACATCTTATCTTGGTGACCCCTTGAGATGTACCGGACAAATGTAAACATATGATAAAAATAAACTTTCAATTACTTAACGCTACACTGTATAACCATTCAATATAGTTTCATTTACTTTTTCAACTTATATGAGACTTGATTAGGGTAAACATTGAAATTAAGATACTCAAAAAAATCGAAGTACGTGACTGGAGAAATAATGGTTTGTTTAAAGAATGCTTATGATTAGTTATTTCTAATTTCCATAATACAGAATGTTAATAGATGTTCACTTTGGTCTGTACACAATTGAAAATACATACTAATCTTAATACTACCAAGTAAAGATATCTTACACGAGCCTGCCAAGGACAAAAACCAGGAAGCCCCAACTAATAGAACTGGAATAACCTCCGATTCAGTTACAGAAGTAACACCAACTCCTACAGGATTGAGGAGAAATTTTGCTGGTTTGAGTAATTTAATTGGATTTTCTTTACTTGCTCTGGAGAGCTATAGAAGTTTTCCTCCTCTCAACTTTAGTAGTGATCAGGTATCTTACAAAAAAAATTGAAGGAAAATGTGATATGCTGAAGCATAACAGCTCAATGGAAAGTTTAATGTTAAAGCATGCGAGTCCAACGAAAATCACAAACCACAAAATAAGTAATCTGAGAAATTAGTTTTCACTTAACCGGGTTACTATACTAGATGGATAGCTGGGCGAGATATATATAAAAATTACAGTTAACTCATAATGTGTACAAAAGTAGAAAATCGACAGATTCTTATCTCAATCTTTTCACTATTACAAATATATGCTAATTACCTATGGTAAGAAAAGACGACTAGTAATTTATCAGAAAAATAATAGTATTAAAAGTAGCAGGATGAAAACCAGCAGGAAAATGCCAAGGGACCAGAAAAAAGGGGCACAGATAAAAATAGAGACCAGTCACAAACTGGGGCAAAATGTGCTTATCACCAAAGACACACAGGAAAAAAAGGGATACGGACAAAACACACTTGGGCAAAATGTGCTTAAGATCAAAGATATAGAAGCAAAATGTGCCGGAGTCATTGTTAAATCTAATAGCTGGTCGATAGGAATATAATGTTTATGGTTGATTATACATGTTAATAATTTTCACAATAGAGAACATTAGCAGATGTTTATCTTTGTCTCTTCGTTAACAAAAATCCATGCTTATCTTCACATTTGTAGGTACAGAATTTTAACCAGGGCATGTCGATAACAATAAACCAAAAGGAACAACTAAATGAATGGGTTCAGCAATTGCAGCAGTATCGATAGGGTACCAAATTTTTTCCAGATTTGCGTGTTTGAAAGTTTTATTATATTTGATTGCTCTGTAAAGCTATAAGCATTGTGTCCTTGTCAACCAAAGTATTTATTAAGTATTACACCTAACTAACCATATCTGCATCTATTAGTTTGCAGTTGGTTGTTTGTAATTTTTCCAGTGCAGAATGTTGATAAACATTTACCTCTATTTTCCCACTATTGAAAATTCCCTTTAATTTTGACAATGGAAGGTATAAATAACTCACCAAAGCCTGCTGAGGACGACAATCAGGAAGTCATGACTAATAGAACGGGAATAAGCAACGAATCAGATATACCATCAGCAGCAGTGTCACCAGGGCCAAACAGAAATCTTCCTGATTCAGGCAAGTTTCTTTTTTTATCTATCTGAAAATCTGAAGGCGTTTTGTCCTTGTTAACCTCAGTATCAACGATGCATTCTAACAGGCTAAAGCATAAAGTTTCCATTTACAAGTAACACATATCACAAAAGTCACTATCCAGTATTTTGTAATGGACTCTTAAGTCTGTTGAAAGGTAATGTGCTACAGCCAGGCCTAAAATCCAAACAGTTCAAGCCAATCATTCTGACAAAATCTAAACTATCAACAAAAGTTTCTGATACTTTAACCATGGATATGGCTTGGTCCTGTGGTGAAAAGGTTTGATAATAAGGTTTTCAGAAAAATAAAAAAATATGGAAAAATAAAAAAATATGGAAGTAACATATTAAAGAATAGAAATCAAATGCTCATGGGATCGTGAAAAGGGGGCACAGATAAAGACTGAGATCAGATAGAAATTTGTGTAAATGTGCCTGAGACAGAAGACATTAAGGCAAAGGGCGACAGAAACAGAGCCTGGATAAGACATCGAGAAAAGAAAATGGGTTTCAAACAAATTGTTAAACCAGTTAACTGGTTAACTGTTCATTGTTGTTGCATTTACAGTACTTGCAATTTCCATAACATAGAACTTTGCTAAATGTTTACCTCAGTCTTTTCACTATGAAAAATACACGCTAATCTTTATATTGGCAGGTAAAGATAAATTACCAGAGCCTGTGGAGGATGAACAGAAAGCTACAACTAATGAAATAGGAATACCCTCTGATTTCGATATACCAGATGCAGCAGTGTCGACAAGGTCGGACACACATTCAGATTCGAGTAAGTTCACATGTTATTCTTTCACTCATTCTGAAGAGCTGAAGAGTTATAGACACAGTGCCCCTGCCAATTTCAGTAGTATTTACAAGCATATCAGCTTATAAGAGTTTAAATTTTTTTTTTTTTTTGCAATTTCTAATCTACATGATGTTGGTATCTATGCACCAGAGACATTCCTATATTAACAATATATGTTAATCTTTATATTGGTAGGTACAGATGTCTTACAAAACCCTGCAGAGGATGAAGTAGATGTCATGAATAATGGAACAGGAATAAGTACAGAGTCACTTACACCATTACCACCAGCACTGCCAGGGGCGAACAGAAATCTTTCACTTTCCAGTAAGTTTATTAAATTTCATAGTTTACCAACAGCAGTCGAAGTTTAGAGCTAATCTCAGTAGTAATAAGGTGTCTTAACTGGTTAAAGCAGATAGCTTCTATTTACTAGTAAGCCCAAATAAAAAAAATCAGCGACCAGAACTTGCATCACACCCTAAGTCTCTTGAGAGGCAATACTTTGCATCGAGTCCTGAAAACCCATCATCTAAAGTCTGTCCTTCTGTCGAAAGCTATTTCATTAAAAATCGCTTTTTAGATAATAACCACAAAATGGTTTGGACTTGTAATAAAAATGGTTGAAAAGAATTGTCTGATAAATAATAGAAATGGAGGTAATAAGATGAAGTTAAGGAGAACAATGCTTAGGGGGTCGACAAAAAAAAAAGGGTACACGGGAAAAGTGAGAGGACAGAAATTTAGGCAAAACATGCCAAGGCTGAAACCCTAGAGGAAAAATGTGCTTGAGACATTTAGCTAAACCAGATAGCTGGACAAGATACGAAAATAATGTTTGAGGTTGGTTGTACTTGCTTTTAATTTCCATTATACAGTGTTTGCACATAATTATCTCAATCACTTCGCTATGAAAAAAAATATGCTAATCTTGATATTGACAGGTGGAGATAACTCACCACAACCTGTCGAGGATGAACTGGAACCCACAACAAATAGAACAGGAATACACTCTGACTTAGATACATCAGATGCAGCAGCATCAGCAGGATCAAACAAAAACTTTTCTGATTCAAGTAAGCTTACATTCCTTTTATCTATTTATTCTGAAGAGCTGTAGGCATTATGAACCAGTCTACTTCAGTAGTAATTATATATCTTCCTTGACTAAAGCATATCTGCTTCTATTGGTACAGCTGAATGTTGTAATTTCCACTCAGTATACAGAATGTTGAAAGATGTTCACTTAGGTCTCACCACTACTGAAAATACTAGAAAATCTTCATATTGGCGGGTACAGATATCTCACAAAAGCCAGTCAAGCACAGAAAACTGGGTGTCACAACTGCTGGAACAGCAATAAGTATTGATTCACTTGCAACAGTAACAGCAGTATTGCCTGGCCCTAGCAAAAATCTTCCACATTCCAGTAAGTTTAATGTATTTAACACATTCCTAAGAAACAGTAGAAGTTTAGCCAGAGTTAACCTCAGTAGTAATTAGATATCTTGACTGGTTAAAGTATACATCTTCTATTTGCAAATAAGCCCAATTCAAAGTATGTGCCCAAATCTTGCATCAAACCCTAAGTCTGTCGAGTCCTGATAACCCAACATCAAATGTCTGTATTTCTGTTGAAAGCTATTCCATTAACAAATGGGTTTTAGATCATAATCCCTTACAAGGTTTGGACTTGTGGTTTTAAAAATGGTCAACAAGAAGTTAGTCTTGCATAAAAAGTAGAAATGGAGGCAACAAAACAAAGGTAGGGAGGAAAATATTTGGAAGATTATAGAAAATGTCACTGAAAATAAATAGAAATTTAGGCAAAACATGCCGAGATGTTAGCTATTGAGGAAGAATGTGATCTAAACAGAACACTTTGAGGCAAAATGTGATCAAGAGAGATTGCTTAACCGGATAGCTGGACAAGATGCGAAAAGAATGTTCAAGGTCGCTGTAACTGCTTGTAATTTCCACTATACAGAATGTTGGCAAATATTTACTTCAGTGTCTCCTCTTTAAAAAAGAAATAAATGCTAATCTTCAAATTGGCAGGTAGAGATGGCTTACCAGACCATGTTGAAGAAGAAATGGAATCCACAGCAATTGGAACTGGAATACGCTCTAATTTTGATATACCAGATGCGGCAGTGCCAACAGGATCAAATAGAAATATTCCTGATTCCAGTAAGTTCAATTTTTTTTAAATTCATTCTGAAAGCTATAGGCTTTGATAGAGAAATATATGGATAAATGTTCTGTTAAAAAACTTAATAAGTCATTAATTGTGTTATTACCAAAACTGATTACAACTTACCCAAAGTAAAACTTAAAAAGTTACAAAACAAAATTAACAGAAGACTGATAAATGGTGTTCCATCCCCAAGAATAGATTACCCCTACACTTATTGAACTTCAAAAGTTGCTTTAAGATTACCCCTGTACTTATTTAACTTCAAAAGTCGCATATTAAAGCTTGAATAAATTATTGGTGCCTATCAAAAGATAGAATAAATTATTAGTGCTTATTAAAGTTAGAATAAATCATTGGTGCCTATTAAAGCTAGAATAAATTAATGGTGCCTATTAAAGCTAGATTAAATGATAAGATACTGAGCCGAGATGCACCCTCACTGTGGGTTCTAGACCTTTCAAATATGCAGCCACAAGTTTGTATAATAAGGTCTCATTTGATATCAGAAGAACTGATGATTTACAAACTTTCGAGCAGAAGCCTGTAAATTTTTGTTCTCGAAATTATACAATAGCGTGGATTTGACAATTTGCATGGATAAAGCTATAGGATTCTCTAAATACTGAAAGATGTATATGAAAAAATGTTTCGTAGGACTTGCAGGGTAGCAGGGCTTTTAAATCATGCGACAGGACCAGAAAAAATATAGCTCTTACAGTAGGTATGCAAGTACCTAACTAAATTATTTTACAATTGGATGTTTGAAAGTTCCACTATAGCCTACAGAATGTTGGTATATGTTTACCAAGGTCTCTTTATGGTTTAAAATACACACTAGTCTTCATATTGGGAGGTAAATATATTTTATCAAAGCCAGGGAAGCACACAAACTGGGTGTAGGAATAACGGAAAATGAATAAGTACCGATTCTGTTACACAAGTAGAGGCATGGCCAACAAGGTCAAACAAATTGCCTACATTTCTGATTCAAGTAATATTCCTCTCTGCTTTAAACATTCTGAAGAGTAATTGGCATCTTGCAATAGTGTTTAATTTCTACTGTATTCGCTATTAATTCCATTCCAAAAAACAAGAGCCTAGAAATATGTATCACACATTATTCTAGTTGAAAGACAATGTGTCAAATCCATGACCTAAAAATTCAACATCTAAAATCTGTAACTTTGATGAACCCATTCTGTTGGCAATAAACATTGGGTTTTGATATCTTAACCACTGAAATTATTTGGACCAGTGATAAGAATGGTTGACAAGTAAGCTAGTTTGTTGGAAATAATGGTAGAAATTTAAATAGCAGGAAGAAGACCAGCAGGAAAATTACCAAGAAATCATGAGCAATTGGTACAGATGAAAACATAAACCAGATAGAAATTGAAGCAAAACATATCCGAGACAAAAGAAATTGAGGCAAAATGTGCTTGAGAGAAACTGCTGAACCAAATAGTTGGATGCGATATGAAAAGAATGTTTAGAATTGAATGTACAGTACATGTCGGCAATGTTTTCCTTGGTTCTTCCGTTAACCTTGATATCGTAGGTACAGATATCTTACCCAACTCTGGCAGGGTCATCCTAACAAAAGCTATGACTGAAGCGTTAACAAGACTGAACGAAAATGTTACTAATCTTTGTAAGCTTTTAGTCCTTTCACTGTTCTGAAGAGCTATAAGCAATTCCACTCCTGTCACCCTCAATAATAAAAAAAAGTATCTGACTTCAATAAACCATATCTAACTCTATTAGTATTAAATATATAATCTATATACTATACAGTAATGCCGAGTTAGAATATCTTATGGGAATTTCATACCAGATGGTGGAGGGATCTCGCACTAGCTGTACAGCTGTGAATGACTGCAGATGCCAGTACGTAGCTGTACATGGGCTAAGTTCATTAAAAAAAAAAAAAAAAAAAAAAAAAATCTAGTGGATTTATAAAGAATTCCCTAATCAACAGTTTGTATGGTGGCAGAGAGTTAGCATACCGGTGATGCACTGACTGCGTATTGGGTCCATACACAGGCTTGTATGTATCGTATCAGTGAGGAAGCACAACGGAGTGATGTTGTACATTACACATGGTCAGCACAGAGGTCTCGAATGTTACATTTGATGGCATACTACTGCGGGTAGACAACGAACTGTCACCGGATAAATAGGATATTTCTATTTTAAAATAAATTTTTAAATATACTTAACTGGTTGTTACATATATATAGCTTAATCCAGCCGATTCATCGCGCACGGCAGAAATTAAAATTTCGCGGCAATCGCCGACCAGGTGGCCAGGTGGTCATACCTGTGCGCCCTCTAACTAGGTAACCAGAACCATTCCCATAAGTCCTCAGAAATTCCATGCCCATGTTTTCAGAGGGGAGGAGGGAGGGACCTTTTATATATGTAACTACCAGGTAAGTATATTTAAAAATTTATTTTAAAATGAAAATATAATTTTTAAATATGTAACTTCTCTGGTACAGTAGTTACATATATATAGCTGATTGACACCATTGGTGGCAGGTTAGAAAACCTCAACCCCATCGGGAATTCGTATAATTATCAATAGCTACAAATTAGCTGTACCAATAATCTGGTTCGTACCTGATAAGGAAGATGGCTTCATAGTTATCCTGCCTCATCTCATTGCCTGCATTCCTTAAGAGACTCAGCGATCCACCCAGGGGGCTGTAAAAGTCTCTGTGGGGCTGCCACAAGGTCCTCGACCTTAACGTGGCTAGACCTCCACCCTTGCTATCCTGGCATACCTGATAAGGAACCTGGCTTCATAGGTTTTTATGCCTCATTTGCCTGCATTCCTTGAGAGACCCAGCGATCCACTCAGGGGGCTGTCACATGGTCCTTGACCTTAACATGACTAGACCACCAACCTTGCCATCCTGGCATAGCCATGGACAATGATCTGACCACCTGACTCATTAACACACTAAAAAACACCTTCCATAAAACCTAACCTAGACTTGCATCCCAGGTCGTGGAAGGTTGCAACAACCTTTACAGACGACCTATGAGAACAAGTTCAGGAAAAGGTAAGGGTAAAAACAAGGTTATAGGTTAGAGGCAATAGTACCTTCTCCAAGTATGGCGCCGGAGGCAACGTACGGACCCAGGAAACAACAATCCTCATATTGGGTCTGTACCTATTCAGGTAACAATCTGCGAAGATTGATTTGCTTTGCCAGAATATCGCTTCCAAAATCGTTTTATAGACTTGCTGTGTCTATAAGCCATCGAAGTTGCCACAGCTTTTACTTCGCGTGCTTTGACTTTGAGGAATGGGAAGCTTTTCTCGTCACAACTCTGGTGAGCTTCCCTTATTAAATCCTTGATAAAGAACGCCAGTGCATTCTTTGACAAGGGTAGCGAAGGCTTCTTTACCGAGCACCAGAGGTTATCTGCCTGTCCTCTCAGGTTTCTGGTGCTCTGCAGATAAAATCTTTTAGGGCTCTTACCGGACAAAGGTCTCTCTCCTTTTCCCGTCCTACTAAATGAGATAACCCTGGAATGGTTAAGGATCTGGGCCATGGTTGCGAAGGATTCTCGTTCTTGGGGAGAAAACCTTGTCGTAGAAAGCAGATTGCATTCTCTCCATTGAAGCCCATCTTTTTGCTAATGGCTTGCAATTCTTCTATTATCTTGGCTGTCGCCAACGCAACCAGGAATAGGCTCTTCTTAGTAAGATCCTTCCATCCTTTCAAACCTGCTCGAGGTTAAAAACATCAGGACTACATCCAAACTCCAAGATGGGGTTGGGTTGTCCTTCCTCTAAGCGGTCTCAAAGGATCCTATAAGGTCCGAGAGATCCTTGACTCCTGACACGTCGATATGTCTGTGACGGAAGACGGAGGCTAGTATGCTGCGGTATCCCTTGATGGTTGATACAGCTAGTTTCTTTGTGTTGTTAAATGTAGTAGAAAATCTGCCAATTGAGTTAGAGAGGTATTGGCAGAGGAAATGTTATTAACTCTGCACCATTCTCAGAACACGTCCCACTAGATTGGTACACCTTCATTGTGGGTGTTCTCCTCCCTCCCCCAATTGCTCTTGTAGCTTTCCTCGAAAAGCCCTTCGCTCTTGCTAGTTTTTCCGATAGTCAAGAGGCAGTTAGATGAGAGTGAGCGAGGAGATTTGAAGGAATCTCTCTATATGTGCCTGTCTGAGAAGATCGTTCCGACAGGATAACGACCTGGAGATGTCAACTAGCCACTCTATCACTTCTGTGATCCAGGGTCTCATGGGCCCCAAAACAGAGCTATCATGTTCATGCGGGCGTTGTTCGACTCCCTGAACTTCTTCATGACTGTCTAGGATCCTGAGTGGAGGGAAAGGCATACGTGTCTAGTCCTTCCCACTCCATGAAGAAGGTGTCCACTGCTACTGCTTCCTGGTCTGGGACTGGAAAGCAGTAAACAGGTAACCTCCTGTTCTCTGCATCGCAAAGAGGTCTATTGACGGTTCTCCCCACAGATTCCAAAGCCTGCTGCACACCTCGTGAAGCAGGGTCTATTCTGTCGTGAGAGCCTATCTTCCACTACTGAGAAGATCCGCTCTGACATTCTTCTCTCCCTCTATGAAGCGGGTTATCAGAGATATATTGTTCGCTTTTGCCCACAGCAGGAGATCTTGCTGCCTCGTTATGGGAATCCAAATGAGTGCCTCCCTGCTTTCTGATGTAGGCCAACGCTGTGGTGTTGTCTGCGTTGACCTTGACTAACTTGTTTTGGACCTCCTCCTGGAAGTGTATAGGCGCTAGAAGAATGGCCACCAGTTCCTTCACGTTTATGTGCCATTTCTTCTGATGGTCTTCCCATAGACCAGAGATCTTGCCCTTCCCCAGTGTTGTATCCCCCCCCCCACGTCTGATGCGTCTGAATACAACACTGAGTCGGGGTTCTTCTGATGAAGTTCGAAGCCTTCTAGTAACTTGTTGGGGTAGTACACCCAACTCCGCTGATTCCTGATTCCCAGAGGGATCGGAATCCACGTCTCTAGGTCTTGGTCTCTTGTCCAATAACTAGACCGATGGAAATGAAGTGAACGTAGATGTAGTCACTTGTAGATCCTCCAGACACTTTCCTACAACCTGGCTCTGATTAGCCAGTCATCCAGGTACATCGAAATTCGTACCCCTTCCAGATGTAACCAGAGAGCCACGTTCGATACCCCTCGTGTGAAAACGTAAGGGACCGTGCTTAGTCCAAAACAAAAGTGCTCTGAACTAAAAAGTTGTAGCGTGATGTACAAATTTCAGATATTTCCTGTAGTTCGGGTGAATTGAGACAAAAAAAAACCGCGCCCTTCTATTGACACCATCCAGTCACCTAGTCGGGTGTCTGCTAGGACTGAAGCAGATATTTCCATAGCAAACTTGACTTTGCTCACTCACTAGTTCAGTGGACTTGCGTCCAGAACGGGTCTCCAATTCCCCGAGTTCTTGGGTGCCAGAAAAAGTCTGTTGTAGAATCCCTCTTCTACCACTTCTATTCCTGCTTTTGACTGCATCTGGTTTACCTGCTCTTGAAGAGCTGCTGCCAGTAGTGGGATACTTGTGTCTGGAGATTGAGTTCACTTTTTGGGTTTCGGTTGCTGTTTGGGGTTACGAGGTTGCCCTCCAGCAGCCATTCTCTGTCCTCTTCTAGAAAGGCTCTCCCATGAAAGGGCTGACGCGTGGGAGGAGCTTCCTTCTCCTTCCTGGCTAAAAAGTTAGCCGGAAGAATTTTCCTCGCAGTCCTTGTAATCAGATCTTGCGTTGCTTGTGCGTAAGAGCTGCCGATAAGTCCTTCACTAGCTCTGAAGGGAAGAGGTATTTGGTCAAGGGAGCATACAAGAGCTCTGCTCTCTGAGCGAGAGTCAATCCTGACGACAGGAAAGAAACAGCATAGGTCCTTCTTAATAATACCTGCTGAGAAAAAGGGGTGTGAGTTCGACCGACCCGTCCCTCACGGCTTTATCGAGCCAGGCAAAAAGGTGCATCTGCATCTCATTCTTATCGTCTGTGACATCTGTGAGGACTCCTAGAGTCCAGTCCATCAAGCTGAAGACCTCGATTGTTCTGAAGATGCCCTTCAGCAGGTGATCCCATCTCCGACGTGGACCACATCACCTTAGCCTTAGTCATGGCTGATCTATGCGAGGCGTCAACGAGTTGGAGAAGTCTCCCTGAGAGGAGGAAGGAACTTCCAAACCGAGAAACTCCCTAGTCTCGTACCACACACTGGATCTAAAAGCCAATCTCGTAGGGGGGAAGGAAAAGGTTGTGTTCTTGTTCCTTCTCTTGAGAATCCAACCGTTCAGAGTCGAAAAAGCCCTCTAGACCGATCTGGCTAACATTGTTTCCTTGAAAGAGGAAGATTCCTGGGGTCTACCCTTCAAAAACTGCGAGGGCGGGCTTTGAGGTACAGCCTGTAAGGGTTGTGTTATCACTCGCCCTTTTCAAAAGTACTTAGTACGTCTTTGAGTTTTTAGATTGTCTGAAAAGTCCGCCAGAACTGCAAGTAATCTTTTAAGATCTGCTGCATGAAGACTTTTCTGCGTTTCCTCCTCTGAGATCTCCTCTAAAGGGTTAGCAATCTCCGATGGAGAACGAGTGGGAGAAAACACATGCCTCGTCTTGCCTGCTTGCGTCCAGCATGTTGCAAGGGAGTGTCATGCGTGCGTCCAGTCTGCTGCGAGGAAGCGTCACGCTTGCGTGCGTCCTGCATGCTGCGAGGGACCATCACGCTTGCGTGCGTCATGCCTGCGTCCAGCATGCTGCGAGGGAGCGTCATGCCTGCGTCCAGCATGCTGCGAGGGAGCGTCATGCGTACGTCCAGCATGCTGCGAAGGAGTGTCATGCATGCGTCCAGCATGCTGCTGTTGCGAGCTTCCTCTGTTTGTGACTTGTAAACGTCAACAGAGACGTAATGGACCGTTGAAACTCTGACAGGCATGCTGCTGCGGTGAGCCTGCTCTATGACATTCGCGATCTTGACGTGGGGAAGCGTCCTGCTCGCGTGTGTCCAGCATGCTGTGAGGGAGCATCAAGATCCTTGCAGCCTCCTGTAACGTGTCCAGATCGCTACGAGGGAGCATCCATGAGAACTGCAGCTCGTGTGCGTCCTTGCCGCGAGACCGCGCTAGGAACTATGTTAGCGATCTTGACGCGGGGAAGCGTCCCGCTCGCATGCGTCCAGTAAGCTGCATCCGTCCAGCATGCTGCGGGGAAGCATCCTGCTCGCGTGCGTCCCGCATGCTTCCCGCAAGCTGCATGCGTCCCGCAAGCTGCATGCGTCCAGCATGCTGTGAAGGAGCGTCAAGATCCTTGCCGCCTCCTGTAACGCGTCCAGATCGCTGCGAGGGAGCGTCCATGAGCGCTGCAGCTCGCGTGCGTCCTTGCTGCAGGACCGTGCTCGGTACCATGACGATCGCGATCTCGACGCTCAGATCCATGACGAGCAACTCTCTTCTTGTCTAGTAGGAAGGGAAAAACGTAAAACGCCAGCCTTGTCTGGGAGCTGCGTCAACTGACGGCGAGGATAACACTTTTACCTCGCCTTTCCAATGGCGAGGGCAAGCGACCTGGGAAGCGTCAACAGGTACACTCGAGGGGACGACTACTCGGGAGCTAACGCCTCTCGCCTCCCTTTGCCTGTTGACTTTCCTTCTCGCAGGGGTTGGGAAGCATGGAAGAGGTCAGGGCTAGGAGAACGACAGGTCCGAGCAGCCGTACTCTCCACTGCACTGCGTCATGTTTGCGTGCCACTGAACACTAGCACTTTTAACTATTTCACATCAGAACATAATTAGACCTGCCCGTTGCGAGAGATTATATTCTTTCGCCAAGGACTAGAATAAAATACAATAGGCTATACGATTAATATCAGTATTCTCAATATTGAAATATTAAATCACGATACAAAGTATTGTGAAACTGTAACGATCGTCAAGAGTACTACGTAGCGTAAATTGACTGTACGCTAGTAAAATCTCTATGTAAATCAATGATAAACTAAAGGAAGTATACTAATAGGACAAATATTTACTTAAAAATAATATATTTCCCTACATTATAAAAATTAAAATACTTATGCTTAGTAATTATTTTTACATTTCTTGCAAGAAAAAGAAAAGAATTTACATACTTGCAAGTCATACTACGTAGTTTACGTCACATGATTGTGACGTCATAGCGATGGCGGACTGATTTCCTTCAAGGCATTCAGATCTCGCCCTGCTAAGAGTTTACGTCACAAGATTGTGACGTCATAGTATTTTTCCTTCCACCATCATAACTCTAAGAGTTGTTCGTTAGTTTTTTAAAGTAGGGGGGAAAATTCCTTGATCCTATCCATTTCAAGCTTACGAACATAGCGATCATATTCCAAAATAAAAATACACACATGCCCTCTGCATTTATACATACTGTGTGGGGATCAAGAGCAGCTTTTGGAAGCTGGTCTTGACAGCCCTACACACAAAATCTAACAACAGAGGATCTATCTTGAAAATCAAGTTAAATTAAATTGTCCAAGTTGGACCAATGAAAAACTATCTTATTCGTGTGAAAAAGAAAGGAAAAATATATTTCCCTATCCAATATCAGCGAAAGCCATCATAAACACAGCAATGGGTACTTCACCAATTTGTAGTTAAGCAAACCCAAACAAAGTAGAGGAAATTTTCGACATGTTGTCTCGAACAACGGCAGGGAATTTCTGAAGACTTATGGGAATGGTTCCGGTTACCTAGTTAGAGGACGCACAGGTATGACCACCTGGTCGGTGATTGCCGCGAAATTTGAATTTCTGCCGTGCGCGCGACGAATCGGCGGGATTAAGCTATATATATGTAACTACCAGGGAAGTTACATATTTAAAATGCAAAATTTCATTATGGATAACATCTGGCTGCTGCGTACAGCTTGATGAACATAACTCATCATTTGTACCTTTGCCCCTGCTATTATCTGCTATTTATTTCTATCTTCCGACTGCCTTTACACTATTCCCTTTTTCCCTTCTGTACTGCAACACACACTATCAGCTACTCAAATTCAGCATGATTTTATTACAAGACATTTCCTTTTAGTAGCCTAATGGTATTAATGCTAAGAATATCATATAACACTCTCTCTCTCTCTCTCTCTCTCTCTCTCTCTCTCTCTCTCTCTCTCTCTCTCTCTCTCTCTCTCTCTTTCTTTATGTAATTTACTTTTCAATTGAATATTTTTCAGAGACAAGGCAAATGTGACTCATGACCTTTTCTAGGTTTGTCCAAAAGAATATCAAAACAAGGAATTGATACATTGAGGGAGGAAAGAACAGTAACTGTGTATGAAGTAGTAGTGGGGTACGGTGCTCAGGTGCAAGATTGTCTACATTATAACGCACAGTGGACGCCGTGAGCATGTGACTATGAGAGACTGCATGACCTCGTCCGGGAAATCTGTGCAGCCGTGTGTAACCAGTCAGTAGTCATGCGTAAACAGTCCGGAGTCATACAAAGTGCTATGAGGTCAAACCAAAAGCATATCCTGTAGTTCGAGATGTTCTCAGTTCAGAAAAACCAACTGTGTACAACCTCAGATGAGTTTCAGATGAATAAGTAAAATTTTGGACCAATTACCCACGATTTCGGTCTGACTACGTACCAGACTGTACAAGCCAATACACGAAGAAAAATGAAACAAGTTTCATTTTTCTGAAATAAACTTTAGACAACCTCACCGTACATCCATGTAGAGCCCCAAACAATATTGGACTGAATATGTAGCATCTCGGACACTAGTTTGAATGGCCGGGGGCAGCAAAACTTTCCTGTCAGACCCTGTGCAAGGTTGTACGAAATCTGGCGTGAAACACTTTTTAAAAATGGTCCATAAGCATTATTATTATTATTACCAGCCAAGCTACATCCCTAGTTGGAAAAGCAAGATGCTATAAACCCAAGGGCTCCAACAGGGAAAAATAGCCCAGTGAGGAAAGGAAATAAGGAAATAAATAAATGATGAGAATAAATTAACAATATATCATTATAAAAAAAGTACCAGCGTCAAAACAGATATGTCCTATATAAACTATTAACAACGTCAAAAACAGATATGTCATATATTAACTATAAAAAGACTCATGTCAGCCTGGTCAACATAAAAACATTTGCTCCAATTTTAAACTTTTGAAGTTCTACTGATTCAACTACCCGATTAGGAGGATCATTCCCCAACTTGGTAACAGCTGGAATAAAACTTCTTGAATACTGTTTAGTATTGAGCCTCATGATGGAGAAGGCCTGGCTATTAGAATTAACTGCCTGCCTAGTATTACGAACAGGATAGAATTGTCCAGGGAGATCTGAATGTAAAGGATGGTCAGAGTTATGAAAAATCTTATGCAACATGCATAACGAACTAATTGAACGATGGTGCCAAAGATTAATATCTAGATCAGGAATAAGAAATTTAATAGACCGTAAGTTTCTGTCCAACAAATTAAGATGAGAATCAGCAGCTAAACACCAGACAGGAGAACAATAATCGAAACAAGGTAGAATGAAAGAATTAAAACACTTCTTCTGAATAGATTGATCACCGAAAATCTTAAAAGACTTTCTCAATAAGCCAATTTTTTGTGCAATTGAAGAAGACAAAGACCAAATGTGTTTCTCTAAAGTAAATTTGCTGTCGAGAATCACACCTAAAATTCTAAAAGAGTCATACAAATTTAAAGAAACATTATCAATACTGAGATCCGGATGTTGTGGAGCCACCGTCCTTGACCTATTTACAATCATACATTGAGTTTTGTTAGGATTCAACTTCATACCTGTAGGATGTTTCCATATACTGTAATGCATTTTGAAAGTTATTTGTATTCCCGCCATAATCTATTAAAGGCGGGAGATATTGAATCTGGGGCAGTCTCGCTGGAGCAACCTGCATACAATACCCCATAACTTGCACCATGCACTAATTTTAGCTAAATCTCTATTAAGGGATTCACCAACCCCAGATCTACATTCAGAGGATGGAATTGATGCAAAAAGAGTAACATCATCTGCATATGCAACAAGCTTGTTTTCTAGGCCAAACCACATGTCATGTGTATATAGTATGAAAAGTAATGGGCCAAGAACACTACCCTATGGAACACCGGATATCACATTCCTATACTCCCTATGGTCCCAACAACAACTCTTTGAGATCTATTACTTAAAAAATCAATAATAATGCTAAGAAACGACCCACCCACTCTCAACTGTTTGAGTTTGAAAACTAGGGCCTCATGATTAACACGATCAAAGGCAGCACTAAAATCAAGGCCAATCATACGAAATTCCTGACCACAATCAAGGGATTTCTGTACAGCATTGGAGATTGTAAGAAGGGCATCACATGCTCCAAGGGCTTTACGAAAACCAAATTGCAAACTAGGGAATAGATGATTACCTTCAGTAAAACTATTAGGACGTTTTGCCAGAAGACGTTCAAAAACTTTAGATAATATGGGAGTTATGGAAATTGGGCGGTAATCAGTCGGACTTGAGCTACCACAAACACATTTACATAGAGGAGTAACATTACCAATTCTCCAACAAGTGCTAAAAGCTCCTCTTCTTGCTAACTTGCGCAAAATAACAGACAAATTTTGAAGCTAAGAAATCTGCTGTCTTTATAAAAAAACAAAGGAAAATACCATTTGGGTCTACACCTCCATAAGCATCAAGGTCCATCAACAGAGCTTTAATCTCACGAGATCGAAAAGCTAAACTAGTTAGTTTAGCCTCAGGAAAACAGGAATGAGGAAGTTCAAGTTTTTCATTACTCTGTTTACTGTCAAAAACATCCGCCAAAAGGGTTGCCTTTTCCTTTGGACAGTGAGTGACTGAGCCATCTGGTTTAAGTAAAGGAGGAACTGTTGTATCTACACCAAAGAGTGCAGATTTAAGGGTAGACCACCATTTATGTTCCTGAGTTGTACCGGAAAGGGTTTCTTTTATGGTTAAATTGTACTCCTTTTCAGTTGAGGCATAAACTCTTTGAGCAAAAGCTCGAAGCTGAGTATAGTTGTTCCAGGTCAAATCTGATCTGTTATCCTTCCAAAGGTGATAGGCCTCCTGCTTCTCCAAATAAGCACGTCTACAATCATCATTGAACCACGGTTTGTCCTTCACTCGGTACCTTAGCACACGAGAAGGGATATGCCTATCAATTATGTTGACTAGATTCTCATTCAAAGGGACAACATGATCTACACTACTATATAATTGTGACCAATTCAAGCACAAAAGATCATGCAAAATCCCATTCCAGTCTGCTTGGGATTTCATATAAATTTTACAAGAGTATGATATATCAGGGACAGGCTGCTCAGTCTTCACTACTAATGAAATCAAGGCTTGATCAGATGTCCCGACTGGAGAACCAACCTTACTAGTTATAACGCCAGGGGAGTCAGTGTATATGAGGTCCAAGCAATTACCAGACCTGATTCAGAGGCAAAGTCTAAAGCTCTTAAGCCATAGCGATCGGTAGGAGAGATAGAACTTAACCACTCCCTATAGTGAGCATTAAAATCACCAACAAAGACAAGAGAAGCCTTTCTATCATCTTCTTGTATCTTAGCCATAATGGTAAGAAGACAATCGAAGATAGAATCATCCATGTCTGGATTCCGATAGATAGAACACAAATAAAAGTTGTTATGCCTGCCACAAACTTTTATTACCTAAATCTCATGACATCCACATTGATAGCAGGACTTATGAGAAGCAGGGTACTCGGTCCTAATATACACCCCCATTCCCCTGGCCCTAGGGATGGCATCACGTTTTAACATAATTGGCTTCTTAAAACCAGTTATAAGGAGCTCAGATGAGTGCCTCATATTAGAAACAAAAGTTTCTGAGCACAAAAGAATATCATACTGTCTGGACGCAACTGTAAGGTCTTGGATATTTGCATGAAGACCACGAATATTGCAATACAGAAGACGACATTGACGAAATCTAGGACGTACTGGTCCCGGATTTCGCTCAATGTCTCCCGACAGCATAAGAAATAATTGAAATAAAAAAGACACATCATACTTAAAAACTAGATTAACAAGAATTATAACAAAAGCAATATGTACAGAATTATAAATAAGGCGATTGATGATACCCATAGACTATAGCAAAATGTCGGAAAAACTGGTCAACGTGGAGGAGCCGATACACCATGCAAGGCTAAATACCCTCCAGGATAGCCACTTCAACTGAAGGGAGGACAGTAAGGATGGTTTTGAGAAGAAAAAGAATCAGAAAAAGGAAAAGACAACCTCTTGATAAACCACCAGGCATCCATGGCCCTTCTGTTAAGCCTGCCCAACACACCATTTAAAAAAAACAAGAGGAAGAAGAAAAAAATAATAATAAGATAGAATAGTGCGCCTGAGTGTACCCTCAAGCAAGAGAACTCTAACCCAAGACAGTAGAAGACCATGGTGCAGAGGCTATGGCACTACCCAAGACTAGAGAACAATGGTTTAAATTTGAAGTGTCCTTCTCCTAAAAGAGCTGCTTACCATACCTAAAGAGTCTCTTCTACCCTTACCAAGAGGAAGTACACAGAACAAATTGCAGTACAGTAATTAACCCCTTGGGTGAAGAAGCGTTAAGTATCTCATTGTTGTCAGGTGTATGAGGAAAGACGAGAATATGTAAAGAATAGGCCAGACTATTCTGTGTAAGTGTGGGCAAAGAAAAAATAAGCCGTAACCAGAGAGAGGGATCCAATGCATTATGCTCTGGCCAGTCAAAGGATCCAATACCTCTCTAGTGGTAGTATCTCAACGGGCGGCTGGTGCCCTGGCCAACCTACTACCTACGTTGCATTGTATGCATTGATCGCATACAATAAAACTAAAAGCAAATTTCATGGGGTGGGTGACCCAGTGGGTGAAAAATCTTTAAATACAGTAATACTGTACCTACAGTTCCATGATGGCACTGCCCACAACAGAGCACCTCAAGTTAGGTTAGGAGAATCTACCCATGATGTTACTTTGTGAGTGCCATGGTGTATTATCATCTGATAAGATGCACAATGCACTACCTGGTAAAATTATAAAACCATACAAAATACACTTCCAATAGAAAAACTACTATTCCTACAGTAAATATTGTGCTTTCAACGAATTTTACCTTTAATTCTACCGCAAATAAACCGTTCTTCCGTTATCCCCCTCCTTTCTGACGGACACAGGTGGGAACCTGGGACTTAGGGTGGGAGAAAACGGGGGAAAACGTAATTATTCAACACTTTCGTGAAATTGAAAAGGCAACAGAACCTAATAACCCTACCTAACCTAACATGGAAGTTTCCAGGTCACAGACCTAACAAGGGGCGAGCACCCAGGACCCCTTCCCAGATCACAGACCTAGCCAGTGGGCAAGCAACTCAGGCCCCTCTGCCAGGTCATGGCCGGGTGTATGCCCCAGGACCCCCCTTCCCAGGTTACAGACCTAGCTGGAGGAAGACCCCCAGAACCCCCTACCCAGGTCACAAATAAAAAATAAATCACAAATAACTCCTTACCTTATGATTGACACGAGTCATTTTTTGTCTTAGCAATCTTCAAAGTCGAGTTTTAATGAAAAATGTGCTGATTTTCCTTAAAAGATAACTCCGAATCGTTCTTAGGACACTTTACAAACTGGAACCAATGGTACGTGAGGTTTGTAAAGTGTAAACAAGAGTGAAATTATTATTTCAGGGCATAGGATGCCAATATTTTGTGTATATTTTCGTGGATTTATTATGCATCCCAGCGAACAATGTATTGAGAAGAAAAGATTAGTTTTACCATTATTTATCGATTCACCAGTATACTTCCAACCCAAAACCCGTTCCCACTGGGTGGCCTTCATTACCATAGGATATATTATGGTATATCTTAATAACCCTTTATTTGGGACGGAAATGAAGGTAATTTTCGAATTAAACGAGTTTATCTATATATAAACCCCCTTACTTTATTAGTAAAACTTTACCCGTGTTGTTCTATAATAATACCCAACAGGGCTCCTCCAGTAAGGAAAATTTACCTACACTATATCATTTAGCTACCCATTGGTGTATTAACATTAGGCAAGAAGCAAGATGTACTATCATGGGTATATTGGTACAGTATATACATTTGATAGCCGTTCATTCTTTTTTTTTCTGGTGTTTTATTCTTATCATTTTAAGCCATTACAAACACGATAAAAAAGCTTTAGAGTATTTTACTTGGTAATACCTTACAACCATCTAAAGATGTAATGTTCTTATTTACAAAACATTACGCCATCCAAGATATCATAAATGTTACATGAACGACCAGAAATTACTTACATAGCAAGTTGGCAAATGCCCTTAGCCTTTTCAACTACTGTATTCTTGGTATTCTATACAGTAGAAAGCCGATGTTAGGGTACACCTCAGACATACAATTCCAGAGTAAACTAAATTCCAGAATCCAGACACAGTAAGCAATGAGCTGCAGCATCAGTCAGTGACACCCGATAGGCGAAATGATAACTTAAACTCTCAAGTTCTCAACTAGACCTAGTAGTCGTACATTCGTCGCGAGAGTGTCATGACAGACTAGACAAAAGACAAGACCAATTTCACCAGTGTTGCCAGATGGCTGATTGTATTTTTCTGGTAAAGCTAAGGATAAAAATCTGGATATCTGGCTTCAAATTCTGGATATATATATATATATATATATATATATATATATATATATATATATATATATATATATATATATATATATATATATATATATGGGGGGGTTGCATATCGTCATGTGTTTAGACTAGGCCTATATCAGAGTTCTTTTTATTGGTCATAATCAAGAAGTATCAGGCACATATTAGAGATGATATTGTTCATCTTCGTATGCATCAAACTTATATCGGAAATAAATCCATTGTTCATCTTCATGTGCATCAAACTGATATAATATATATATATATATATATATATATATATATATATATATATATGTGTGTGTGTGTGTGTGTGTGTTTGTATTATATATATATATATATATATATATATATATATATATATATATATATATATATATATATATATATATATATATATATATATATATATATATATTATTTTTCATCTTCAGGTGCATCAAACTTAAATCTGAAATAATAATCTATGTATTTTTTATGATCTAATTATTAGACTATAAACAAATCATAGATATTTAGATATAAATATTAACTAGACATTTGAGGACATGACCTGCAACTAATTCTTACCTTTTCATTTCCCCCTTTTAAACAATATGGAAATTGGAAATAGAGAAATCAGCGAGTTACGATACTAAAATCATAAAGTACGAAATAAACAGCCTGAAAAAAATAAATATTTAATTAACAGTTTGCCAAACCAGACACGAAAAGAATGTTTACGTTTGGTTGCTCGTAATTTTCCCTCTATAGATGATTGCTAAATGTTTTACTTAGTCTCTTTAGTATATAAAATACATATTAATCTTGATATTGACAGGTAAAGATAACTCACCAGTCACTGTCAAGGATGACGGACCCGAAGCTACGACTGATAGATCAAGAATTATCGATATAGTACTGACAGGTTCGAATCTTCCGAATTCAAGTAAGTTTATTAATTTTCTGTATGTTGTAAAGAGTTAAAAACGTTGTGCACTGTGACCCTCAGCAGTAAATTCCTTCTTAGATATTCAGTTATAGCTTTATCTATTCATATACTCAGATGAACTTATTGTTTGAAATTTTGAAAGACATAGCATCAGTTTAGCCTATATTTCTTAAAGCTTTACTTCTCATCCTGTTTGGTGGAATCGTGGAAGACAAGTTCCGTTTCCTTTTAATTATTCCGTGAAAGCTTATGCACATTATGATTTGTATTATTATTATTAATAGTAACAATATTATTACAGGCAAACCCTTCGACATCTGGCGTATTGTGATAAACATAATCCATGGACGCTTCGACGATAACTAGTCATAACGCAACGCTTCTTGTGAGAACGCATAATGGAAAGAAGAAATTTTATTTTATTGTAAGCTATATCTTTAATTAAACACAATTTTCTTTAGTTTATAAGATGTTTTTTAACTTAAAACTTTATTATATATAATAAATCAAATTCCAATATATTATAGCATGTAAGTTTTCTACTTCATTGTCATTTTTCTTACCGACTTCTTGAGAGTAGTCTTGACCTATCTTTATTAAATAGGCCTACACAGTCCATATATATATATATATATATATATATATATATATATATATATATATATATATATATATATATATATATATATATATACCAGAAGACTGGCGAAATCTAAGCGAGGCCCTTTGCTTCAATAGGCGTAGGGGGTGATGATGATGGTATATATATATATATATATATATATATATATATATATATATATATATATATATATATATATATATATATATATATATATATATATATATATATATATATATATCATCACCTCCTACGCCTATTGAAGCATAGGGCCTCGCTTAGATTTCGCCAGTCGTCTCTATCTTGAGCTTTTAATTCAATACTTCTCCATTCATCATTTCCTACTTCGCGCTTCATAGTCCTCAGCCATGTTGGCCTGGGTCTTCCAACTCTTCTAGTGCCTTGTGGAGACCAGCTGAACGTTTGGTTAACTAATCTCTCTTGGGGAGTGCGAAGAGCATGCCCAAACCATCTCTATCTAACCCTCATCATGATCTCATTCACATATGGTACTCGAGTAATCTCTCTTATAGTTTCATTTCTAATCCTGTCCTGCCATCCAACTCTCAATATCCTTCTAAGGGCTTTGTTCTCAAATCTACTAAATCTATTGGAGATTGCTTTATTGTCATGCCATGACTTATGTCCATAGAATAACACCGATGTCACTAAACTGATATATAGTCTGATTTTTATATGCAAGTTCAGGCGATTTGATTTCCAAATTTTACTTAACCTAGCCATTGTCTGATTTGCTTTCTAAAGACCCTGCATTAGAGATCATAGTTCCTAAATACTTGAATGATTCTACCTCATTAATCCTAACTGAAATCTCGAATGGGGAAGAGAAGAAGAAGCATATACCCATAAAAAAGAGAGCTGGTTCTGTTATAGCAACAGAAGATGAAGAAAGACAACGTTGGATGGAAGACTTTAGTGAGGTTATGAATGGGAGATATGAAGGGAATAATTTGATTGATATACCTGAAGCTGATGAAGACCTTGATGTGTTCATGAATGAATTCAGTGTGTTTGAAGTCGAAGCTATCGTTAAAAACTAAAGAGATGGAAAGCCCTGGGATACGATGGAATAACTGCCGAGATGATACTGGCCAAAAATGAAGTGACTCAAAGGCTACTCACAAGATTATTTTGTAGAATGTGGCATGAAGAGGTGAAACCTGATGAACGGGAATTAGGAGTGTTAGTGAAAATAGCAAAAGAAAGGAGACCTGACTTATTGCAATAATTACAGAGGCATAACACTTACGCCAGTTGTTACGAAAATATATAGCATGCTTATTCTAAAGAGACTGGAGAAAAAGCTTGATGGAAAAGGATTTAGAAAAGGTAGAAGTTGCACTGATCAAATTTTCATTTTGAGACATGTTATACAGCAATGCGTAGAATATAGAAATCCCCTTTTGATGGCATTTGTGGACTATGAAAAAGTCTTTGATAGTGTACAGTACATCGGCCAATTTTGTGGAGAGTCCTGCGTTATTATGGAATTCGTGTTAAATAAGTATATTTAATGAAGTCTGTTCATGAGCATAGCAAGTGCAAAGTTAATGTTAATGGAGTCTTATCAATCAAATGAATTTCCAGTGAACAGCAGAGTACTCTAAGGGAATGTGTTGTCACCTATGTTGTTTATCCTCCTGATGGATTTTGAAATGCATAGAACAGTCAGAGATGGTGGAGAAGTATTGGACTGGATTAATGATAGGAACTTAGCAGACCTAGAGTATACTGATGATGCTGTCCTTGTTAGCAGAACACCACAGGATTTGCAATGCTTGCTTACCAGAATGCATGAAATATCACACGAGGTTAGGAAGAAGATAAATAGAAGAAAGACAGAGATTGATGAGAATGGAGAATGCAGTATCATTATATATATATATATATATATATATATATATATATATATATATATATATATATATATATATATATATTATATATATATATATATATATATATATATATATATATATATATATATATATTTAAAATGGGGATACCTTAACGTAATGAAATGGTTGGGGTAAAGCACCATGATCAGCAAAGATGTAGACTACCAGTCAGGGTCACCCATTTAGGTTGGTTTGCTGTGAGTGATCAGACTAAAATCTCCCATCATCACCAGTTTACATTGGGGCAGCGTGGGGATGAGAAATGACCAAACCACACACATGAATTGACAGGTCTGAGGTCTTTGTCCAGCTGGGGACTAAACCCCTCTGCATTTGTTTTTGTTGTACATACATCCATACAGTACATACACACACCACACACAAACACACACACACACACACACACATATATATATATATATATATATATATATATATATATATATATATACACACACACACACACACATATATATATATATATATATATATATATATATATATACACACACACACACACACATATATATATATATATATATATATATATATATATATATATATATATATATATATATAGTGTATTGAATTAATCAAGTGATGGTTTTGTCACTGGTTGAATATTTTCATGATAAAAAAAACTTCGTTCTTAATACTGTACTTACATTAGATTACTACTTTATTAGTTGACTTTCTGAATAAAAGTTTGTCATAAACAAAAGTTTTCATAACCCTAAAGAATTACCTGTCAAATTATTTCAGTGCTCATTTCATATCTGTATGCAGGTTGGGTATACTCATACACGAGCAATGTGCAATAGTTATGTATTCACAATTCAATACATGGTGAGCAGCAATGCAATAACAATGTTGAGGCCACGCTTGCTCCAGCGAGACTGCCCCAGATTCAATATCTCCCGCCTTTAATAGATTATGGCGGGAATACAAATAACTTTCAAAGTGCATTGTATGGAAACATCCTACATCCCCTCTCTAAAATAAATGTATTACATTTTTCATGAAATTGAGGGTTTATCAAGTAATCATACAGCAAGAGAAGTATAAGGCATACTGATGACAAAATGGTGTTATATAAAAGATAACACAAATCATATAAGTGGAGCGCGATTACGTGCTCATTGCAAAGTAAGACGACATTTAGTTGCATGAAATTATCAAATTATTACAAACTGGTCACATATTCAGAACAAAAAAAAAATATCAAATTGTGCATAATTGAAAAATCATAAAATATAGTCTTCATGCCAACTCGGAGGATTTATTTTCCTGGTCCCTCTTCTGGGTTGGGGATTGGCACACGAGTCAGCGGGGGAAAGTGAACGAGTAGGTGGGGGGAAATCCTGCACTCTTATTTCCCGAAGATGTTTTCTGTTTCTCGTTGATATTCTTCCACTACCATCTAGTTTTATGACATATTGGCGGTCTCCTTTCATTTCAACGACTTTTGCAATACGATCCCAGGCCTTAGAGACAAAATTTTGCACTGCTACTGTGGTACCCGCTTGTAAGGGGCGGAGTTTCTTTGCACTAGAATCATGACGGAACTTGACATTTCTCAGGTGTTTACCCATCTTCTCCTCTCTGTCTATCATAATGTCTGCCCACTGTTATGTTATCTTATGATAGCTTTTAATCATGGGGACTGAGTCCCTGAGTTGTCGTCCCATGGCTAACTGTGCCGGCGATTTATCGATGTCTCTTAGGGGCGTATTTCTATATTGCAAAATGGCTCTTGCAAAACTATCTGTGTCGAGGCTTCCGTCGTTTCTTGTGTTATCGTGAATGGTTCTCTTTGCTGTACGTACTGCTGCCTCTGCCCTTCCGTTGGATTGGGGGTAATGGGCTGAGGATATTCTCATCCTAACCCCCCATTTCTGTAGGAAACTAGCCATCTCAGTGCTTACCAAATTGGTGCCACCATCGAGGGAGATTTCTTCCGGGGCGCCCCACTGCATGAAGTATCGTCGGAAGAGGGGAATCAACTTAGCAGAAGTGGCACCATTTGGAAAGAAGGCAATTTCCAGCCAACCAGTAAGCCTATCTGCATATACCAGATATTGTTTTCCACACATTTGAAATATATCCGTGACCGTTTGTTGAAAAAGATATTCAGGGGGTGGGGTAGGCAATAGCGGTTCCCTTTGTTGGGACGGAGCGATGACGTCACATGTTCTGCACTGCATCCTCTTGAGTTTCAGTTGACCCTCCATCCCAGGCCAATACACAGCCTGTCGTGCCCTACGAATCATTGAATCAGAACTTTGGTGGCCTGAGTGTAGGTTAGAGACAACTTGGTCTCGTAGTGACACAGGTATTGCCAGACGTATGTGCCCGTCATCGTATGAATACACCACCAGTTCGTCCACGATGCCAAGTCGATCCCGTACACTAAAATACGGCTTTATGCTGGAGTCGACTAGATTTCTCGATACCGGCTAAGAACCTGCGGCTACCATACTCTTTAGCAGCTGATATTCCACATCGCTTTCAGCAGCCCTTTTAACAGAATTCCAGTCGAGGGTTATGACGTCATCACTCAGCGACGTCATCAGTGCTGCAACGCATGAACTCTCAACTTCCTCCCCCATCTCACGGTCACTCGCATTTATTGGGCTTCTGATTACTGGATATCTCGAAAGAGTATTGGCTGCTGAGTTTTTCTTCCCAGGGATATATTTTACTGTGAAACTGTATTGTAATGTTTTTTCCTTTAATGGAAGCAAACGAGGATTTGCAATGTCTTTCAATTCTCTGTCCCCAAACACTTTGACTAGCGGACGGTGGTCAGTAACAAGGATAATATTGGGACACCCCAGTAAGAATAATCTAGCTTTCTGAAAGCACCATACCACGGCGGAAGCCTCTCCTTCAGCGACTGCATAATTAACTTCTGCCGAGGTTAAATGTCTGCTTCCACAGAGGGCAAGCTTCCACCCCCCTTTGCAACAAAATGGGACTTTATCCTCTTCGCAACTGCAATGTTGTTGTAACACCAGAAATCCCATCCCATCACGCGACCAGTCAGCGATTACTGCAGTTCGCCTGGATTTATCATAGTAGGCCAATCCATCCCCAATCAGATTGCATAAAATTTCTTTAGTCTTTTCGAACGCATCCTGTAACATTTCATCCCAGTATACCTTTCGACTTGTAGACCTTTTTAGGAGGTCTCGAAAGGGTTCCATTAGTTAAGAGGTAGCAACAAATGGGGCCAATTGGTTTACGAGGCCAAACCAAGATCTTATGTCAGTGATGGTTGGTTGATTTGGCATTGGGAAGTTCTTGATTGCAGACAACTTTTCCTCACCTGGCTTGAAATTGTCCCAACCTAATTCATAGCCCACAAAGTCTACCTTGCGTTGGCAAAATTGAAATTTTTCAGGATTGAGGGTAACTCCGTTCTCTTCACATACTTGTAAAAAACTTATCGTATGATAGAACGCTCCTTCCACAGTATCATCATAAAGGAGAACATCATCGATACATTTAGATTTTCTCGGAATGTCCGCTATTACATCATCAAAGCGCTTTGAGTATGCATCCGAGGCAGAGACATGTCCCATTGGGGTCCTACAATACTGGTACCTACCCCATGGGGATATGAAGGTAGTCAGGTGCCGACTTTCTTCATCTAATTCCACTTGGTGAAAACCAGAAAAGGCATCTATTACAGTTTTGTATGAACGTACAGGTACACCGGATGCCATGTCGAACGGGGCAAAAGTGTGATGAGTTTCTCTTTTGCAAAATTTGTTTAGCCTTTGGTAATCCACTGTTCTTCTTGGGTTTCCATTCCTTTTAGCCACTACCACCATTCGCGCACACCAATCGGTTGCAGTTCCTGTAGGAACGGGGCGGATTATTCCCAGTTTTACATCGTCGTCCAGCTGTTTTTTTTACCTCTTGTTCCCAATGTTTGGGAATTGGAATTGGCGTATGGCATGCATATGGGACTGCATCAGGGAGAAGGTGGATATGGTGTGGCTTTCCCTTCATTACTGGTAAAGGATTCCGTTTAGTATTGAATACCGTACCAGAGAAACGCTCCAAAATCCACCTTTTGAGCTTAGGTACATTGGCCTCCTGAGAGGAGAACGGCAACTCTGTGACGTCATGGTTGTTGCTCACATCACTGGTGACGTCATTGGCATCCACACTATTGGGCCGTTCCCTACCAATATTATTTACTGATATCCCGTCTACCTTAACATGATGGGGAAAGTTCGCATCCACTAATCCTATACACTTACATACATCTATAGACAGGTATAGCCTAGAGACACCGCACACTACTAACACCTCTATATTTAGAGCAATATTTCTACATAATGTTATTGTACAACGCACACTACCCAGTACTCTCATGGGTTTTTCGGCTGCATGATTGACCCTGGCGTTCGAACGATGCAACTGTTTCACGTTCAGTCCTAATTGATGCAAAACCTTTTCCCCCATAATACAAACTTCAGCCCCAGTATCGGCAATGGCATCAATAAATGCCTCATACATTGGTACATCACGTCTCATTTTATGTTCAATTTTTACGCGTACATACGGTAGTTTTCCCGACAATGCTGTCACCTGCTGGACCCCACAATGTTGCACTAATGTGCATGCCGTCACTGACATAGTGTCGTCATCATGGTCGACTTCAATGCCTGTGCCTTGTTATTCACACGTTATTTTCTGCAATATCTAGCTAAATGACCCTTTATACCACAGTTGTGGCAACACACTTCATTTGCATAGCAGCTAGATTTATTTTTCTCATGAATGCGCCCACAATTATCACATCTCTTACCTGACATGAGCAGCTTACTATCCTTCTGTCGACGAAAGTTCGATTTTACTGCCGCAACATCACTATGTTCTGTTTCATTACTATTATAGGGCAGCAATTCCTTCCCCACCTTGGCGGTAACGAGTTTCTGGTTAAATTTGTTTGCCCCACTGTCCCTTTCAGCTGCCTCATATATTTCACACTTCTGTAGAATTTTGGCGACACTGTTATATTTCTCGTAGTCCTGGAGTATTTCTTGTTTCAGTCCACAGTTATTTAAACCACTGGCTAACCTGTGAGTCAGCATATAGTCACTCATGTCATTTTGGCACTGAGGGCAGCGGAAAACACAATCTAAAGCCAATTCCTGAAACCGATGTACATATGTCTTCGCGGGTTCCATAGGCCCTTGCTGTGCACTAAAAAATTTATCCCACAGAATTGCACGATTTACAGACTTTTGAGTCACTTCTTGGACGGCATCCAATGCCTGATGTAAAGAAAGGGCTTTCCATTCATCGGCCGTATAACAGGCGTCCAATGCCCTTTGCAACTGATCATCGCAGTTCAAACGAATGCTCAGCACAGCATCTTCAGTTGCAACCCTGCCAATTTGGAACCAATCTGTCATTGACCTACGCCACTTCCTAAATGCTCCTTGTGACATTTCGTACGAACATTTGTCGGGCATAATTGCCCTCATACCTGAGGGACACCACTGCTCTGTCGCTGCTGCAAGAAAAGGTTTGCCATTGCATTCAGAAGGTCCTCATTCCCACCATTGATGCGGCCACGTGCAGCCCGTCGAAGGGTCCCTCTTCTTGGTGTTGTTGAGTATCTTGCACCCGACATCTTGAAGGCTTCACTGCAATCCTACTCACTGCGTCATGTATGCAAAAGTTTTCATAACCCTAAAGATTTACCTGTCAAATTATTTCAGTGCTCATTTCATATCTGTATGCAGGTTGGGTATACGCATACACGAGCAATGTGCAATAGTTATGTATTCACAATTCAATACATGGTGAGCAGCAATGCAAAAACAATGTTGAGGCCACGCTTGCTCCAGCGAGACTGCCCCAGATTCAATATTTCCCGCCTTTAATAGATTATGGCGGGAATACAAATAACTTTCAAAGTGCATTGTATGGCAACATCCTACAATATCGTTTCATAGATCTTACCATAAACACAATCGTAATACAGACTTTTATTCATCCCATGTTTAAATTAACCATGCTATGCGATTTGAGGTAATTGACATCTACCATGAGTGAAAAATAGAATTGGAGGACATTAAGAATAACTATCCCCTGACCAGTAGTTACGTTTTGGTAAGCCTACTGAGCATTACAGCAAAAGGTTACGGGGTTTTTCATATGGTCATAACACATCAGTTTAATTCTGATCTTTATAGGCAGGGCCGGGTTAAGAAGTCTCCGGGCCCTAGGTTATTCAGGTTGGCGGGGCCCCTTGAGTTACGGGTAAGCGAAGCAACCCCTTCCAGCCTGGGGGTGGGGTGGGGGGGGGGGGGTGTCGGTGTGAGTCTGTTTGAGGTCTAATTAAATACATTCTGGCTATTTAGATTAAATTTAATAGAGAAAGTACATCAAGGCAACCAAAACCATTTACCAACAGCCATTATAACTATCTTGTTAAATCATGCATTTTAAAGAGAAGAAGCTCAAGACAGCATAGTATTACTAGATTAGGCTATTAAAGTAGTGACATCATGTACCTACTATATTCAGCATAAGCACTACAGCAGTATCATTCCCTTTATATATCACTGGCCATTATTGTTATCATTGCATCATGCATAAGACTATCAAATCATATAAACTCAAGAAAGTAAAGAATTGTTAATTAAAGTAATGACTTATAACCCTACACCTATTACATTCAACACAGCCACTGTTATCATTCCGTTTATATCACATTTTGCCATTAAGCCTATAATAATCAGTAAATCATTCATATCAAAAATAGAAACTCAAAGTACAGTATTTCTAGATAATTAAACCTTTGCCATCTTATACCCATCTCCTTTAACATAATAATTCCATTTTCATTATTATTTACCATTACGCTTATCTAATTATATGTTTAAAGAAAAGAAACAGAAGAATCCTAGGTTACTAAAGCAATAGCATCATACACACCTTTGGTATTTAACATAACCTCTACAGTCCCTTTTTGTGATTATCATTAAATCATGCATGTGCATATATCAACTTCTCAGGCACTTCTTAAATAAACTAGGTTACTAAAGCATCATACACACCTTTGATATTTAACATAACCACTACATTCCCTTTTTGTGATTATCATTAAATCATGCATGTGCATATATCAACTTCCCAGGCACTTCTTAAATAAACTAGGTTACTAAAGCATCATACACACCTTTGGTATTTAACATAACCACTACATTCCCTTTTTGTGATTATCATTAAATCATGCATGTGCATATATCAACTTCCCAGGCACTTCTTAAATAAACTAGGTTACTAAAGCATCATACACACCTTTGGTATTTAACATAACCTCTACAGTCCCTTTTTGTGATTATCATTAAATCATGCATGTGCATATATCAACTTCTCAGGCACTTCTTAAATAAACTAGGTTACTAAAGCATCATACACACCTTTGGTATTTAACATAACCACTACATTCCCTTTTTGTGATTATCATTAAATCATGCATGTGCATATATCAACTTCTCAGGCACTTCTTAAATAAACTAGGTTACTAAAGCATCATACACACCTTTGGTATTTAACATAACCACTACATTCCCTTTTTGTGATTATCATTAAATCATGCATGTGCATATATCAACTTCCCAGGCACTTCTTAAATAAACTAGGTTACTAAAGCATCATACACACCTTTGGTATTTAACATAACCTCTACAGTCCCTTTTTGTGATTATCATTAAATCATGCATGTGCATATATCAACTTCCCAGGCACTTCTTAAATAAACTAGGTTACTAAAGCATCATACACACCTTTGGTATTTAACATAACCTCTACAGTCCCTTTTTGTGATTATCATTAAATCATGCATGTGCATATATCAACTTCACAGGCACTTCTTAAATAAACTAGGTTACTAAAGCATCATACACACCTTTGGTATTTAACATAACCTCTACAGTCCCTTTTTGTGATTATCATTAAATCATGCATGTGCATATATCAACTTCCCAGGCACTTCTTAAATAAACTAGGTTACTAAAGCATCATACACACCTTTGGTATTTAACATAACCACTACATTCCCTTTTTGTGATTATCATTAAATCATGCATGTGCATATATCAACTTCCCAGGCACTTCTTAAATAAACTAGGTTACTAAAGCATCATACACACCTTTGGTATTTAACATAACCTCTACAGTCCCTTTTTGTGATTATCATTAAATCATGCATGTGCATATATCAACTTCACAGGCACTTCTTAAATAAATTTCTTTCTGGATTTCATATTGGCAAAATCATCAATTATACTCTGAAAATCAACATTTCTTGTTAGATCAGACTCAATGGTCAACAAGGCTAGGTCCCACAATTTGTCTTGGCTCATTGTTGAACGGAGCTGGTTTTTCACTCTTTTCAAAACAGAAAATGAACGTTCTCCTTCACAGTTAGTAGCTGGAAGTGTTAGGTATTTTATTTTATTTCATTATTTATTTTTGTTATGATTAATTTTCAAAAATCAATTTTACTCTCCAAACACTTGAACTTTTTAGGTAGGGACCCCTTTGCACTTGCGCCATGTGCGCAGTCTTGGATGAGCCCCTGAACCCCTTGGATCGTGGGGCCCCCAAATGCGCTGGGCCTTAGGCAAATGCCTAGTTTGCCTATGCGGTAATTCGGCCCTGTTTATAGGACCAAAAATATGAAACACGAGACTAAAAAATTACTCACGTAGGTTGCTGAAACAAAACGTACCTGATTTTATTAAACAAAAGAAAACTAAAAATACTATATCAATTGGAAACTTAAGAAGATCCATCGAATATGGGAAATACTTTAAAGCATTTTTTGTTACTTTTATTTTTTAAAATGTTACTTAATGTTAAAAAAAACACGATTTATGATAAAACATCGTATTTCATTACACATTAAGGCAGGTCCACACGCTCCGTTTTGCACAACAATTTGTCTGCGCAGTCTTAAGACGGAATGAAAACCTGACAATTTTATTGCGTCTACACGGTACCATGATGTTTGCACGAGTTTCTAGTTTTGTCAACATCATCATGGAGGAGGTACTTCTTTTGTCAATTTTGACGTGTTGTGTTGTAAAAAAAAAAAAAAAAATAAGGATTGGAACGTCTCAGAAGCACGCGGCGTTCAAAGTGGTCGCGAAAGTGGCTTTTGAAAAGGCAAAATTTCTCCCATATCAAATTACTGCGTGAACTACATGATGAGCCTAATGATTGGCGCAATTACTTGCAAATGGACCTAGAAACATATACTAATTTATTGGAACTAGTGACACCCCATATCATTAAAGAAAATACGTGTATGAGAACAGCAATTTCACCACATTAACTTTAGCCAATTCTTTGCGGTAAACACTTCTCAAAGAATTTATTTTTTTTTTACCACCATGTCTTTGTTGGCATTTTTATCAATTTCTTTGAATTTTTCCACTAAGCTTTCATAAGCCTTCCCCTTTTTATCCCGGTCACTTAATCCTTTGATTTGACACACCAAATGCATGGGAAACTTTCGTACAATGCAATAAATTCTGTGAGGAACTCTCGAGAACATTGCCTAAGGTCGGCCATTGTCGCTTGTTGAATTAAAACTGAGCCACAAAATGAGACAAAAGACGGTGCTACCGTCTGCACGTACCGACTTGTCTACACAGTTCATGGATATCTATGCTCTCCTAGCTCAGTCATCGCTGCAACTGTACCGTCTTGCGCTGGAGTCAAAACTGCGCTGTTTTCCTGTCCACACGCAACGTTTTATCTGCAACGTCTTGAACTGTGCAGACAAAAGGTTGTACAAAACGTAGCGTGTGGACCAGCCTTTACTTAAAAAAGTTTACTGTACTGTATATGAGTTAGTTGAAAAATATCATCTATTTACTATACCCGAGGGACATTATTAATAGAAACCTGCAGTGCAGAAACTCAAGTACTAATACGAACTAGAAAATACGCGGTCGTAGGGAATAGAACTAGTCCCTATCCAAAACAGAGGAAGTCTGAGAAAGGCCAATCCAGATGGAAAAAAAGAAACATTATTTTAAGCAAGTTATAAATGATGAAAATACGTTCCAATCAACTCCTTTCTTACTATTTTTCTAACGAGACAATAATGATAAAAATCACACTGAGTCCAGATATAGGAGTTCTAAGTATCATAAACCTGACAATGTTCTTGCTATAATTTTAAACAAAACCTCCAACACATAGGCCTACAGTATATAATGAACAGGTTTTTTTAGTTAATCAGATGATAATCCCTATTGGTAGCCTCTTGACGGAGACTCATTGAGAATTCATCTTTGAAGGTCATTGAGTTTACATAACGGTACCTGTTACACAATCTCTACAAAAGAACACACTATCTGGAAACTTACACATTGATTCAAACACCCCAGATATATTATAGAAAATGGAACGTTCTCCTCAGCAGGAATATCAAGACAAAACTGGTTCTTGATTTGGCGGCATCTTATCATTTTTAACAGGATTCATGCACAGGTAACCGCCATCTGACTCTGCTTCACCATCTGCGTCAGAGCTGCTGTTAAGACTTGTAATGCTTCCTAAGCTGGTGCGCTTTGTCTTGGGAGAGGAACTTTTCACAGAACACACACGAGTGAAAGTCACACCCAAGTTCTCAGGGTCGAATGCCAATGGAGTTCTTGTCCGAGCGCTCGTCAGATTAGTATAGTTGGGTGTGACAATGGATGCTAGGAATTCACTCATCCTTTGTTCGTCGTAGGGCTTGTTCATGTTTTCGAAGTACTTGAAAAGAAGAAAATACATATTTGGTTACTTGATAACTCTGATTTTTGCAAAGATTTTACAAAGAACACCAGTAGATAATTCAAAATCAACAATTTAGTACGAAAGTCAAGGTTAAGAATTGAAAAGGTTTTCCAGAGACTTTTTAGCTTTCATCTCCAACTAGGGAAGCCTCTTTATTACAAAGAAAAAAAAAAGAAATGTACAGAAAGATGGGTAAAATATAGGCAGCAAGGAATGTTTTAAGTTTAGAAGGAGGAAAACATTAACTATCAGGTTCAAGAAATTAAGTCATCATGCCAGTAGATATTCTAAATTTGGAAGAGCGTTCCACCAACAAAGAGGAATTAGATTTTGCGTGGAAATTATCTTTATCAAAGCCAAGAAGTGACCTGTAATACAACAAGGGCTTCCAAGGAGATAGTGGATGACTGAAGCTACAGTACATTGGCCCCCAGTAAGTGTAAACAGGTGCAAAGTTCCCCTATTGGAGATGATTTATGGAATTCAGACCATAGCCTGGTGCTAGGGCTGGGAAAACCATTAAACGTCTCAGTGAAACTGGGTAAACTTTCTGAAGTTGCACTATGAAGTATAGCTTGAGAGGCTGGACAAGATGGAAGAAAGAAATGGAGGTAAAGTAGAATGACGAAGAACAGGTGTAGCCAGGGGCCTATAAACGTCATCAGTGCACAATGAGAGCTGCCCTGATGGCACTATCCCCCCTATTCTTCCTTTCATTGACTGCCAGGCCTCTTATGAGGACCCTCTGCTACTTTCACAGGGAGGGCAAAATATCAAATACAGTACAGTACTCCATTTAACTTCCCAAAAGCCATACTACAAATGTCTACATATTATAGTACCTTAATGAAAGCAACAGTGTATACGTTGCTCTGGTAAGGTTGGTGTATGTATCAACCATACTTGATATTCTACAATGCAAAGGTATTGACCTAAAATTCATAATATCCAAATTTAGGAGTGGATTTAGTGATTGGTATTCAAACTATTTCCCCAGGGTCACCTGAAGCTCATGGTTTTCAAGCCAAGACATAACCACATCTAATTCTACATACACATACCATCTGTTTTTCTAAATATTTGTACCTTTCAATGTCCTTGTTCTTATGAATTGAGTACAACATTAGTATCGATGCTCATATGTTTCTACCTGATTGCTAAATTTTATCCTTATATTTGCTTTTCAGTATCCCCTTCTACATTTTTCCTCTTTTTTCACGTGTTGATCTTTTCATTTCACGTACGGCAATACATTTTTGTTCAAGAAATTCTATCATTCATCAACAAAAAAAACCCCATGCCTTACCTCTCTTTCTCTGGAACTCAACAAGCGAGTCATCTTCTTCACCAGATCTGAGAAGGGAGGTCGGGCCATTGGATCTATCTGCCAGCAATCACGCATCATATTGTACCTGCGAATAACAGCGTAATCCATTTGATTTCAAATGCCGATTGACATATTGTATCGATCGAAACACAAAGAAACTATTATAACATTTTGAAGGTGTTTTTAAGAAGTAATATAGTGAATACAGTACCAGCTAAAGCAAGGCTACAAGAGATGATGGACATCAGGAAGATCGATTAATAATGGAAACATGAATAACTGGAGAAGGGAAGTTTTTGTTTTGCAAAAGCATTTGCGAAGTATTATGATAGATGTTGGTAGATAAGAGAAGAATCATAGATAGGCAAGACAAGTAATGTGGTATGGCATATATAAAAGATTTAGAAGTGAAAAGAAGTCCAATGTTGAGCTAACAATGTGGATGTTGAATGTGAATGCAAGAAAAAAGGCCAAAAGCTTTTAAGACGATGTTGGCATAGCATAATATGATGTAAAATAAATAAATAACAGAGAGAAAAATATGGTGAAATACAAAGATGATAAAAAGGTGAGCATAGGTGAAGGGATGGGACAGAGTACTTGGAAGTGGTTTTGTCATGTGGAAAGAATGGAAGACGATACGTTAATAGAAAGGATGTGTCTGTTGTAATTGCTTGGAGGTAGGAGGAGAGGGAGGGTTCAAATAAACTGGACAGTTGGATAGATGGTGTGAAGGATTTATTGAAAAGAATGGCGTTGTTGTTCAGGAACTGTAGCTGTGTTTGTTAGACAGGGACAAATAAGTCATGGTGCATAGGGGGTTTCAATGCACTTCTGAGCAAACTTCAATGTAGACGTATAATAAAACTAATGCTCTGGAAGTTTTACTGCTCTGGGGGTTCATCTCCTTATTCTCTCTCTCTCTCTCTCTCTCTCTCTCTCTCTCTCTCTCTCTCTCTCTCTCTCTCTCTCTCACACACACACACACACACATATATATATATATATATATATATATATATATATATATATATATATATATATATATACATATATATATATACATATATATATGTATATATATATATGTGTGTGTGTGTGTGTGTATACATATATCTATCCAAATAAGAGAATCCAGACGTTAATGTATAAAAAATATATGGCTTATTTGAATATGAAGAAATACATCTAAATGTGCAAAATTTATCATATATACACACACACACACACACACACACACACACACATATATATATATATATATATATATATATACAAATATATGTATATATATATGTATATATATATATATATATATATATATATATATATATACAAATATATGTATATATATACATATATATATTCAAATAAGAGAATGCAGACACTAATATATAAAAAAATATATGGCTTATTTGAATATAAAAAACACATTTAAATGTGCAAAATTTATCATATAAATATATATATATATATATATATATATATATATATATATATATATATATATATATGTATAAAGAATATAGCTCCACTATGTCTAAAGTGACTCACGAAGAAGTATTGTAATAAGTAAAACTTGGGACTTACACCTTTTTGGGTGCAAAGTTTGGACACGGAAGCCTGTAACCATTTTCGATCTTCTCCATGAAAGTGTCGTCAATGATGAAACCCTGGTAAGGGGTTTCCCCTAGGCTGAATATCTCCCACAAAAGGACGCCATACGCCCAGATGTCGCTTTGGATTGAACGGATTTGATCCTTCAGGTATTCAGGGGACATCCATTTCACTGGCATCAGGCACTGGAAAGGAAAGGTAACATTTTTCTTCTTGATGGTTAAGTCATACGTTCATTTTTCAGAGACTATGAATTGTTTTTCCAATGCCTCAAACATTAGAGACGTGAATTGTTATTATTCCATCAATGGAATAATCATCACATTTCTGAGGTGAAACCATTCATGAGATAATTAGAGGATTTTTTTCTCTATTAAGAAGTCCTCTACAATTACTTAAGTAGGACTTTTCAATCAGATCAGCATAGATTACCTCTTTATATTTTCATTCTCACTTCAAAGATACCTTACCGAACTCTGCCCACTCTTCATGTAGTTCTTATGATAAACATCTTTGGCAAATCCGAAGTCACTGATCTTGACAATATATCTCTCGTCGAGAAGAATGTTGCGAGCAGCCAGGTCACCATGAACCACCTGGTAATAGAGTGATCAAAAGCAACAACTATTATCAGTTTCTCTTTAGATCAAATGGTAAAACTTCTCTTGAAGCTTGGTATTCACATTTTATTTTGCAGGAAAGTTAACATCCAAAGAGGGATTAAAAGTTACTCCCGTGGTTTTGTAAAAGGGCAATGACCTAAATTTGGACTATCCTGATAAGAGAGATTAAGTGAACGATTCTCATGTAAAAGAATAGATTATGGCCTTTTATCATTTAACATGAGGGATATAAGAGAATAATTACTAATTTCTTTATAGATCTGAAAAGATCACTAGGAAGCCCATGTTCAAGATCAGGCAAATACAAACTGAGCAAATTGTACAGAATCAAGTTTGACCAAATGAAATCAAGCCTAACTGAGTTTTTTAACTGAAGCTGATTTGGACAGGAAACAAAATATGAAGAGCCACACGGAGGGAGTAAAGCTAAATCAAAATCTGTTGAGTTGTTCCTAGCTATACTGAATCAAACTGATTTGAGTCCCATTACACAACACTTACTAGGAAAAGCTGTAACAAGACAGGCTAAGAAGTGTCATGGTGAGTGAACTTTGTGTATTGAAACAAATCCACCTGGCGTTGAGCCATGCAGAGATCATGCTTACCAAATAAACACTGGTTGGGTCCATCTTAACGTAATCTCAGATGATTCAATCAGAATCAAGTTTAGCAAGTCTCCAAAGTCAAGTTCTGACATTCTTTCTGGTTTCATTAAAGGTAACTTTACTTCTTAGCAAACTGAACTTTCAAGTCAATCATGACGTTTTGGAAAAGATCTCCTTAGCTTTCTTAGATGAAGTTTCAAATTTTGACAAATCACCAAAGCTCTTTGTATTTTTTAGCTAAAAATGTTACTATCTCAAATATAATTATATAATTGCAATGTGTTCCAGTTTGCCTAAATTTTATATTCAAAATAAAAAATTGCACGTTTTATACAAATCTGAACACACAGATGTAGAATATATGCACTTAACTCTTTCAACGAAGTAGGTCAGAGTTGTTACTTGATGGTGTAATGTTAACAAGAAAAAGGACCTGCTATTCCTCTTTGATTATGTGTGACCCTTTCATGTTATCAGGTGTTCTCTCTTCTTTCTATAGATTAAGTGTTCCTTACCTTCCTCATAGAAAGATAGTCCATCCCCTTCCCTATCTGATATGACCAGGATATGAGGTCAGACTGAGTGAGGTTCTCCTTCATGGGTGTCATGTCTGAGTATACGTAAGGGGCATGGTCAGATGCGCTGGAGGTTACGACTGCAGGAGCCAAAGAAATTGGTCATTAGTAGAATAAACGGGAAAGACGGAATGTGAGGTATGAAAACAGCAGAAGAGAAAGGTAGCGGTCGGTAGAGAAAAAATTATTACATAGGCATACACTCCTTAAATTCTTATCTTATATCTATACTGTACATCCTTTCAATATTGTGAAATTCAGGGTACTGTACAGCAGTACCTCGGTTTCAGAGATTAATACCTTCCGGGAGCGACCTCGGGACCCAAAATGCTCGAAAACCAAAACAATTTTTCCCATAAGAAATAAAGGGAATTCACTCAATGCATTACGCACGTCCATAAATACATGTATGCACTCATTCTTTAAGTTTTGTAATGTTACTGTATTCATCAGAAATTAATACAAATTAATAGTTCATAGAAAAAGAAAGTAATGATAAATTATCTCGAACTTTACCTTTGAAGATAGTCGTGGCTGGGGTGAGGGAGACAAGAAAGGAGGAGGAGGAGGAGGTTACTGCTTGAAGGGAGAATCTCCCTCCATGAAAATTTCTGGTAAAATATTGAGAGTTCTCTCTCTTGAATGGCGTTCACTATCACTAACTGAATCACTTAATTAAGCCTTTAGGACACTTTGTCATCCTTTTTTTATACTCTTACGTTCATCTTTTACAAGGAACCTATCTAGAGACGACTGCTTTTGTCTCATTGTCTCTAAATAGATTCATTACCCACCCTGCCAAAACTTAACCCGTGTAATGTGTTTCTACAAAAAATTTTGCAGGGTTTTCCACATTTTCAGAATCTTTGAAGTGAGAGTTTTGTCACTCTGTTCCTCCTCATCCACAAATGAAATCTCCTCAGCTACCTCTTGTTGCTGCTCCTTATGCAACTCCAACAGTTCCTTGGTCATTAACTGCTCGCTATGCTCACCCAGAAGATTGCTGATGTCATACTTGTTCACTTCTAACCCAATTATCTAGCCCATGAACACAATTTCATCGTCAGCGACTTCCTGCATGGGTTCGAATCCCTTAAATAGCGTTCATCAACGCATTCAGGCCACATTTTCCTTCATGCAGAGTTGAGGGTTTTCTTGGTGACCCCTTTCCAAGCTTTATAAATCACTTTCAGTCAGGGGACGATGAGGAAATGTTCTTTACTAAACTCTCGGAGGGTGAGCATGGTCCTTTCAGTGACCTTGGAACATTGCCTTTGTATACAGCTTTTTGAAATTTGAGATTACCGCCTGATCCATGGGTTAGAGAATTGGAGTGGTGTTGAGTGGCAGAAACTTAATTCTAAAGAATCTGAATTCCTCCATTAGCTCCTCTTCCGTGGTTGATGAATGGGCAGGGGCACTGTCTATAAGCAATATGATTTAGAGTATGAGGTTCTTGGCCAAAAGTTACTTTTTTACCTCAGGACCATAAACCTCATTGATTCATTTCCCAAACAAAATTTGTTACCCAAGCCTTGGTGTTTAGCCTCCACATGACATTAGGTTGCTTCTTTTGCCTCTTGTTCTTTTTAAAGGCTTGTGGATTCTCCGAGTGATACACCATGAGAGGTTTGGTTTTGTAAACCCCACTGGCCTTTGCACAGAACATCGGGGTTAGACAGTCTTTCAAGGGCTTGTGATAGGAAATTTCCTTTTCTTCTGAAGTGATGAAGTTCTTCCTGGACATCTTCCTGCAGAACAGACCGTTTTCGTTGCAGTTGACCACTTGCTGAGGCTTCAAAGACTCGGAATCCGTGAACCTTTCAAATTTGGAAGTGAATGCCTCTACTGCCTTGCCATCGGAGCTTGCAGTCTTATCATGACATTAAGGATGCCTGTTCCTTTCTTGAAGTTTTCAAACAAGTCTCGCTTTGAATGTTCCCTTTTCTTTGTCTGCTGATGTACCAGGCTCATTTTTCATAAGGCCAGCATAGAAAAACTTTAATAAGGCCAGCATAGAAAAACGTTAATTTTTCACAAAAGATGTTCTCTGTTATCGTATCTCTTGCTAACTGCTTCTCATTGATCTAGAAAAGAAGCAGATTCTCCACATTAACAAGAATGTGGTCATTGTTTCGCCAATGTAAGCACTCTTATCTCAGCATCAATTGCTTTGATTTCTTCTTTTTCCTAAGAACTGTGTAAATCATCGACGTTGTACGATTATATGTTTTTGCACCACACGTACCTTGATCATGCTTTTCATTAATTTTTTTTATCACCTCAAGGTAATCATCTTCTTACCATCCTTCTTAATCATCTTGGGGGCCATTGTTTAGATGCTGTATTGTATTGTTAATATTGTTAACTTGACTTGAACAATAGCTATCATAATTCTATAAAGAATACGCGGTCACAACTTTACAAGAAACACTTCTACAGACGCTCGCAAGATAACATTAGGTGACGTTAGTACAAGCACTGTAGAGAAAGCGAGAGATTTAATATCTAAGCACGGAGGGGGAGCCGTGGGAGCACGGATACGAGCTAAGGCATACGAAACTGGTGTAAAAATCACTTAAACGCCACATGGGTGGTGTTAGGGTAATGTGCAACTTTTCTGCGCATTGCGTGCTAGTCTTGTTAGTATTTGTCCACAAACATTACAATCAGGAGAGAAAATTTTGCTTGCAGACTAATACAATTTTCATATACTAATTCAAATTTTTATGCTCATACACCAGTTTGCTTGTATTCTGAGTTGCTTGTATACCAAGATACCTCTATATATCTGTTTGATGTTTGATTAACCAACCTTTCAGTGAGTATTTACTCAAATTATCCTTACTTTTTCTTGAGTTTCCAGAATTATAACATCCTTTTGGACTTTAAAGAGGGATTGTTATGATTGGAGATGAAGTGTAAAGATGAGTCTCTTCAACGCAGGTCAACTAGATATGATTAAGAAATCTCTACACTTTGTACATAAGAACATCAATGTAATGTAAGACATCGGGCACATAAAATAAAAGTAAACTCTTTCAATTTCCCAATGATTTTGGGTGCATTTCCCTCTGAAAACCTTGACTCTAAGTCCTTGAAATGAAGTAAAGAAATTGTACCTATACACAGTAGTAACTAAGTTCACAACTCTCATTTGTTCTGGGAGCGAACCCGCAAACTAAAATGCTCGTATACTAAAAACAATTTTTCCTATAAGAAATAAAGGAAATTCACTTAATACCCTCCACACATCCATATATAAATGTATACACTCATTTTTAAAATTTGTACTGGTAATTATGGAACAATGTATAACACTGAACATTAGAAAGGAATCAAAATTAATAATTCACAATAAAAATAGATACATACAATTGATAATTCAATTGGCATGAAAATTAGATGAAAAAGTGTTGCCATGTAGACATGTCAACACTCCCTCATGATCTCATGCAGTAGCTGGTGAAGGGCGTCCACATTTCTCATGCTGGCATGATGTGGCATGTAAGTGCTGTTGTAAGTGTAGCTAAGGCTGTACGTGGAGTTTTTCAGCTTGGCGCACTGGAAAGAGGTTATAGCAATGTGGAATAGCCACTGAGAATTCTATGATCCCACTTGGCAGTGTAGCCATCCAATAGGCTGTGATTGTGTTGTCTTTTAGGTGGTCTTCCTAGCTGGCGTAGTACCTGTACAGGCGTTTTTTTCGAAACCTCAAATCATTATTACCCTAACACTCGCTAGCGGATGCAATACACGTAACCAAGTTCAAATATGTATGCTCGTATTACAATTTGTTTGCATTAAAATTTGCCAGTAAACCAAGGTAGGCTACTAATATACTAGGTAAGATATAGAAATACAGTAAGTCAATGGTAAACCAGTGCACTATCATGAAGGATAAGAATTAATTTTACCTCAGACTTAGTGTATTCCCTACTTTTTGCCATACGTACACTTATGGGGGTTATACGGAGGATCTAGATGACTCAGTTTGATGTCATTCAGCATCAAATCTCTCTTGACATCACTTCCTGAAGCAGATGATGCTGGATGAGAGGAGCGAGTATCATCTTTACACAGTCTGTCGAGGAGAGGAGCAACAACAATGAAAATAGATTCAATATGGCAGTATTCAAGAATCTAACCTTTGCATTTTTAAATCGGTTTCAGAATTCAGTTTACATCTAGAAGATGGGCCAAACTAAGATTTTTTAAAACCTTCGTACCATTTGAATCGTCAAATAATGACTTGGAATTTTGCAAAGGTCTTGATAACATTTTAACAAACTTATAACATTTCTGTTGTGGGAATTTAGTTATAGTATTCCTCTGTTTTTTAAATTTCAATTAGAATGTTTTTTTTTTGGGGGGAAGAACATAAAATTACCATAGAATTTTCGGAAATTATCTATCTGAAACTGTTATCAGGATATACAATACTGCTGTGGACACATCAAATAACAGGGTACCAAAAGAAATCTACCATGTTAGATGGCATCATAATCTGTGTTGGTTCATGAATATCATTGATTAACTCTCCTATGTAAATATGTGTGCAAAAGCATAGTAACAAAGTTAAAGTTCTTAAAAAAAGAATTGAAAACTCCCTTAGCCACACAATAACAAAGGCATTACCAGATTCAGTAAAAACAAAACTTTTATCTAAGAAGCAAATCATTATGAGGAAACGCTTGTCTATTATATCTAGCCATTTACTATTACCGGTGATGAGAAGATCTATCAGGGGATAAAGTATATTGTAAGTTCATATATTCAGGAAAATATTAATTGAAACATTTATCAAAACAAGAGCAATCAGAGATTTTAGGCCTCTGCCAGTGAATATTGCCAACATGTTACTCAAGTCTATGGACAAAATACTATTTTTTATATGCTAAACCTGGAGGAATCCACTATAACATTTAACTTAAGTCTACGGACAGCATGTCCCTCTTTTCACATGCTGACTGTAGATGGTGGAAAGTGCAAAGTTGATCCAGAATTATGATCTTGATCCGGATCATCTCCAAAATTTAATGGCGTCGTCCATGACCCAAGGTCTATCTGTGGTGAAAATGTAGTCAAAATCCGTCGAGTAGTTTTGACGTTATCCTTTCCACAGACAAACACATGGACAAATAAAAGATTAAACCGACTCTATATTATAACCTTGGCGGAGATAATAATCATCCACATAGGCAGCAAATCTATATATACATATTTTTTAGATTATTGATCACCCCTTTACTAAAAATTCAACACGAAAAAGGTATAGAATATAAATTCTAGTGTCCCTAGAGAAATTTAAATAATGCAGAATTTATACACACAATGCAGATACAGAAGATTCAGCTTTCCTATCAGAATGGCTGCGGGGTCCGGTTGCATTCTTGTCCAGTACAAAGTTGTTCCTGTGTCGTAGGAGGTAATCTCGAAGGTTGCCATGGCGGCAGTACTCGATTATCACCAGAAGTTCTCCTGTTGTACAGGCAATTATTAGTTTCCAGTTCATTCTGGTTTTGAATGTGAGTTCATTGATAAGAAAATGACTTCAGACTTGTTCTTGGCCATGGACATTTAAGCCAATGAATATTATGTATTTGTATTAATAATTAGTAGGAAAATGACTGATGTTTATGACACCAAAGTGTTTACTAACTCTGAGTCAAGGAGGGAAGTTTCAAACATAAATTTTTGAAAATAAATTCATGACAAATAGACTCAATCGCAACCCTATCCTCCACTCTCCTTGGCGATGATGCTGTCTGTCTAGCATGCTTTAGCCCTTACATATACCAGGAATGCAATGTTACTTATTCACGTCTATTGAAATAGAAACACATAAGCTTTCTTTCCATACAAAAACAAAAATTTCATGTAGCTTTTTACCCGTTTTTGCAATTCCTCATTTAATTCATATGGTGATATCTAGAGCCATCATATTAATTTCACGTCTTTTGTTTCTAATAAATTTTAATGCCATTCCCTTCTCTAACGATATACCTTTACTTTACCACTGCTCTGATAGGCCACTTAAAAAAGATGCAGAGAAATTATTGTCAAAATAAAGCGTCCAAAATCTTTAGAAAACTTGATTCCTCAAAAGAAAAAGTTATTAGTAAAGAATAAGAGTTACTATTACATTGATAAGCATTTTCAAAATCAATATACGATGTATATAGTTCACAAACATATTGTTTCTCACAATGGCACCATTAATCTCATAAATAAACAGGAGTATTACGCTAAAGCTATCATGCTCAATCAGACACTCTATACAAGGCAAGCCCTTACATTTAAGTTGTGAAATATCTTTTGTTGTTTAGTGCAGCTTGCAAAACATAGAAAATACAAAACGCATATCTAAACTGCCATCACGATCCTGAAGGATAACTGTTGTTGCAATGAAACAAATAACGTCTATTGCTTCCTGACCTTTTGTTGCCAAATTTTCTGAACAAATTCCAAGTAAGTTGAGGACATTTGTGTGTCTGCCGATGTGCATCATGATCTTGACCTCAGCAATGAGCTCCTTCCTGAACACTTCATTAGACCGAGACTTGGCCGTCTTCACTGCAACGGTTGTTTGCAATTCATTTGCTCGAAGGCCATCCACCTTTGCTTGGAAGACATGCCCAAACTCCCCCTCTCCAATGAGTTTTCCTGTTAATTGAATAACATACATTAATTGACTGTTAAAAGAGGGACTTGGATAAGACATAATATTTGCATAGAATTGTGATATTAATCAGTTCAAAGTGACAACAGATTCTTTTCGGTATGAATCAAGCATAGCTCATTTTTTTTTTTATTTAGCTGTAAAATGAGAAAAAAATTCCATGGATGATAGTAAATAATAAATAGGTAATTAACAAAGAATCCAATACGTACCAAACTCAATGCGGCTTCTTGCTATCTCAAATTGCATATCACAAGGCAAGAGATGAGCTTGTTGGGTGAGCCCTAACTCGGGGTTGAGACGATCCGGCGCGCCTTTCATGAACTGCTCCACCTCTTCTAGCATAAAATTCCTCTTTCTTTTCTATGGATCATATAAGAGAATTTAACTTATTTCTTCCTCTCTCAGTCATGCAAGATGAGAAACTAAAGATACCTTGGCTTTTTTTTTCTTATAATTTACAGAAGGGGAATGTCAAATACTTTGGAAACTAACGAGTAGGATTCAATCTAGAAATGTGATAGCTTAAAGAGTAAATTCATGGATAACTAAGGCAGGATTTAATCAAGAAATTTGGTAACTTAAGATGAAGATTAAGGTTATTAATTGCCTTAAAAATAATGAAAGGAGTTAACATGAAAATTATTGGCAAATGTCTTATAAAAACTAAAGCAAAGCTAGGGGATCAAAAAGATAGAGCATATAGAGTGTACCTTAGATATTTTATGTTTGTATAGTTGTGTTATCTATATTATCATTTGCCTAACCTATGCAAGTATATGAAAGCAGAGGTAATTAGGAATGTATTATGTTATATTCACTTTATAGTCTTAGTATATATCATCGTTGTTTTATCTAAGTGAGAGCATTTTCTTGTATTTCAGTTGTCAACATTCTAGCCATGAGGTAGAGTGAATGTGTTGGGCGCATAGTTTGCTCACATATTTATGTTGACACATGTAGTGGCTAGATATTAGATCTGTGGATGCAACGAAAGACTAATACTATATATATTTCGATGAATAACAAAGGTATTATTAGTAGGTGATAGACAACCAAGTTAAACAGTGTGTAAAGGGAAAACCTTGAAGACTAGCGCAACTGAAGGAAATAAGTTTAGGGTATATACACTGTATAGTATAGAGTAATAAATCAGCCAACTGAATGTAACTGTGGGACTAGCATTGATTATCAGGTAATAAAGAAAAAAGGAGGGAAAAGGTACAGAGGATTAAAAGTAAATTAATAGTGTTATCAATCATGTCATCAAAGAAAAAATACAAAAACGCCTTTCCATACATCTTTTCTTACGAAATGTGCGACAATCCCACAGACAAGGGCAATGATGCAAAGGCCCAAGATTACGTAAATAACAACGGGAGAATGATATCCAGTGGCCACAATGAGATTCACATAGTCATGCTCCCATCCAGCTCTGTTAGATACCTGTGGATACCAGTGTGAAAGAAATAAATGGTGAAGAAGCATAAGGGTGCATCCACATGACCGGGCACTGTCTGATGGGCAAAAATCGTTACCAGATTATAAACGGTGGCAGGAATGACTGGTGATGACATTAGAAATATAAAAACCTTAAGGATGGATCTGGCGCCAAACAGTGCTACTCATTCACCAGACAAAGCTGACAAGTTATGTCTACACACAGGTACTTAACTCAGTCAAACTTTTGGGCTAAAAAGTTAGTGTTTTTCCAGCCCAATGCATTCAGATAGCATTGCTATGATGAGCAGCAAGATTAGAATGAAAACAAAGATAATGGCATTTTTGGGCTCAAGCCATGTCGTCCTGATGGAAGTTCCTTAAGGTAGCTTCCTAAGGGATATATGTACTACAGTGATATTCCTAGAGAATTTTACCTTTAGGTATCCAGAATTCTAACTCCTGGGACGAATATCCTTAAATTTTCTCTCAAGGATATCGTATAATATCAGAGGACGTATTCTTGACACGCCATATAGCAATCTGCACCCCTAATAGCGTTTACGCTTCGAGGAGGTGTGGCAGAATAGAAGGGGAGCCGTATCAAGGTTACCCCCGTTCTCGTACTACTATTGAGTATGACAACAGTGCCATTTCCACGATGGCGAACATTACTTATTCTGTAGCGATTTCGCTCGGTGGTATTCCCTGTGGATCTAACTTTTAGATCGTTTTACAGGATTATAATTATGCTTTCTCCATCTTCTTCCGCCTCTGGAAAGTTGAGTATCGGGTCTTTACTATGAGTATATTTTAGCTCCTGTTTCACAATGATATTAGAGTAATTTATTGTGCCTAAGAGCTAGGCTTGTTACTGGAGGCGCCATGGGCGCCGTCGTTCGTTAGGCATGTGTTATTTAGTTAGCAGAACGATTTCCAGTTTTAAATAGCTTTATTTAATTATCTAGCTATTTAGGCAATTATACTCGTAAGATTTTGATAATGTGCATAATTTTCCTTTTCCATGTCAATCGTATAGTTAGAGTTTCGGTAATTTAGGTCACCAAGATCTCGTCTAGCCTAAGTAACCTAATCAAGGCGTTTTATTATACGTTCAGACATTTCCCCGGTTACCCTCGTGTATTGTTTTTTCAATTCAAGTGGAGACTGATACCTCCTAGAATTATATGAAACATTACACGTCTCCTTGGAGATTTAAGGGTAATCTCTTTTCCCTCTGAGTGTAGCTTCAGGCTACAACCCTAGTGGCCGTGCCATGAATTTTATTCAGACATGACTAGCCTAGGGTTTTTCTGTCTCTTCCCTTAAACCGCTGGTTGTGGTATACCAGCAGGTTTTGGGATTTAGCCAGAATCTCAGAGTATTTAGTCTTATGTTGGCGACCTGTCGGCAGGGCGAGTGGGTTGTAGGATACCATCATTCCCCTGCTGGCTAGGCTGCCGGCATTGGATTGCTAGCCCTCCCTAGCCGCACTTGAAGTTGTGCTAGGATACCATCTTCTCCTTGCGACTAGAGGACTAGTCCTGTGCCGCAGTCCCCTAAGCTCAAGAGTGATATTCTTCTTTTGCCTAGGATGACGTGGCACTGGAACTCTGTTTTCTCCCTTCTTGAGAGGAGGCGGCAATGCCGCCATCCCCTTAACTGTCTCGGCAATCTCTGGGGTGGAGAACTGAGACTCCCTGTCACCTAGGATTCCGCCGATACTGAAACAGAGTTTCTTTTAAGAGGTGGTAGGACAGACAATTTTGCCAGTTCCTTTCACACGCTATACAAGACCCTGTTCCCTACCCCTCTGTCCACTTTTGATGGCCTAGCCATTGTCTTTCATTGGGCCGGCATCTTACAACCTTACCATTGCTGGTAGGTTGCCGGAGCCGGCCAGACTCCCTCTCTAGCCATGACAACTGTCAGCAGCCATGTTGAATGTCAGTAACCATGGCTGGCGGCAGTGCATACTGCTGGCAGCCACATTATCTGTCGGATGGCTGCCGGCAACTGGCGGCTGCCAGCAACCATGATGGCTGTGAGTGGGAAGTCCCTTTCTGTCCCCAAGGTTCTTCAGTTCTCCCTTGGACTGCTATCCACAGGTTCTGTTGCCGGAATACCGCCGGCCAGGCCGCGCAGATAAGTGCTGACTTAGATGGCAGCACACCGACTGTACTGATACTGCCGGAGGCTAGCCTGCCGGCAGTGTATTGGCGGCACTTTGCCGGCAATAGTACTGTAGTTGGATGGAAGCCTGAATGGTACATTCTCCCCTTCCATTAGAACCTTCTTTCTGGAGAAAGGCAGTAAAATTAGACTTTTACATCTTTCATTACTGTATACATACACAGTAAAGGAGTAGCCTTTACTCCATGCTATCTCTCTCTCTCTAGCTAGCATACTAGATATGCTGGCAAGACCTAGCTATGTCGGCAACATGCCGGCTGAACTACAGTATATGTTATACAGTACAGGTAGCCAGTATATCTACAGTATAGAATATACTGCAGATAGAAAACCACTATATATTTTATACTAGTAGTTATTTCCAATATATCATATCCATACACAGGCATTTGCTGAACCCAATCCCATATTGAATGAATATAATTTCTTCAATATCCTGATTAGAAATCAGTATTCGGATTACTCTACAATATTAAATAGCTTCAAGGCAGGGGTGATACACTCCTAACCCTTAAAGGGTAGAGCCTTTATCCTTGAGTCTTCCTGATCAGGAAACTCTATAATTTAATATTGTAAGGAAGGCTTCGGCAAATAGGCTGAGTGGGATACACAATGACTCTTCCCTGTAGGAGGCAGGAAGCACTAACATTGTTTATGATTAGTGATGATGACGGATAACGGTGACGTCACTTGTCTCGATTGGTCCCCATGACCATAGAAAATGTTGTTCCGAGGTTAAGGCACTGATGAAAATCCACAGATACACTAATGTTCTGGTATGCTTCCATCAGGACGACATGGCTTGAACCCAAAAAATGGATTTTGAGCAAAGCAAAAAATCTATTTTTGGGTGAGATGGCCATGTGGTCCTGATGGACCCACCCATCTCCTCTAAAAAAGAAAAGATCTTCACAGTATCCCTCCCGTTGTACTGTATCTGTAGCCCCATGTTCAATGCTACAAGGAATGTCCGCCATCGTGGAAATGGCGCTGTTGTCATACTCAATAGTAGTACGAGAACGGGGGTAACCTTGATACGGCTCCCCTTCTATTCTGCCACACCTCCTCGAAGCGTAAATGCTATTAGGGGTGCAGATTGCTATATGGCGTGTCAAGAATACGTCCTCTGATATTATACGATATCCTTGAGAGAAAATTTAAGGATATTCGCGCCAGGAGTTAGAATTCTGGATACCTAAAGGTAAAATTCTCTAGGAATATCACTGTAGTACATATATCCCTTAGGAAGCTACCTTAAGGAACTTCCATCAGGACGACATGGCCATCTCACCCAAAAATAGTCCGTTTTAAACATTACAATTACTACATTTTGGAAAAACTGCATGGGAAATCCATGTAACAATTTTACATAAAATGCAAGATGGCTGCGAATTAGACTTCAGGAAAAGTAAACAAGAATGAACTCCAGCATACTTTAGATGATACAAATATTCATAAACATGAAGATACCATTTATGTCTGACAAACAGCTAGATTTTATAACATAAACATATTACTTCTGGAATCCTATGCCTGTCAGTATCATAATTCCTTGGCAAATTACGAACACTTGTACATGGTAGGGAGGTTGTTCACCTGTAGTGTTCTCGCTTCTGACGTCATCGGTATTCATTGCTGTTTTTCATACATTCTTGTTACAATGTTTGCCTGTCAAACACTGCCCAGTTGAGTGGACACTCCTTAAAGGATTTAGGGACCTATGTACAAAGCTTACATGATATAATTGGGCAAAAATACTGTGTCTCTGTGGTAACTACTGAATCATAACTAACCACTTTCCATTGATTTCTTTTAATAAATAGACTGGAAGACTTTTTTATAATAACTTAGCATATAGAAAGGTTACATATCAATCAAGGTTCTGTTAAGATCTTATTTGATTGTTTAATGAAATCTTGGATATCTGCAATTTATGTTTTCTCGTGCTCATAACTCTATTTTCAAGTAAAAAATCTAAAGCTGTACAGTACATACATTGCATTTGTAGAGACCAGAATCACTTTCTCGGGTCAGGTAAAGGCTTAGGGTAGAACCCTCAATCTTCACCCATGGGTGTTCATCCTTCAGTGGTTCATCATCCTGAAAATCATTTATGAAACATTGATGGGATTGTAATGAAAGGTAGAAAATCTGTTTATTTTTCTGACCAAAGAGTCTATATCAACATGCACAATTACTGGTTCGTAAATAGCTTATCACATTTCAAAATCAACTTTTGGAAGTTGATATGAAATGAACTGTAAAGAACACAGGCATTATCGTCTTTTTACGTCACGAAACACTTCTTAGATAATCCAGCTGAATGGCAACTAGATTTCGTGAATGGTAATGCTTTACCTAGTTGTGCAGTACCTAAAACTGTTATAATCCCTATCATGAGTTTTTTACTAAACTTAACTAAAGAAGCTACATCATATTATCATCCCTAACATACAGTAGTTTTATTTATATGGCATAATAGGACATCTATGTACACACTGCACATGGGATTTGTTAAAATATTCTCAGCCATTCAAATTTCACCTTATTCCTACCATGGTTGGTCTGAATAGACAATTTCTTTATTATGTTACTACGCAAGGTTTTCTGTAGTATTAAAATCATAGCTAAAAAAACTATTTAATAAATTTCAAGTGTAACTTTAATTTTATGGTGAAAATGTATGTTTCTGTGGGGCGCATTTCTCTTTCAGCTCAATCAATCTTTATTAGAGTAATCTATGCCTAACGAATACCAATGAACTGCTGGAATTGGATGCACGCGAGTTCAATACAACTCAAAGTTCTGGACACATCTTATCACCTACCTTCGTCCACCTGATGATGGGATCTGGAACTCCTGTAGCTCTGCATGAAAAATGTACCACTGTCCCCAGATCCAGACTCCCGATACCTTCGACGACCTTTTCAAAGGCCTCGTGTGCCACAAGTTTAGGTGCCTGGGCCTCTGTGGTAATTTTTATGGAAATAGGATTGGATTTAGGGATTTGAGCTACATAGCCCAGAAATGGGCTTATGGGGCCATACAGCACCAAGTGCACATATGGTAAAACTATAGAGTTACACTAATAGGTTAAAGTTAGAAGACTAGGTTGCAAGATGGAACAAATGAAGCAAAAACAGTGGTAAAGTATAAGAATATAAAGCAAGTGCGGCAAGAAAAATAGCCCTTAATAAAGCTAAAGCTGAAGTTAATTAATGTTGCATATATTATATGTATATATGAGAGTTCATTCTCAATTCATTATCTGTATCTCTTTAAAACCTTAAAGACTATAAATGACCCATAAATTTAACAATTTATTCTTTACATTTGTGAGTGATGATTTGAATAACCTACAAACTCAACTTGCAGTTCAAAAACTACTTCTTAAATTCCAAGAGAATCAACGCTATTCATCATGGTAGATCTAAATGGAGTCTAGGATGTCTCTACCTCCCTGCAGAATCCCTTTATGAATCTAATAGAAGTTTATTTTCTTACTGCTCAAAGTTTAAAGTGTGTAGCATGCAATAGCTCCTAGTAGGATACTTTCGTTAATCCTCTTTCGCCCAGTTTTGATATCATTATTTTTAAAGATTAGCCTTACTAGTTTGACTCCCATCTCTAATCTTTTTTTCTTTATACAACTACATTCAACATTAAAACATTGTAAAAAAAAAAAGTTTCATTTCCTTGGAAAAAATAGATGACGTGTCATTAAGGAAAATCGGTTCTGCTTACGAAACTTTGGCAACTGACCTACGAAAGATCTATTGGTACCTAAGTTCTTGCCTCTCCTCCTTGCCTTTTGTACTCATTAAGGTTAGCAATATTCTACATATTGTGGGAAAAGTACTGTATCATAAGGTAACGGATTTGATCAACCCTTACTACAATATCCTTGCATAGAGGAAATTTTTGCCTTCATCTGTATCTCAAGGGTTGTTTAACTTCTCTCTTTGGCTGGTATGGTGGCTGTATTTTCTGTCATCTTATAATGTAGTTTACTGACACGCTTTACTCATAGAAAATTATTTTGATTATGATGTAATGCAGTAACTACCAGCAGAGAGATTGAATGCATATTGGAAAATATATGGCTGTGAATATTCTGACCAAATAGAAAAAGAACAATTGAAGTAATATAACTGCAACAATGAATATCCAGAGTATAACCTGGCCAGACTTCAAACGGATGTGAATAGCTCCATTTGTAAACTCAGTTTTAATGCTTATGTTGACTCCTTTACCTTGGACAATTATCAGCCTCTCGTCAGAGCTCAGACATCTGATCTTTTTGCCATTGTACTTGAGAAGGTCCGGGTCCAATCTCCATTCCAAGACTTCTGAAAATTCTTCTTTTCGCTTTGTGATGTTCTCTGTAATGAATTTTGACCTTCAAGTGGAATTCTTTTATATATATAGTTTCTTTGATTATGAGAAGTTATTGCCCTGGGAGTTTATGGTGCCTTGATATATTTTTTTTTCCAGGGATTATGAAAATAGGCACATAGGGAATGCATACTGTATTTTGTTGCATAGCATAATTATATACCTATATACATACATACATGCATACATACAGTATATATGTATAAAGATACCTTGATGAAAATCGATATCCTGTGAAGTCCACATGAACTCATCTGTTAAGTTCGCCATCTTGTTTTTCCTACACTTCAACAGGACCTTATCTCCCATGATCACTTCAATGACTGATGAGGAGCTATTCACGTGTATCGGTTGCTCAGATTCTTCCCTGGTTACTTCAGCCTCAAGTGTCATAAAGGCTAGCTGACCGTAATCTGGTGAAAAAAGTAAGTCTGGAGTAGGCCTAAAAAGATATATTAAGGTTCCAACAAGTCTTAATCAGAAACCAACATGGAAGTAGTTAATAAACGTTCCATTCTTTCTCTTTTCAAGGCATGGTACTGTTATTACTTAATGAGGGAAATCTATTGACAGAATTCTATGGAAAACTGGCCTGTTAAGGAACTTTTGCTACTTTGGTCCCTACAGAATAAGGAAGTAACTCTCTTCACTTTATTCCAATCCAAAAACTGTTTGATATTCTTATTTTCCCACCTGAAATAGGTACTCTGATATGATTGCTCAGAAATTTTTCTCCATGTTTATTCCTCCCGATGCACTGGTAGATTCCTTGTGCTTCAGCAGAATCCTTCCAAATCCGCACTTTTGGCCCAACTGTTGATGTTATATCTGAAGAACCATTCACCATGACCTAGAAGGGTATTGCATTAGTCCCATAAAGTTAGAAACAACAATTTACCACATACTGGAAAGGTATCTAATTAGTCAATAATAAAGAGACAGAATTGTTAATTTAGTTTAAGAAAGAACACCAGGAAGTATCACATATCCGAACTATTACAGGTGCACTTTGACTATCTATTTACAAGCACAATACTATTATAAAAAAAATCAAGGAAGACCTTGTCACGTTCATTAACGGTGTCCCTCTGAAGAAATATTCAGATTTTGTTGTTGTTCCTTTGGCTATCAGCTGCACTCTAATCTACCTTTTATTTTTATTCATTCGCTTTTGTCTATTTCCTTCTCAGTCTAATATCTTCAAATCCTTTAGGAGTATACAAATTGGATTCAACCATTGGGCTTAACTACTTTAGAATTAACATAATAAGTCATTATACTGATTTCTTATTAATTCATTAAACTAGCATCACAGTTTTCTATATTATCTAGTAGTGTAACCTAGAGTCAATGTCAACAATTCTGAGGATGCGTGATCTTCTGCTGGCAAACCAATAATGCCTCATGATTTTCACCTTGACTGAATATTTACTGTACTTTTGAGGAGACCAACCTTTGGAAAATAAGGGAACTTTTGGCAGAAGAAAAACAACTGAAATCGCAAAGATTGCTATGGTTCATGTAAAAAGGGTACACATCATTTCTAGGCTTTATGAATCGTCCAGTTCTTACACACTTTACAAACAGTATGTGGATTTGGTAGCTCCAGTGGCAAAAATTAGAACTTTACAGTGCCCTAAAAGTGGATACTTGAAGGTAAATCAAGGACTTTGCAGTACCCAATAATTGGGTTGCAGTGACCCAATTAAGAACTTAACAATGTCATTAAATTAAAAGCAGAGGTGAATTTAAAACTTTACAGTGACCTAAAATTAGATCTTAGGGGCTCAGTAGTTACCTTGTCAAGAACCTTGCTAGGAGAGGAGCAAATTTCAAAAGACCCACAAGGCTTGAACTCAAGAAGAATGTCTGTGACTGGATGGCCGGTAATTTTGCACTTGAGATAGAACTGCTGAGTCTTCTGCAGGATTTGATCCTTCGGTATCTGAACACCCTCCAAAGTCTCGAGTGACAGGATGATGTCCAAGTCATGATCTTTGTTGAGAAGAAAGGAGGAAGCAGTTTTCTGGGTAAAAGTAGTTTTGATTTTGATAGGTGTGGTGACTAGAGCAAAAATTGGTGTTTTTAAGTGCCATTAATTTTAAAGGAGTGGAGTTATGTCCCCTATATATATATATATATATATATATATATATATAGCATATATATATATATATATATATATATATGTATATATATATATATATATATATATATATATATATATATATATATATATTATATTTATATATATACACAAACATATATATATGCATACTGTATATATATATATATATATATATATATATATATATATATATATATATATATATATATATATATATATATATATAT